>NC_089581.1:59902097-60223790 GCF_019320115.1 Miscanthus floridulus | reverse complement strand
TTGTGGCTCACGTCTATCCGATCAGGTCCTCCATTCTGATGAGTGCGAAGGAAGATCAGTGCTTACAATATTATCGATGTCTCTGTAGGATGTCAGGTTAGTCACAGAATGCTGCCCTGTGCAGGGTATGGGCTGTAGTACAGTGGTTTTGACTTATGAGCCTCTCCCAGCCTTGCTCCGTGCGCCTTCTGGTTCCCACGATTCCTTGTTGGGAGAATTCAGGGTCGGGGTCCGGTGTAGCGCCGTGGCCAAGGCCTTCCGACTGGGAGGACCTGAGGGGTCGGGAAGCGGGCGCCGCTCCCTCGGGTCCACAGCATGGTGACGGAATATCCGTCGTCCGTGGAGATAGCAAATCCTTTCCGGGAGCGTAGCGGTTGTCATATATCTTCGTTGGGTTCCGTGTCCTAGAGCTAAAGGCGGCGCCTACAACTCTACAGGGTGAGGTGCATGCACCTGTAATACCTTTTGGGCTCTGCGGCGCCCGGAAGGGTCTAAAGCATCAGTCCTGTCGTTCCATGGCAGTCCTTTTCCTGCCAGGGCGTAGGGTATGGTCGTTGGAGCCATGGTTGACCCGAACGTCTTGTCTCGTCCTGTACCCATCATTATGAGGGATAGATATCGATCAGGGCGAGGCTCGTTCTAGGCCGTCGGGTGAGACAGAAACCAATCCCTATCTCTTGGGCGAGACTAACCCCATCCCTCCGGGATCGGGCGAGGCGGAATCCATCCCTTAGCCTTCGGGCGAGACCGAGCCCGCCCTATAGGCGTCGGGTGAGACGGAGATTAGCCTTGAGCCTTTGGGCGAGGCAGGGTTATCCCACAAAGGCGTCGGGTGAGGCTGACCCCGCCCCTCCGGGATCAGGCAAGACGGAATTCATCCCTCAGCCCTCGGGCAAGACCGAGCCCGCCCTCAAGGCGTCGGGCGAGACGGAGTTTATCCCTCAGCCCTCGGGCGAGACCGAGCCCGCCCTCAAGGCGTCGGGCGAGACGGAGTTTATCCCTCGGCCCTCGGGCGAGACCGAGCCCTCCTAAAGGCGTCGGGTGAGATGGAGTTTTATCCCCCGGCCCTTGGGCGAGACTGAGCCCACCCCAAAGGTGTCGGGCGTGGCGGAACCGAACTCCTGTCACTCGAACAAGGGATGACATGACGCCCTTATGCGTCCAGAAGTTTTTCACGTTTGGTGGTTATCGGTTCCACCTTCTAGGGTACCCTGGTATTAGGTCCCCGACATTAAGCTTCTCAATGTTAGGGCAACCATTTGCAAGGTGTCCCGCTTCATGACCCCGGTAGCACATGGTATGAGAGAGCTTTCTTTATTGTATCTTCTTCATCTTTCTTTCTCTTTCTTTCGCCCTTTGTCATCTTCTTCTTGAAGCCAAGGCCACACTTGTCACCATAGTTTCTTTGAGTCTTCAACATGTGCTCAAAGGTGACTTTTGAGTTGTAGCACCTCTCTAACTTGTTGCTCAAATTCTTCACTTCATTTTTAGTCTCATTGTTCTCCTTCAAAAGGTTAGTCTCACAAGACATAGAAGTAGAACAAGCATCTATATGTGAAGAGCATGGCATATCTAATAAATCATCACAAGAGGTGGATACATGCTTCTTGCCTACATCACAAGGGTTAGCAACAATTTGTGATTTATCATTTGATCCATGTGATGAGCTCTCATTATTTTTAAGTTTCTTTGTAAACACTTTAATGAGAGAAGCATGTTGTTCTAATAATTCTTCATGAGATGCAAGTAGTGTCTCATGATTCAATTTTAGAACATCAAGTAATTTCTTATGTTCTTCACAAGAGTTCTTTAGAGATGAGTTTTTATTTTCCAATTTCAATGTTTTAGCTTTCTCATTTTCTAGAGACATGATTATGCTAGCAAGTCTACTAACAAGCTCATCATATGAATCAACATGATCAACCACATTAGCATTTGATACCTTGGTGTCACCTTGTGATATGAAGCAATGTGATGTAGTGGATGGGTTGTAGTAGCATCACAATCATGGCTTGAGCATGAACCATCATCACCAACAAGTGTGCTTGACGTAGAATCTTCATGTGCAACACTTGTGGCATCATCAACCTTGTCAAGTGAACTTGTAGTTATTCGATCATCATCATCATCACTTGACCATGAGGTGGAGCAATCTTCCACAATCACCAAATTGTGGTTATGCTCAACATCCTCATGTGCATCCACCTTGTGATCATCCTCCTTCTTGAATTTGCCATCATCACTTGTGGAGGAGTCACCATAGAAGGCTTGGAGTGCCATCCACATATCATGAGCACACTCCAAATCCCACACACGTCTATAAACATCATCATGTAAAGCACACGTTAGATAATAAAGAGCATGATGATCAAGTTGTAAGCAATCCTCTTGTGCTTGGGTTAGGTTGTCCTTATCCAACGCATCATGAGAAAAACCAACAACAATGATCCACCATGCCTTGGGACCCAATTCACGGAAATGATCAAGCATATGACGTTTCCACCGTGCATAGTGTGTGCCATAAAAAATGTGTGTGTCACAAACAACTTCTAGCCCAAAGTTCGCCATCCTCTCGGATCGGTGAAGACCACAAATGAGAGACCTAGCTTTGATACCACTTGTAGGGGCGAGATGGCAACTAGAGGGGGGGTGAATAGTCATTTCTTAAATTTAATATCGCTGGCTAACCAAAACAAATACAGAATTAAAACAATCAGTCTAACCTAGACTACACCCCTCTATCTTAGTTCACAAGCACCTTATAAAGATCCTAATTATGCAACAAAGGTGTCGGGCTAGCTAGAGCTCACCTATCCAATTCTAGGAGCAAGGTCACACAAACCTATGCCACTAGTATATTATACACCGGGGAGCTCCTACACAATTCTAGTAAGCAAAAGAACAAAGCTCCTAAGCTCACTAGCAATGCTCAATAACAAGGCGACCAATGCCAAATTAGAGAGCGCAAATACTTAGCTACTCAAACTAAGCAATGTGACTAACAAGGTTACACAAACCAAATTAGCCACGTAAGGGAGTTACTTCTATGCTACACAAGCTAGGAGGTAACTAGCAAGCTACACAAGCTAACTAATTACAAAAGCAACTACACAAGCACAATGTATATGAAAGTAATTACAAGCTTGTGTAACGAGGATGCAAACCAATGGAAAGAACAATATTGACACGATGATTTTCTCTCGAGGTTCATGTGCTTGCCAACACGCTACATCCCTGTTGTGTCGACCGCTCACTTAGTGGTTCAGCGGCTAATTGGCATCACCCACCAAGTCTGCACGTCGGGCATTGTAAGAACCTACCCCAAAAGTGAGGGAAACTCAATGACACACTCAACTAGAGTTGCTCTTCGTGGCTCTCGCGGGGCGAGCACAATGCTCCTCATAAAGCTCTTCTCCAAAGCACCACACAAGCTTCTTGCGGACTTCGATGGAGACCACCACCAAGCCATCTAGGAGGTGGCAACCTCCAAGAGTAACAAGCACCACCGGCTTGCAACTCGATCACCTAGTGCCACTCAATGCAACCTCACGATGAAATCGCACTAGAATCGCTCACTCACTTAATCGGATTAACACTATCAAGCTAGAGTGAGTTAGAGGGCTCCTAAGCACTACCACATAAGCCACCAAGGCTCTAGTGTGCTCAGTGACTAGCACAAGGCCGAGACCCCTTCTATTTATAGCCCTCATGAAAATAGAGCTATTGTACCCCTTCACTAGGCACAGCTCGGGGTGACCGGACGCTCTGGTCAGATCGACCAGACGCACCCTACCAGCGTCTGGTCAACGGATGACTGCCACGTTATCCCTCTCTTCAAATACTAAGCGCCTAATCCCAACGGTCAAGTGATGACCAAACATGTTGCTTGAAGTGACCGGACACACCAACACCAGCGTCCGGTCATTTCTAGTAAGGTTCCACTCATGACCGGACACGTCCGGTCAAGCCCGACCGGACTCACCCAGCGTCCAGTCACACACTGTCTCCTCTGTGTGCTGCCACATCATCGGGACCGGACACACCCCGTCAGCGTCCGGTCGAAAACCGACCCTGAGCCTTCACTGCTGCCACTGATCGAACGTAGGACCCCAGCGTTCGGTCACTGCGCGACTAGCGTTTGGTGCACTCTATGAAACCCTGTCTTTTTCTATACAGGGCGCCAGTGGCACCATCGGACTATCCGCACTCTACGGTTGGACACTCCGCCGGTGCATTTTCAAACCCTTCTCGCCTTAGTTTCATCGCCGAGTTGATCCACGTCAACTCCAACTTCATCTCCTTTGTAAATGTGCCCGATGTGCTCTTCCTTTCAACCTTGCACCCTGCATAATCCGAGTCGGAGTAACCAACTAGCTCAAACTTTGCTCCTTTGGGATACCACAATCCAACATTTTGTGTATGCTTCAAGTACCTCAAAATCCTTTTTGTAGCCTTCAAATGACTTTCTCTTGGTGAGGCTTGAAATCTTGCACACATGCATACACTAAACATGACATCCGGCCTTGATGCAGTCACATAGAGTAGGCTTCCAATCATAGGCCGATACAACTTTTGATCCACCATATTTCCGCTTGCATCACTATCCAAGTTGCCATTGGTTCCCATTGGTGTGCTAATGGCTTTACTTTCACTCATGTCAAACTTCTTGATTATGTCCTTGATGTACTTTCCTTGACTTACAAATGTACCATGTTTCAATTGCTTGATTTGAAGACCAAGGAAGTAACTCAATTCTCCAATCATAGACATCTCAAACTCATTAGCCATCATCTTTCCAAACTCATCATAAAAGTCTTGATTGGTTGATCCAAATATGATATCATCAACATAGATTTGCAACACAAATAGATCTTTTCCAATCTTCTTGATGAAAAGAGTGGTGTCAACCTTGCCCATTGTGAACCCTTTAGAGAGTAGGAAATCCCTCAATCTCTCATACCATGCTCTAGGTGCTTGCTTCAAGCCATACAAAGCTTTCTTCAACTTGTATACATGGTTGGGCTTGTTATCATCTTCAAAACTGGGAGGTTGCTCAACATATACTTCTTCATTGATGTAGCCATTGAGAAATGCACTCTTAACATCCATTTGATAGAGCTTGATGTTGTGGGCACAAGCATAGGCTAGCAAGATTCTAATTGCTTCCAATCTAGCAACCGGGGCATACGTTTCTCCAAAGTCAAGACCTTCAACTTGTGTATAGCCTTGTGCTACTAATCTTGCTTTGTTACTTACAACTATCCCATCTTGATCTTGCTTGTTTCTAAAGACCTATTTGGTTCCAATCACATTATGTCCCTTTGGTCTTTCTACCAATTCCCATACTTGATTTCTTGTGAAGTTATTCAATTCTTCATGCATAGCATTCACCCAATCAACATCCTTCAAGGCTTCATCTATCTTCTTTGGTTCAATGGATGACACAAATGAGAAGTGTTCACAAAATGATGCCAATCTTGATCTTGTTTGCACACCTCTTGAAATATCACCAATGATTGTATCTAAAGGATGATCTCTTGCAATACTTGTTGGTTGGAGCAGTGAAACTTGATTGCTTGCACTTGCTAGATCATTGGGTTGAGATGATGTACTAGCCACTTGATCTTGATCAATATCATGAGAGTCACTTGCACTAGCTTGATTTGTATCATCTTGCTCATTTGAGTTAGAGAGTACTTGCACTTGATCATCGTCATCATCATTTACTTGCCTAGGCCTCAATTCACCAATATCCATGTTCTTCATGGCATTTGAAAGTTGAATGCCCCTAACATCTTTCAAGTTTTCATTCTCTACTTGTGAACCCTTGGTTTCATCAAATTCAACATCATGAATTTCCTCAAGAGTACCACTATCCAAATTCCATACTCTATATGCTTTGCTTGTAGTGGAATAGCCAAGTAGGAATCCTTCATCATCTTTCTTATCAAACTTGCCCAATCTTGTGCCTTTCTTCAAGATATAGCATTTGCAACCAAAGACCCAAAAATATGCAATATTGGGCTTTCTACCATTCAAGAGCTCATATGGTGTCTTCTCTTTCAATTTGTGACAATAGAGACGGTTGCTACAATAGCAAGCCGTATTGATAGCTTCGGCCCAAAAAGATTGACTCGCATTGTACTCACTAAGCATAGACCTTGCCATATCAATGAGTGTCCTATTCTTCCTTTCAACAAGGCCATTTGATTGTGGTATGTACTTGGCCAAGAATTGATGTCTAATTCCAAATTCATCACATAACTCATCAATTCTAGTGTTCTTGAACTCACTACCATTGTCACTTCTAACTCTCTTGATGGTTGTTTCAAACTCATTGTGAATGCCCTTGACAAATGATTTGAATGTTGCAAACACATCACTTTTGTCCACTAGAAAGAATACCCATGTGTATCTAGTGTAATCATCCACTATCACAAAGCCATATTTGTTACCACCAATGCTAGTGTATTGTGTTGGCCCAAACAAATCCATGTGCAATAACTCAAATGATTTACTAGTGCTCATCATGCTTTTCTTAGGATGGGTGTTTCCAACTTGTTTGCCGGCTTGACAAGAGCTACAAAGCTTATCCTTTTCAAACACAACATCTTTCAAGCCTCTAACCAAGTCATGCTTAACCAATCTATTCAATTGTTTCATTCCAACATGACCAAGCCTTCTATGCCATAACCAACCCATGCTAGACTTAGTGAACAAACATGTAGATAATCTAGCTTCACTAGCATTGAAATCAACCAAGTATAGATTCTCATATCTAAAGCCTTTGAAGATCAAGTTAGAGCCATCTACACTTATGATCTCTACATCATCTACTCCAAATATGCATTTAAATCCAAGATCACACAATTGAGCCATGGATAGCAAATTGAAGTTCAAGCTCTCTACTAGCAACACATTAGATATGCTCATGTCATTGGATATTGCAATCTTACCAAGTCCTTTGACCTTGCCTTTGCCATTGTCACCAAATGTGATACTATCATAACCATCATTGCCATTAGTGTTGATTGAGTTGAACATTCTTGCATCACCGGTCATGTGTTGAGTGCACCCACTATCAAGAACCCAATGCCTTCCTCCAGCTTTGTAATTGACCTACAAAAGAAGATTAATTCTTTTTAGGTACCCAAACTTGCTTGGGTCCTTGAAGGTTAGTAACCAAGCTGTTTGGCACCCAAATGGCTTTCTTCTTTGAGCCCATCCATGGTTTGCCAATGAACTTAGCCTTCACACCATTTGTACCCTTAGTAAGCATATAGCATGAATCAAGCTTTATGAATGATACATTAGCATTTTTGCTCTTGTTGTTGCATTCTTGCTCTTTGTGACCCACTTGCTTGCAACTAATGCAAAACCGACCATTGTTCTTCACAAAACTAGTCTTGTGAGGAGCAAAGGCCACCTTGCCTTTCTTAGGGGTGTAGCCCAATCCCTCTTTGTAGAGAGAAGCTCTTTGGCTACCCAAGCACATAAGCAAGTGGTCCTCACCACCATAAGCCTTAGCTAAGGTGTGAGTGAGCTTAGTGACCTCCTTCTTGAGGTTCTCATTCTCAACCATTAGTGAGGTATCACAAGTGAGACCATCACTACTAGATGAGGTAGAAGTGGAAGTGCTACAAGAAGGATTAGTAGGAGCAACAATGATAGGCATAGATAGCGATGCATCAATTAATTCACAAGTTAAACCTACATCACAAGTTTCAACATGCTTCTTTTTATCTTGTTCATTAAGCAAAGTCGAATGAGCCTTTTCAAGCTTTTTGTGAGCCTTGCCAAGCTTCTCATGGGCCTCCCTTAGCCTCTCATGAGTTGCCTTGAGCTCATCAAGGGCTTGCTTAAGGGCTTTTACCTCCTTATTCAAGCTCTTGCATTCCCTTCTCTTAATGTCAAAGTGTTCCTTAGCATCTTCTAGCATGTCAAATAATTCATCCTTAGTAGGTTCATCATCATCACTATCACTATCATTTTATTTTTCATGTTCATTATCATCATCATGTTCTTCATCACTTTCATCGTCACAAGATTGTACCTTAGTGGCCTTAGCCATGAAGCATGATGAAGATTCAAAGAGAGAAGGCTTCTCATTTATAGCAATGCTTGCAAGAACCTTCTTCTTGGTGGTCTTGACATCATCACTATCATCATCATCATCACTTGAGGAAGCATCGCTATCCCAAGTGACTACATATGAACCATGCTTCTTCTTCTTGAAGGCCATCTTGTCCTTCTTCTCTTTCTTTTTCTTCTTGTACTTCTTGTTCTTCTTGTTATCATCATCATTGTCGCTATTGTATGGACATTGATCAACAAGATGATCTTTGCTTCCACACTTGAAGCACCTTCTTGACTCTTCTTTGTTCTTGGATGAAGATTTCTTTCTTCTTGCACGGTAGCCCTTCTTCACCATGAACTTGCCAAATCCTTTAACAAAGAGAGCCATCTTCTCATCATCATCATCATCCCATGAATCATCTTCTTCACTAGATGTTTCTTGCTTAGCTTTGCCCTTGGATGATGTGGCCTTGAATGCCACTCTTCTTCTTCTCATCCTTCTTCTCATCTTTCTTCTCTTCCTTCTCATCATCATCTCTATATGTGTCATCGGTCATTATATCTCCCAACACTTGGTTTGGTGTCATGGTGTCCAAACCACTCCTCACTAGAATAGTGACCAATGTGTCAAATCTTGAAGGTAAGCATCTCAAGAACTTATGGGAGAAGTCCTTGTCCTTCACCTCTTCTCCAAGTGCTTTGAGATCATTGACAAGCACTTGAAGCCTATGAAACATCTCCGGCACACTCTCATCCCCCTTCATCTTGAAGCTTGCAAACTTCTCTTTGAGAATGTATGCCTTTGCACCCTTCATGGCTTGAGTGCCCTCAAATGATTCTTCCAACTTCTTCCAAGCCTCATGAGCCATCTCAATATTCTTGATTTGCTCAAATGTTCTCTCATCAATTGCATCATGAATAGCACTTAGAGCAATATCATTGTTTTAAAGAAGCACTTCTTCGGCGGCGGTGGGATTCTCTAGATCTCCAATCTCAATTTTGGTTTCCACCACCTTCCACACATTTCTATTGATTGACTTGATGTGTGTGGTCATCTTTGACTTCCAATAAGGATAATTTGAGCCATCAAATTGGGGTGGCTTCTTGGTGTTGTTGATTTGAGCCATTTTTACACCGAAGGTTGTTAAGCCTCAAATCACGGTGACTCTAACACCCTAGGTGTTATGGTTGCACTAAAACACTTGCATCACATGAGCATGAGCATCATCATCTCATTCATAAGCACCATACCATTATGAATGTTATCATTTCATGTGTGGTCTATGCAAATGGGTGTCAAATGTCCTCTTAAACAACTTAGCTACACTTAGAATGTCATTAGCAACAATGTTCATGTTGACTATATTGCCTAATTACACTTCCAAGTAATGGCTTGATCTATGTTGACCCCTAGAGCTCTTATCTTCGACTGTTTAAAAAGTACAACTTAGAGTGTTTACATGTCTAAGCAACCTAAAGCAAAGTTGTAGCAAATTATATAAGGAACAAAAGTTATTTTATGACCAACTCATGAAAATGTGTGGAACAGTCTCAAACATGGCCCACAGGTCAGATTTGGGGTTGAATTCTACACTTAGAATTTTTCTAAGTCCAACAGCTGATTTTTAGTTTCTTGTACCATTGTTTGGAGCCTTGTATCTCCCTAACCAGACCGAATCAGCTTGAGTGTCAATTGGAAAAATTGTAGCTCTCACTTCAATCTCCAACTTTGTCAACTTAACCTAGAGCTAGATCATCACAGTTTTTGAGTTTTTGATCATTGAAAACTCGCTATCAGGCTCCATCGTTTTTTAGTGAATCAGAGCTATAGTGTATCGACCATTCAAGTCATGGCCGACCGAGCTCAGGCCACGGTGGCCAAGTGGCGGCCATACGCCGGTGCTGCCCCCATAGGTCAGGCCATCACGGCCACAACGACGCCACACACCCATTGGCTCGCCTATTTGCTTCACCCGTGCCTCCTCGCCTCGTCAGTCCACGCCAAACCAAGCACCGTGCCTCCGCTGTCGTTGCTGAGCGCACGCCGTCGCCTAACTCGCTCGCCGTTGCGTCATTGCTCACTCTAGCTAGCCCACCACTCCACCTTCGCCTCCTATAGCTCGTCCACCTCACCTTTGAGCCTGAGAGACCAGGTAGAGGCCGAATTTCTTCTTCCCGCGGCGGAGCGCCATTACCGCCGTGAGCTCCGATGAGCTCCCATGTACTCACCACCTTACCTCGCCTCGCTCCATCACTCCCACAGCTCCGCTCAGACCTCCTCTAGCTTGTCGTCATCTTCTCGCAGTCAATTGACCTCAAGTGAGGCCGCTTTCGGCGTTTCCGCGCCGTCGCAACCTCGCCGGAGTGGGGTGCTCCGTGGCCAACCCCACCTGGAGTACCTCATCACCTCTGCTCTCTCTTTTCTCATTCCCTAGAGTACCCTAATGCTTGAATCAGGCCTAGCCCAACCTCTTCTAGCCGGTGATGGCCAGCGCACCGCCGAGCTCCTCCACCGTGCCGCCATGAACGTCGGCGAGCTACCTCCGGTGGCTCCACCCTCCCATCACCTACCCCTGTCGATTCGCATAGATGAGTAGAGTATGCTGGTGACCTTGGTCTCACCGAAAGAATAGCCACCGGCGAGCTACGCCATTTCCGCACCATCGCGTGCGCCATCCCCTGCTTTCGGTCGCTGACAGATGGGCTCCACTAATCTGCGGGTCCCGCCTGTCAGTCACTCTGGGTTTCTAAGGGTAGCTCATTTATTTAGTTTTTGAATGCAATTTGTAAAATTTGTATCTCAAGTTTTGTAGATCCAAATGGTGTGGTTCTAATTTTGGTAGAATCACAATGAAGTCTAGTATTTAAGAAAAATATTACATGAGCACATGATGTAGAAATTTTGGATGAATTAAATAGGAACTTGAAATGTGTTTTTAAATGCATGCAAACTTGTTTAAATTATATCTTGAGTTTCTGTGATCCAAAAATTATGAAATTTTGTGGGAAAGATATTCTTGCTTATTAGAAGCTTAGGTAAAAATTTGAGAGTCATTGCATGTATGGTTTTTGAGTTATAGATTTTTCTTTTGTCGTTGATTGATACTTGTGTAAATTTTTGTAAATTATCTACGAATCCTATGACCATGAAACTTTGTGGGTAGCATCCTAGTACCTTAAGGATGTTAGGAAAAATGTGAAATCTGTTGCTTGACACTTTTCGGTAAGGTTTCCTATTTATGCCATTTTAAGCCTTTATGCCTTGTCATTTTTGTGTAGGATGAGATACTTGTTCAATTGAGGTGAAATTTATGTAGTAGCCTATTGGAGACTTGTATAAGCTACTGTAATTTTTGTGGAATTTTATGTACACTTTGGATATGTGTTTATTATTTAACCTAAGTCTTTAAATAAATTATTAAAGGCATGAAAATAATTTATTTAGGAATAGACACTATGTTTTCTGGTGTTCTTTCAACATGTATGATGAGTTAGTAAAGTTGGTCTTGTCCGTTTGTATGTTTACAACATAAGTTAATAATTTTTTTTTCTTGCGTTGTGTCTTTCTGGGCAATTCTAGGAACTTTATAAAGTTCACCATGATAAATTGGTTTGCTGGGAAAGTGGGAAATAACAAGGTTGTAGGAAATTTGTTTATATAGCTTGTGTCAAAATTTCAAGATATTTGGCATAGTAGTTTGAGAGTTATCTCAGTTGGAAGACAGCGCTCCCAAATGCCTACTCTCTGGAATCCACGGACAGTTTTATAAAATCAGTCTGGGTGACCTAGTTTGAGTTTGAATTAGACTTTGGTGTTTAAATGAAAGTCGTAGATAATTTTATAATCTTTCTAGAAAGTCTTAAATCATGGTATTTGGATCTGTAGAACTCCAGTTATGGATCAAACTTGTAGCTGCTGTTGGCAGCCTGAAAACTGTTGAGTGCAGTGAATGACTTGTTTGCTTTATATGAGTTGATGTGATGATTTAGATGCTAGGCTAATTAAGATAAATTGTTAGTTGCAGGTGCTAGACCTCTTACTGAAGATGAACAACTTTATCTTAGGTTTTTAGAACTTGGTGAGTGTGCCGTTCTTGTTTTCTAAAAAGAGATATGCACCTACTCGGTAAAATCGATGTTAATCTTGTATCATCATGCCTTTCCTGCGTCCATTCATACATGGCTGTACATTTCATCATCACCTTCCATCTCGTGTGCATGCATGATTCTTATACTATGCATATGCATACAATAGGTGTTCCGGAGGGAGTCACGCTTCTGGAATTCGAGCCAGTACTTTCGGAGGAGCAGCAGCAAGCTCAGGAGCAGGAGGTGCAGGCCCCCGAAGAAGGAGTCAACAAAGAAGTTCTTGAGTGTCCCGATCACCAACCTTCATCTTTTCTGAAAGGCAAGCCCCGGAGCATTCTAAGTCTCCTATATTTTGAAAATGATTACTTTGAGTATCTTTATTTATTGATGCATTAGTAATAGGAATTGGATGCAAACACTTGTTGCATATATATCTATCCTTGGCCAGTATACGTACCCTGAATCCTATTTAGGTCCAGGAGCGAATCAAAGCTTAGCCATGCTTAGACCGGTAAAAGTCAGGTGATTTCCTGTCACCTGCAAGTTAGGATGATGTCCAGTCAAGGTTGGCTATATATTGCTATCGTGGAAGATAACCATGTGTTAATAATGAATAATGACCGGATAGGATGTCGATAGAGAAGCAACAAGGCAAGGAGGTCTTAGGTGTGGATCTATCCCCATCTGTGTCGGTTAAGGACCGATTCGCTGTACGTCCTCATGTCATGTTGAACGCATGCCTATCACTTAGTTGGCCGGATAACTCATTCCGACCGCGAAGCTGAGTAGCTCAATTCAGGCCGGAAGTCTAGGAAGTGAAAGTGCGCACCCTGGCGGTAGTAAGGATGTGCGGGGAGCTATTGGCATAAGTCTGAGGTGAGATTGACCACCTGGCAGAGTGGACTCCCTGAGGGTGCGGCGCTGCTCAGAACCACGATTCCTGAATTGTACCAAAGGTGACCTAAGGCTACCTTCGCGCGGTATGCCTGAGTTTGTGTTAGGAATACCCCTCTAGCTGGATAGGAATCGATTCGAATCGCCGTCTCTCCCGGATAGTGAGAACTTGACTGAGCAGCGGCAACATAGATGCACTTAATTGAACTTGATGGTTAAAGCGATGATGATGATACAACATTATACCGGATATGGTTACTAATGTTTGGAGTTAATCAATTGCTTGCTCTAGTACATGTGCTAATATAGTTGATAGGTTAATATTGATAACTTGCTGCTTACTCATAATCTACATTATGCTCTCTTATCACTAAAGCTTTTATGCAAAATGGTTATCAAGCAAGATCCACCGATAAAGCCTTGCATACTCCTTGGTGTCATTTATTTTTGGTTTACGATGGGTAAGTCTAGCTGAGTACATTCTCGTACTCAGGGTTTATTCCCCCTTGTTGCAGATGACGTGCTCTATAACGGCTACTGCAAGTATTGTCTCCACCCTGTGGGGGGATGAAGACTAGATCATGGGCATGATCATCTATGTTATCTTATCTTACTGCTTTTGCTGGATATGACTATGGAACTGGCTTGTATTTGAACTAAGTGTGTGTGATGGTCTCAAACTGCTTTGCTTCCGCTATTTGTGAACTCATTTTGTAATAACTATGTGTACTCTGATGTATGAGGTACTTGGGAACTACTTGTAAAATGGATGTAACATGTGGCTTGTTATGTTGAATTACTGTGATCTTGGTTGTATGCAAGTTGGTTTGAAATCCTTCGTGGTTTCAGTTGACTACCGGGTTTATATGGGTTCAAGTATGACGGTTTGATCACTCCGATGATTGCTTTTATACTTGTGCTCTTATAAATTGGTCGGTTCTGTTACAGTGACCTCAGCTCTGATACCACTTGAAAGGTCCTAATGGCTAGAGGGGGGTGAATAGCCTAATAAAAATTTCTACAACAACACTTAACAAAATGGTTAGACAATTATGAGGCGAAGCGAGTATTGCGCTAGCCTACTCAAAATGCAAGCCACCTACCACAATTCTAGTTTAGATAATGTCTATTCACACAAAAGCTATGACACTACCCTATGTTAGTGTGCTCTCAAAGGCTAACTAAAGAGCCACACCAAGCAAGCAAGCAAGCTCTCACAACTAGCTACACTAAAGAGCTTGTCAACTAGTTTGCGGTAAAGTAAGGAGAGTGATCAAGAAGGTTATACCACCATGTAGATGAAGAAACCAATCAATCACAAGGATGAAAAACAATGAAGACCAATCACCTCAGAATCAATGATGAACACAATGATTTTTACCGAGGTTCACTTGCTTACCGGCATGCTAGTCCTCGTTGTGGCGATTCACTCACTTGGAGATTCACGCGCTAATTGGCTTCACATGCCAAACCCTCAATAGGGTGCCGCACAACCAACACAAGATGAGGATCACACAAGCACAAGCAATCCACTAGAGTACCTTTTGGCTCTCCACTGGGGAAAGGTCAAGAACCCCTCACAATCACCACGATCAGAGCCGGAGACAATCACCACCCTCTGCTCAATGATCCTCGCTGCTCCAAGCCGTCTAGGTGGCGGCAACCACCAAGAGTAACAAGCAAAATCTATAGCGAAACACGAACACCAAGTACCTCTAGATGCAATCACTCAAGCAATGCACTTGGATCACTCCCAATCTCACTTGATGATGAATCAATGATGGAGATGAGTGGGAGGGCTTTGGCTAAGCTCACAAGGTTGCTATGTCAATGCAAATGGCCAAGAGAGTGGGCTTGAACTGGCCATGAGGCTTAAATAGAAGCCCCCATGAAATAGAGCCGTTGTACACCTTCACTGGGTACTGATCGGGGTGACTGGACGCTCTGGTCCAACTGACTGGACGCTGCTCCTCAGCGTCCGGTCGCCCGATGGCGGCCACGTGTCTCCTGCGTTCAACAGTGAACATTTGATCTCAACGGTCGACATGTTGACCGGACGCTCCGATAGAGTTGACCGAACGCTAGACCCTCAGCGTCCGGTCGTTTATAGTAAGGGTCCAAAACGAGTTTTTGCCGACCGGACGCGTCCGGTCATGCTTGACCGGACATAGCCCAGCGTCCGGTGCTTAACCCTAATCAATGTGCCGACCGACAACACGACTGGACGTAGCCCTTCTGCGTCCGGTCGTAGAGCGACCCAGCGTCCGGTCAGTTGACCGACGCCAGCATCATTGCGACCAATTCCATTTCACTCCTAACTTCTCCACCCTTGCTCAAATGTGCCAACCACCAAGTGTATCACCTTATGCACATGTGTTAGCATATTTTCACAAACATTTTCAAGGGTGTTAGCATTCCACTAGATCCTAAATGCATATGCAATGAGTTAGAGCATCTAGTGGCACTTTGATAACCGCATTTCGATACGAGTTTCACCCCTCTTAATAGTACGGCTATCAAACCTAAATGTGATCACACTCTCTAAGTGTCTTAATCACCAAAACAAAATAGCTCCTACAAGTTATACCTTTGCCTTGAGCTTTTTGTTTTTCTCTTTCTTCTTTTCAAGTTTAAGCCCTTGATCATCACCATGCCATCACCATTGTCATGCTATGATCTTCATTAGCTTCTCCACTTGAAGTGTGCTACCTATCTCATGATCACTTGATAAACTAGGTTAGCACTTAGGGTTTCATCAATTTACCAAAACCAAACTAGAGCTTTCAGTTGCTCACATACATGTACATATAGACTAATCACCTGTGTATCTCACATAAATACAATTAGTCCACCTAGGTTGTCACTCAATTACCAAAACCACACAAGGACCTTTCAGTCATGCTAGCAAGTCTACTAGCAAGCTCATCATATGAATCAACATGATCAACCACATTATCATTTGATACCTTGATGTCACCTTGTGACATGAAACAATGTGGTGTAGTTGGAGAGCTTGTAGTAGCATCATCATCATGGCTTGAGCATGAACCAACATCACCATCAAGTGTGCATGGGTAGGATTATCATGTACATCACTTGAGGCATCACCATCAATCTTGTCAAGTGATTTTCTGGTAGCATCATCATCCTTATTACTTGACCATGAGGTGGCGCAATCTTCCACAATCACCAAATTGTGGTCATGCTCAATACGCTCATGTGCCTCCACCTTGTGATCATCCTCCTTCTTGAATTTACCATCATCCCATGTGGAGGAATTACCGAAGGTGTGCTTGATGGACTCCCATATCTCACGAGCGGTTCCCGTGATGTTTACTTGTTTCATCAAATCAAAACTCAATGCATCCATTAGAAAACAACAATCATGTGCATCAAGTTCATAGAGAACTCTTTGAGCTTTGGTGAGATTTCTATGGTCCAAGACATGGGTGAGACCACTAGTGACAACCCACCAAAACTTAGGTCCCTTTGCACAAAAATTATCAAGCATATGATTTTTCCAAAGTGCAAAGGTTGTGCCATTAAAAATGTGTGTCTTACAATCATCTAGCCCACTAGACGCCATCCTCTCGGGTCGGTGAAGACCACAAATGAGAGACCTAGCTCCGATACCACTTGTAAGGTCGAGATAATGACTAGAGGGGGGGTGAATAGTTGTTTCTAAAATCTAATCGCGTCGGCTAACCAAAACAAGTGCAGAATTAAAACAATCGGTCTAGCCAAGACTACACTCCTCTATCTATGTTCTCTAGCACCTTACAAAGATCCTAATTAAGTAACTAAGGTGCCAGGCTAGCTAGAGCTCACCTAATCAATTCTAGAAGCAAGGTCACACAAACATATGCCACTAGTAATTTAAGCAATGGGGAGCTCCTACACATGCTAGTAAGCAAAAGCACAAAGCCAACTAAGCTCACTAGCAATGCTCAATAACAAGGCAACCAATGCTAAATTAGAGAGCACAAATACTTAGCTACACAAACTAAACAATGTGACTAACAAGGTTACACAAACCAAATTAGTCACGCAAGGGGGCTACTTCTATGCTACACAAGCAAGAAGGTAACTAGTGAGCTATACAAGCAAACTAATTACAAGAGCAACTACACAAGCACAATATATATGAAAGTAATTACAAGCTTGTGTAACGAGTATGTGAACCAACAGGAAGAATAAAGTTGACACGGTGATTTTTCTCCCAAGGTTCACGTGCTTGCCAACACGCTAGTCCTCGTTGTGTCGACCGCTCACTTGGTGGTTCGGCGGCTAATTAGCATCACCTACCAAGCTCACACGTCGGGCACTGCAAGAACCTACCCCGAAAGTGAGGGTAGCTCAATGACACGCTTTACTAGAGTTGCTCTTTGCGGCTCTCGTAGGGCGAGCACAATGCCCCTCACAAAGCTCTTCTCCGGAGCACTGCACAAGCTTCTTGTAGGCTTCAACGAAGACCACCACCAAGCCATCTAGGAGGTGGCAACCTCCAAGAGTAACAAGCACCACTGGCTTGCAAGATGACCACCTAGTGCCACTCGATGCAACCTTATGATGCAATCGCACTAGAATCTCTCACTCACTCAATCGGATGAACACTATCAAGCTAGAGTGAGTTAGAGGGCTCCCAAGTACCACCACATAAGCCACCAAGGCTCTAGTGTGCTAAGCTCTTGGCCAAAGGCCGACCACCACTTCTATTTATAGCCCCATGGGCTAAAATAGCCGTTACCCCTTCATTGGGCATTTTTCGGGACGACCGAACGTGCATGTCGTGTGCATCGGACGCGTCCGGTCGCTGCCTGATCACCACATGTCCCATTTAAACTAGCTGTTGTCACCAACGGCTCTCTCTAACATGTCAGATCGGACGTGTCCGGTGTGCTGACCGGACTTAGGAGGGTCAGCGTTCGGTCAAGTCCAGAGAGCTCCCAGAGCTGCTCAACCACGACCGGACATGTTTGGTGTGACCGACCGAACAAAGGATGGGTAGTGTCTGGTCAAGTCTAGAGAGCTCCCAGAGCTGCTCAACTCTGGCTAGACGTGTCCGGTGTGACCGACCGGACACAGGACGGGCAGCGTCCGGTCGAGTCCAGAGAGCTCCCAAAGCTGCTCAACTCTGACCGGACGTGTCCGGTCAGACCGACCGAACGCAGGACGGGCAGCGTCCGGTCGAGTCTAGACCAACACCAGCACTCCACATCACCATGACTAGATGTAGCACAATGATTGCTCAGCATCCAGTCACTGCTACGAGTCAGAGTTCGGTCATTAATACCGGACGCGTCTGGTTGCCATACCAGACGCGTCCGATCACTCTGTGACCAGCACGACTAACTCCTTTTCTTCACCAACTTCTTCACCTTTGCAAATGTGCCAACACCACCAAGTGTACACCACCATGTGTATGTGTGTTAGCTTTTCATAAACATTTTCCAAAGGATTTGCCACTCCAACTTGCCACGCCACTCGATCCTAGCGATGATGCAAAGTTTGATCATTCGAGTGGCACTAGATGACCGATATGCAAACAAGTTTGCCCCTCTTGATAGTATGGCCATCTATCCTAAACCTGGTCATCAACTTCTCTACACACCTATGACTGGTGAAATAAAATGTCATAGGTTATACCTTTGCCTTGCGCATTCCATTCTATCTCCTCCAATGTCGATGCAACACAAACACCAACACGATCAACAATGATACGATCCACTTCATATCATCACATAATCATATTGGTTCATCAATCTTAACTTCACTTGCTTTTCACCATTGCCTTCATCCATCGGCGCCAAATCTTGCTCAAGCTTCACCGCCACGCGGTCCATCGCTCCAAAGCCTCCTACTTGCCCTTCACGCTTGCAACTGGTCTATCAAGCCAAGCCATGTTTTGATCTTCTCCACCTTGATCACATAACTCAATGTCATGTCTCATGTGCAATAAGCTCCTTTATCATCACATGTGTGAGCTTGCAACATCTCCATGCCATTTTCACCTTCATGGCATATGTTGCTCACACACATGTACCTGTGGACTAATCACCTGTGTATCTCACATAAACACAATTAGTCCATCTAGGTTATCACTCATTTACCAAAACTAAACAAGGACCTTTCATTGTAACAGAACCGACCAAATCATAAGAACATAAGTACAAAAACAATCACCGAAGTGATCAAATTCCTGTACTTAAGCTCCCATAATCCCGGTAGTCTGGAACTCATGAAGGATTTCAACCAACTCTCGACATCCAAACCAAGACCGTAGTGATTCAACACAACACATCATCCGTTACAACATTTCACAAGTAGCATTCGAATTACATCCATCAGAGTTCAAATAAAATATTACAAACCAAGTTCGAATGTGCGGAAGCAACATAGTTTAGTACATAACTTCATAGTTTCAAATACATTGCCAGATCTGAGTCATGTCCCACAAAGCATCATCAGGTACGAGAACTAGTAGAGACCATGCCCAACGGTCTAGTCTTCATCCCCAGCCGAGAGAAGACAATACTTGCAGCAACCAAAGTAGAACTGGTCATCTGCAACAGGTGGGAGATAAACCCTGAGTACGAGAAGGTACTCAGCTAGACTTACCCATCAAAACCAGAATAAAAGACACCAAGGGTCATGCAAGGCTTATGAGGTGGGCTAGTTGGACACAGTTGCATAAAAGAGCTTATGAATATAGTAACCAATTTAAACTTCACATCAAGTTATCATCATTTACCTGTCCACTAGATTTGCACATGTACTAGAGCACTCACTTATTAGGAGCAACAATATTAACCATAGCAGGTATAATAAGGCTGTCATCATCATATCATCATTTCCAAACCATTAGGTTATTTAGTGTATCTACTTTGGAGATAAGCCCGTCAAGTTCTCACTAACCGAGAGAGACGGCGACTCGAATTGAATTACAACTCAGCTGAGGGGGTATTCCTAATTCTCACCCTAGTATACTTAGCAAGGGTAGCCGTGGGTCACCTTTGGAACAACTTAGGAACCAAATTCGCGGGTTCGATCAGCGCCAGCACTCTCAGGGATTACCCTTCTACCAGGACAATCAGGACTTTTAAATCACCTGCCCTTGGACTCACGCCTATGGCTCCCTTCCGAGGCGCACTTTATACTTATCGACTCCTGGCCTGAGGTGAGCTACTCGGCTTCGTGGTCGGTCTCTAGACCCGGCCAACTAAGAGAGAGGCATGCGTTCAACATGAACAGGAAAGGCTCTAAGATTCAGTCCTTAAGCGACACAGACGGAGTCACTGCAAACCGGCAAGCCTCCGTCCGGTCTTCATTTCAAATTAAGACTGGTTCTTTTCCATGATAGCAAATATAGCCAACCGTGCCATATGTATCTTCCTATATCTCACAGGTGACAGGAAATCACCTGACTTCTACCGTGTTTAAGCAGGGCTAAGCACTACACGAGCCCGAGCTACATAGGATTCAGGGTATCAATATCTGGACAAGGATTGGATAACCAATGCAGCAAGTGTTTGCATCCAACACCTAAACTTAATGCAACAATATATATGTAACAATAATACTTTAACTGCATTTTGGAAATTAGGAGGCTTAATATGCTCCGGGGCTTGCCTTTTACAAAGTTGCATGGACGGTGATCCGGGCACTCAACGGCGACCTCGTCTGGCACTTCTCCTGAAGGCTGCACCTCCTGTACCTTCGGTGTCGGCTGCTGCTGCTCGCTCGGTTCCTCGAATTCCGGTAGTGTCACACCTTCCGGTACACCTATTGCATGCCGATACACAAGATAACTATCATGGATGCATAAGGAATGACATGATGATCATGATGAATGAATCACAGTAAGTGTTTAACAAAAACATCACTGGACACTCGTTTACCGATTAAGAGTAGCTCTATTCAAATCACTTTAAAACGTGTATCTAACTTAACTTGAAGAACGAGATCAACTTATCTAACTTGCATAACCTAAGATAAAGATGCTCATCTTCAGTTAAAGGCCTAACACCTAGGAACATTACCACAAACTTAGAAATAGTAAAGGCATACTTAAAACAATAGTTAAAGTTTCATATGCACACGGTAGTTCCTTAATTCAATCATAACTAGAGTTCTATAAATTCAAATGACTTGCAAGAGGACATTCTGGAAAGCTTATGAAATTCTCTACAAATCATTTGTAAACATCAAAGCATGATTCTTACGTTAACCAAATCGAATTCCAGTAAACCTAGAATCTATCCAGAAATGCAGGGTTACTAACTTAATTATTTAATGATGACGCAAAAGCATAATTGGACCAAACCAAGTTTACCAACTTGTTGCACATACCAGAGGAACATCAGAAAGTATAGTGCCAACTTCTAAATAAATTATTTAATACCCTTTTCTAATTTATTTAGTTAATTAGGTGATTAAAGCAATATATAGTAAAACTATTCAGAAAAATCTACAAAATTCATAGTAGCTATCTCATGCTTCACATAGACTACAAAATTCTACAAAATAACAGGTGGCATGTCTATTTTTAGCATAATTAGGAAACCCTATTGAAAAGTGTCAAGCAATAGATTTCTCATTTTTCCTAGCATCACTCTAGCATAAGAACAGCACTCACCAATTTTTACCTCTACTGGATCTATAGAAAAATTATAAAAATTCACACAAGATCCACCCATGCAAACAAGATAATTTTCTATCGCCTACATACAGTGTCCAAAATATATGAAAATTTAACTACAAGCTATTCATGATATGAGCAGTACACCATAAAAATTTCATGCCATTTGGAGCTACATAGAAAAAGATATAATTATCCCTATTTCCTTCATGATTAAAAGAAATAATTAGCAACTCCCTTTTTCATAACAGAAGATGGCATAAATCATATTTTTAATATAAACTAGACAATATCATGAACTCAACAAAATTGGAACCACATCATTTGAAGCTACCAACTGGGAGATACATATTTTTGAATCTATACACAAATCTATGAAAAGAATAAAACCAAAAATGAATTTGAATCCTAACTCTAATGCTGGGCTGGCCCGGTCAGACTCGGTGGCCCACACAACATGTGCAAGCGTGGACCAAACATGACGTGGCCCACGCTGACTCCCACCTAAGAACGATGGCTGACGCGCGGGTCCCACGCGACAGAGAGACAGGCAGGGGATGAGGAACGGATGGCGGCGTAGCTCGTCGCCGGTGGCCTCTCTGGCGAGTCCAGTGGTACTACGATGTTCTCCTCGCCCGTGCGCATCTAGCGGTGCCCTCAATCGAAGCTATTGCTGCGGCTACTGGCAATGGCAATGGCCATGGCGGCGCACGGCCACGTCTCGGCCGGCTCCGGTGAGATGATGGCGTCGCAGCCCTAATGGGTGACTCTACGAGCTTCAGCGTCACACACAGTAGCTAGCGCAAGGGAGAGAAGGGATGGAAAGGTCATGGTGACAGTTGGCCACGTGGAGCGCCAACTCCGGCGAGGTCCTACCATGGCGGCGGTGGAAGAAATGGCGATTACGCCCTTACCAAGGCTCAAATCGACCGACTGAAAGGTGGAGGTGGTAGAGGAGATCACGGCGAGGCTAGGAACAAGATGGCCGACGTGTTTTTGCAGTGGCGAGCGCGTAAGACGATGGCGATGCTTGGTTAGAAATGGAGGGGCGGCTGCGGCTCGGCGCTGTGCACGGTGGAGGCGAAAGAGAAGCAAATGGAGTAGGCGAGTGCGTCGGGCAGGCGCGCGGGGTGCTCATGTCACGGCCAGCAGCGCTAGGATGCCCGCGGTGCGTGGCAGCGTGAGCAGAAGTCCGGCGACGGGTGGCAAACACACAACGTCTGTTGTCTGATGGCTGTCAGTCACTATAGCTCACATTCAGACACAGGAACCACCTGACAGCGTGACTTCAACATCTTAGTACGGCTAAACCGTTGATCCATTGCAAAAACATTGTACATGAAAATTGTAGGTCTACCATCCATCTACAATTTCTTTTCAAGGACCATCATCTAATTTGCCATGGATCAGAAGTTACATCAAGCCAAAGGTGGCTCAATCAAACTGAAAATGCTGTTAGGACTTAGAAATATTTTTCAGTGTTGAATCCACCATCAATAATGACTTGTGGGCCATGTTTGAGGCTGTTCCACACATTTTCATGAGTTGATCATAAAACAACTTTTGTTCCTTGATAAATTAGCTACAACTTTGGTAAGGAGTGCACAGCCATGCAAGATCTCTAAGTTGGACTTTTGAATTAGTCAAACAATGTCACTCTGAGGTTCATTTCAAGTCAAACCTCTCCAAAAGGGCAATTTGGTCAGTTTGATCTACATGAACAATATCCCAACAATTACCATAAGTGTAGTTAAGGTGTATTAGACCATAATCAACCACTTTACACAAGTGCTATACCAATTTCTAATGATCACAAGTGATGAAGCAACAAAACAAGCAATTCACTCAAATGTTGCAATTTCATGTTTCACATGTTTCATGACCTTGTTGTTATTTTATACTTGTCATATTACTACCATGTTACCATGTTTCAAGGTATGAGAAACTCATGTTGCATTCACATGTTTCACTACTACCATTCATAAGCAATCAAGTATGAAACAAACAGAATTTGCGAATGTTGCATATGTATGTTTCAGTGACAATGGCATGGTGACATGGATGATGCATATATTTATGAAATGAAATGCAATTATGTGGAAGCCAAACACCTAGGGTGTTACAGCCCTCCCCCCTTAGAAAAATCTCGTCCCGAGATTTGGAAAGCGTACCATTTAATATAGAAAGCTGGATAATTTTCCTTTAAATAATCTTCCTGCTCCCATGTTGCATCCCGATCACTATGATTACTCCAAACTACCTTGTACAACTTAACTACTCGCCTACGAGTCACTCTTTCTTGAGTATCCAGAACCTGCACTGGCTTCTCCTCATACGAAAGATCAGATTTCAAGTTGACTTTCCTTGTTGCTATTCTTTCCTTGGGAATACAAAGACACTTCTTTAGCTGGGACACATGGAATACCGGGAATATAGCTCCCATTTCACATGGTAGATTGAGTTTATACGCTACTCTTCCACTTTTCTTGATAATGCGGTAAGGTCCAACATATCGAGGCTCAAGCTTCCTTTTGATTCCAAAACGTTTTACTCCTTTCATAGGGGATACCTTTAGATAAACATGATCACCTACTTCAAACTCAATAGGTTTTCTTCTCTTGTCCGCATAGCTCTTTTGTCTAGCCTGAGCGGCAGTCATATTCTTCTGGATAGTTCGGACTTGTTCTTCGGCTTCTTTTACAAAATCAATACCATAGAATCTTCTTTCTCTGGGTTCCACCCAATTCAAAGGAGTTCTACACTTGCGGCCATAAAGAGCTTCAAAAGGAGCCATTTTGATACTCTCTTGATAACTGTTGTTATAAGAGAATTCAGCGAGAGGTAACCATTCCTCCCAAGAGCCTTTGCAAGAGATAAGACAAGCTCTAAGCATGTCTTCAAGAATTTGATTAACACGCGCAGTCTGTCCTAATGTTTGCGGATGATAGGCAGAAATGCGGATTAGATGAGTGCCAAGATTCTGATGTAAGCATTCCCAAAAGTGAGCCGTGAATTGCGGTCCTCTATCTAAAACAATGGATTTGGGTACACCATGGAGACGTACCACTTGTTGAAAGTAAATCTCAGCATAATTGTGAGGGTGATAGGTAGACTTGATCGAAATAAAGTGAGCGGATTTAGTTAGACGATCTACGATAACCCAGATGGAATCACAACACTTTTTGGTAGTGGGTAATCCAACAATGAAATCCATAACAATTTCTTCCCACTTCTAGCTAGGAATAGAGAGTGGCTGCAATAATCTAGGCCTCATGTGAATAGCCTTGACTCTGCAACAGTTATCACACCTTGCCACGTAGGCTGCGATTTCTTTCTTCATCTTGGTCCACCAATAATACAGCTTGAGATCTTGATACATTTTACTGCTACCAGGATGGATGGACAATTTAGAAGAATGGGCTTTAGCCATAATTTGATTTCTAAGTTCTTTGTCTTTGGGTACTACAAGCCTATCATTAAACCAGAGAATTCCTTTGTCATCGACCCTAAAGTGCTTGGTCTCCTGATCTTTCATCTTTTGCTTGATATGAAACACACCCACATCAGTCTTCTGGAGTTCGATAATTCGACTTATAAGAGAGCAATCCACAGTGATATTGTGGAGTACTACAGGATGAAGGAGGTGTGCCAGATGAAAGTCTTCACTAACTAAGGAATTGCAATTGGCCTTTCTGCTTAAGGCATCAGCAACCACATTGGCCTTGCTAGGATGGTAGTGTACTTGAAGGTTGTAGTCTTTGATCAATTCTAACCATCGTCGTTGACGCATGTTCAACTCGGGTTGAGTAAAGATGTACTTGAGACTTTTATGGTCCGTATAGATGTTGCACACATTACCTAGCAAGTAATGTCTCCAGATCTTCAGGGCATGAACAACTGCGGCTAGCTCTAAGTCATGGGTAGGATAATTGATTTCATGTTTTCAAAGCTGGCACAAAGCATAAGCAATGACCCGGCCCTCCTGCATAAGAACACACCCCAAACTAGTGCCACATGCATCATAGTAGACATCAAAAGGCTTTTCGATGTCAGGTTGTGCCAATACAGGAGCAGAGGTTAGTAAGGTCCATAAAGTGTGGAAAGCCTCTTCACACTTCGGAGTCCACACAAACTTCTCATCCTTTTGAAGTAGTCGAGTCATGGGCTTGGCGATTTTTGAGAAATCTGGGATAAAGCGACGATAGTAGCCAGCCAAACCCAGGAAACTTCGGACTTCTGTGACCGTAGTAGGTGCCTTCCACTCTAGGACTTCTTGCATCTTAGTAGGGTCAACTGAAATTCCATCTCCAGATAACACATGACCTAGAAAAGGTATCTTGTTCAACCAGTATTCGCACTTGCTGAACTTAGCATAAAGCTGGTTGTCACATAATCGAGTTAAAACAATTCTCAGATGTTCAGCATGCTCTTCTTCATTCTGAGAATATACCAGGATATCATCAATGAATACGACAACAAACTTGTCCAATTCCAGCATGAATACTGAATTCATTAGGTACATAAAGTGTGCCGGAGCATTTGTCAACCCAAAGGACATGACAAGGTATTCGAACAAGCCATATCGAGTAGAAAAAGTTGTCTTAGGTATATCTTCAGGACGAATTTTGATCTGATGGTAGCCAGACCTCAAATCGATCTTGGAGAATACCTTAGCTTTAGAGAGCTGATCAAACAGAATATCAATGCGAGGAAGAGGGTATTTGTTCTTGATGGTAACAGCATTAAGGGGGCGATAATCCACGCACATGCGCAGAGACTCGTCCTTCTTCTTCACAAAGATAGCCGGACAACCCCTAGGAGAAGAACTAGGCCAAATCAAATCTTTCTTTAATAGCTCATTTAACTGACTCTTCAGCTCAGCCAACTCATTGGGCGGCATTCTATATGGTCTTTGAGAAATAGGAGACGTACCCGGAATGAGTTCTATCTTGAATTCTACATCACGGTCTGGAGGTAATCCAGGCAAGTCATCAGGGAAGACATCTGGAAACTCACAGACAACCGGTATATTCTCAATGGCTTTGGCTAGGGTAGCATTGGCTGTATTGTGGATAGCGATATCACGAGGTAACTGCACTAGAAAACCCTTCTTATCTGTAGGATCTCTCAACATTACCACACGGGTTGATGTATTGATCAACACTCCATTCCCGCTCATCCACTTCATTCCTAGGATTACATCGATTCCTACCCCCGGCAGAACTACAAGATCCGTAAGGAACTCTCGATCCCCAATCTCAATCTTTACATCTTTAACTACTTGGTTAGTCATGATATTATTTCCAGCAGCACTAATACAATAACCACCCTTGACAATGGTAATCACATTCATCTTATGCTTAGATGCAAAAGTAGAACTCACAAAGGAATGCGAAGCACCTGAATCAAAGAGCACAACTGCAGGGTGATCATTAACAAGGAACTTATCAGTGGTGACCACTTCACCAGCAGGAATTTCCTACACAGTAGTGTAGTGAACACGCCCCTGACGGATGTTTCCCTAAGCATTCTGCTTGGAAGGATAGGGACACTTATTAGCCTAGTGACCAGGCTGGTTACAGTTCTAGCATGGCCTGTTTGCTGGTGGGACATTGGAGCTGCCCTGCCCAGAGGTATTCTTTGGCAAGGAAATTGTGTACCCCTTGCGGAAACCAGTTTTGACTTGATTCTTCTTCTGAGGTGGGCGGTACCGAACATTAGCATTGGGTGGACGATATTGGGTTTTGGAGACCACTGGTGCTTTAGACTGAGAAGCACCTGCCTCAAAGTTTCTTTTACGGGTCTTGGAAGCAGCATATATCTTATCATTATTCTCCTGAGTCAGGGTGTCACTGATAAACTCATTGAAGGTGACACACTTGCAGTTGCCCATAGACTTCATCAGCTTAGGGGAAAGTCCCCTCTTGAAACTAGCTATTCTTTTGGCGTCAGTATTGATGAACTCGGGAGCATACCTCGCCAGGTTGTTGAATGCCTGGAGGTATTCATTAAGACTCTTGTTGCCTTGGGTTAGCTTCATAAACTCGGTATGCTTAATGGCCATGAGACCAGGAGGGATAAAATGTCCCCAGAAAGCTGTCTGGAACTGGTCCCAAACTATCTCGATGTTTGCAGGGAAGGTGGTCCTGTGATGGGTCCACCAGATGCCTACAGGGCCTTAGAGCTGGTGTCCTGCATACGTGGCCTTCATACCTTCTGTCAATCAGAGCAATCTAAACCTTTGCTCTATCGTACTCAACCATTCATCAGCTTGTAATGGTTCTTCTGCCTCTCTAAAGATAGGAGGCTTTGTGTCCATGAAGTCCTTAAAGCTACTGTACTGGTTCGGCTCGGGTCCCTGGCGGACATGTCGATCATCGCGGTTAGCTATTTGGCGCATAGCCTCAGCTAGCATGCGCTGACTTTCGATGACTATCTGCATTAGCTCAGCTGGGGTGGGCGGTGGAGGAGGTGGTTGTTCCTCATCTCCCATGCTACGACCGCGATGAAGGTTATAAGCCATCTGCAAAATGTATAGCCAATGAGCACTGACGATGTGGAAATTTTTGTAGATGAATTGTATAATTATGCCAAACTAAGTCCATTGGAGAGAATGCATTTATATAATCAACAGAGGCACAATCATTCATCATAATCACACAACTCATCAAGCGCATCAATTGACACATTAATGCGATGAACTTAACCAACAACGAGATCTATAGACCGCAAAGACGAAATTCATCAAAAGCTCACATATGTGGAGCATAACACGTTCGATAGGTTACATCCAAGCCATAGAGGTTCCAAACTTACATCAAGGGTAACATAGGGTTCGATATTACATCCCAACGATTAACTCATTACAAAGCTACTTGTTCATGCATGAGGATCAACAAAAGACTAGTTCTAGCGCATTAGCTAAGTAGTAAGCTAATCTACGCATCGTCCTTGGAGTCAGTGTCGAAGATCTCTCCTCCATCTTCATCACTAGCAGGCTCTAACTCCTCATCTTCCTCCTCTTTAGGTGGAATGTCCTCAGGTCCATTGACCTCCATGTCATCATCACCTTCAGCCATGATGACACCAGAGCCCATCTCATCCTCATCATCAGGTGGTAGGAGAGGGTGAAGTTGATTGTGTAACAGGTGAACCTCCTCATGGAGATGGTCATTGTACTCTTCGGCAACTGCCAACTACTGCTCTAGCTCCACCTGTCGCGCTCTCAACACATTCTCTTCGTGCCAGGCTTCATTCCATTGGTTCATCACGTGAATCAACATACGTTCACAATTGCGGTGAGCAACTGTCAACCTCTGAACCTCCAAGGTCTCTTGGTCCCATTCCTGTGTTACTTGCTCCAAACGGTGCTGAGCCGCATTCCTCTCAGCAGTCACCCGGGCCAGCTCTGCCCTTAGCCTTTCCGCCTCAGTAGGCTCTGGACGGGGCTCACGAGGAGCTAACCAGTGATGAGGTGCCCTGCCTCCAGCGGACTTGCGAGCAGTGAGTTTTGTGCGCGCCATCTGTAGCAAAAAGTTGCAACGTAAGGGGAGAATCATTTAAGGGATACGAAATTTAATTAGTCGAGACCATCAATTTTTAAAGGAGGGAGTAATGCAAGAAATGACATGTATGCTTGAACATGATGCATGCACGATCCATACGTCCTCACAAACCTAGAAAAATTTAAAGGCTAGCGAAATATACGGTGGCATACATACGTTCTCTTGTATACGGTAGCTAGTCGATCTACAACGATACGTTGTTAGTGTACCTGCAGAAAATTTCATTTCAGCCCAATAATTTCCCAAAATGCATATAAAGCAAGCAGTAAACTAAATACTTTCATACATACATCCCCCTATGTATATACTCTAGTATCACAGCTACCCATCAGAGATACCCATATTTAAGTACTCTCATAGATACATGATCGAACATGTAAGTATGTGAGCAACCACAACTACTCTCCCCTAGACCGACGATTGGATGGTCATGCTCTCACAACTCTCCACTTACCAGAGCGTAGAGGTATTTGGATCCATACATTACCACCCAAGCAGATGGCATCCATACAATAGCACGCCGTATGGACAACGAAACAGAAACAAGCAGGAACCCCCAAGTTAGTACTTTAATAAGCCACCTAAGAGTCCTTATTTGGGCATAAGGGATATGACCACTGGCAATACTTAGTATTTAATTTTGGATTTTCACAAATACTTTTGTTTTAAATACACAAATGACATGTTTAGTGTCGAATCTTGCTCTGATGCCAGTTGTAATAGAACCGACCAAATCATAAGAACGTAAGTACAAAAACAATCACCGAAGTGATCAAATTCCTGTACTTAAGCTCCCATAATCCTGGTAGTCCGGAAATCATGAAGGATTTCAACCAACTCTCGACATACAAACCAAGACCATAGTGATTCAACACAACACATCATCCGTTACAATATTTCACAAGTAGCATTTGGATTACATCCATTAGAGTTCAAATAAAATATTACAAACCAAGTTCAAATGTGCGGAAGCAACATAGTTTAGTACATAACTTCATAGTTTCAAATACATTGCCAGATCTGAGTCATGTCCCACAAAAGCATCATCAGGTACGAGAACTAGTAGAGACCGTGCCCAACGGTCTAGTCTTCATCCCCAGCCGGGAGAAGGCAATACTTGCAGCAACCAAAGTAGAACTGGTCATCTGCAACAGGTGGGAGATAAACCCTAAGTACGAGAAGGTACTCAGCTAGACTTACCCATCAAAACTAGAATAAAAGACACCAAGGGTCATGCAAGGCTTATGAGGTGGGCTAGCTGGACACAGTTGCATAAAAGAGCTTATGAATATAGTAACCAATTTAAACTTCACATCAAGTTATCATCATTTACCTGTCCACTAGATTTGTACCTGTACTAGAGCACTCACTTATTAGGAGCAAACAATATTAACCATAGCAGGTATAATAAGGCTGTCATCATCATATCATCATTTCTGAACCATTAGGTTATTTAGTGTATCTACTTTGGAGATAAGCCCGTCAAGTTCTCACTAACCGGGAGAGACGGCGACTTGAATCGAATTACAACTCAGCTGAGGGGGTATTCCTAACTCTCACCCTGGCATACTTAGCAAGGGTAGCCATGGGTCACCTTTGGAACAACTTAGGAACCAAATTCGCGGGTTCAATCAGTGCCAGCACTCTCAGGGATTACCCTTCTATCAGGACGATCAGGACTTTTAAATCACCTGCCCTTGGACTCATGCCTACGGCTCCCTTTCGAGGCACACTTTATACTTATCGACTCCTGGCCTGAGGTGAGCTACTCGGCTTCGTGGTCAGTCTCCAGACCCGGCCAACTAAGAGAGAGGCATGCGTTCAACATGAACAGGAAAGGCTCCAAGATTCAGTCCTTAAGCGACACAGACGGAGTCACTGCAAACCGGCAAGCCTCCGTCTGGTCTTCATTTCAAATTAAGACTGGTTCTTTTCTATGATAGCAAATATAGCCAACCATGCCATATGTATCTTCCTATATCTCACAGGTGACAGGAAATCACCTGACTTCTACCGTGTTTAAGCAGGGCTAAGCACTACACGAGCCCGAGCTACATAGGATTCAGGGTATCAATATCTGGACAAGGATTGGATAACTAATGCAGCAAGTGTTTGCATCCAACACCTAAACTTAATGCAACAATATATATGTAACAATAATACTTTAACTGCATTTCGGAAATTAGGAGGCTTAATATGCTCCGGGGCTTGCCTTTCACAAAGTTGCACGGACGGTGATCCGGGCACTCAACGGCGACCTCGTCTGGCACTTCTCCTGAAGGCTGCACCTCCTGTACCTTCGGTGTCGGCTGCTGCTGCTCGCTCGGTTCCTCGAATTCCGGTAGTGTCACACCTTCCGGTACACCTATTGCATGCCGATGCACAAGATAACTACAAGGCTTATGAGGTGGGCTAGCTGGACACAGTTGCATAAAAGAGCTTATGAATATAGTAACCAATTTAAACTTCACATCAAGTTATCATCATTTACCTGTCCACTAGATTTGTACCTGTACTAGAGCACTCACTTATTAGGAGCAAACAATATTAACCATAGCAGGTATAATAAGGCTGTCATCATCATATCATCATTTCTGAACCATTAGGTTATTTAGTGTATCTACTTTGGAGATAAGCCCGTCAAGTTCTCACTAACCGGGAGAGACGGCGACTTGAATCGAATTACAACTCAGCTGAGGGGGTATTCCTAACTCTCACCCTGGCATACTTAGCAAGGGTAGCCATGGGTCACCTTTGGAACAACTTAGGAACCAAATTCGCGGGTTCAATCAGTGCCAGCACTCTCAGGGATTACCCTTCTATCAGGACGATCAGGACTTTTAAATCACCTGCCCTTGGACTCATGCCTACGGCTCCCTTTCGAGGCACACTTTATACTTATCGACTCCTGGCCTGAGGTGAGCTACTCGGCTTCGTGGTCAGTCTCCAGACCCGGCCAACTAAGAGAGAGGCATGCGTTCAACATGAACAGGAAAGGCTCCAAGATTCAGTCCTTAAGCGACACAGACGGAGTCACTGCAAACCGGCAAGCCTCCGTCTGGTCTTCATTTCAAATTAAGACTGGTTCTTTTCTATGATAGCAAATATAGCCAACCATGCCATATGTATCTTCCTATATCTCACAGGTGACAGGAAATCACCTGACTTCTACCGTGTTTAAGCAGGGCTAAGCACTACACGAGCCCGAGCTACATAGGATTCAGGGTATCAATATCTGGACAAGGATTGGATAACTAATGCAGCAAGTGTTTGCATCCAACACCTAAACTTAATGCAACAATATATATGTAACAATAATACTTTAACTGCATTTCGGAAATTAGGAGGCTTAATATGCTCCGGGGCTTGCCTTTCACAAAGTTGCACGGACGGTGATCCGGGCACTCAACGGCGACCTCGTCTGGCACTTCTCCTGAAGGCTGCACCTCCTGTACCTTCGGTGTCGGCTGCTGCTGCTCGCTCGGTTCCTCGAATTCCGGTAGTGTCACACCTTCCGGTACACCTATTGCATGCCGATGCACAAGATAACTATCATGGATGCATAAGGAATGACATGATAATCATGATGAATGAATCACAGTAAGTGTTTAACAAAAACATCACTGGACACTCGTTTACCGATTAAGAGTAGCTCTATTCAAATCACTTTAAAACATGTATCTAACTTAACTTGAAGAACGAGATCAACTTATCTAACTTGCATAACCTAAGATAAAGATGTTCATCTTCAGTTAAAGGCCTAACACCTAGGAACATTACCACAAACTTAGAAATAGTAAAGGCATACTTAAAACAACAGTTAAAGTTTCATATGCACATGGTAGTTCCTTAATTCAATCATAACCAGAGTTCTATAAATTCAAATGACTTGCAAGAGGACATTCTGGAAAGCTTATGAAATTCTCTACAAATCATTTGTAAACATCAAAGCATGATTCTTACGTTAACCAAATCGAATTCCAGTAAATCTAGAATCTATCCAGAAATAACAGGGTTACTAACTTAATTATTTAATGATGACGCAAAAGCATAATTGGACCAAACCAAGTTTACCAACTTGTTGCACATACCAGAGGAACATCAGAAAGTATAGTGCCAACTTCTAAATAAATTATTTAATACCCTTTTCTAATTTATTTAGTTAATTAGGTGATTAAAGCAATATATAGTAAAACTGTTCAGAAAAATCTACAAAATTCACAGTAGCTATCTCATGCTTCACATAGACTACAAAATTCTACAAAATAATAGGTGGCATGTCTATTTTTAGCATAATTAGGAAACCCTATTGAAAAATGTCAAGCAATAGATTTCTCATTTTTCCTAGCATCACTCTAGCATAAGAACAACACTCACCAATTTTTACCTCTACTGGATCTATAGAAAAATTATAAAAATTCACACAAGATCCACCCATGCAAACAAGATAATTTTCTATCGCCTACATACAGTGTCCAAAATATATGAAAATTTAACTACAAGCTATTCATGATATGAGCAGTACACCATAAAAATTTCATGCCATTTGGAGCTACATAGAAAAAGATATAATTATCCCTATTTCCTTCATGATTAAAAGAAATAATTAGCAACTCCCTTTTTCATAACAGAACATGGCATAAATCATATTTTTAATATAAACTAGACAATATCATGAACTCAACAAAATTGGAACCACATCATTTGAAGCTACCAACTGGGAGATACATATTTTTGAATCTATACACAAATCTATGAAAAGAATAAAACCAAAAATGAATTTGAATCCTAACTCTACTGCTGGGCCGGCCCGGTCAGACTCGGTGGCCCACACAACATGTGCAAGCATGGCCCAAACATGACGTGGCCCACGCTGACTCCCGCCTGAGAACGATGGCTGACGCGTGGGTCCCACGCGACAGAGAGACAGGCAGGGGAGGAGGAACGGATGGCGGCGTAGCTCGTCGCTGGTGGCCTCTTCGGTGAGTCCAGCAGTACTACGATGTTCTCCTCACCCGTGCGCATCTAGCGGTGCCCTCAATTGAAGCTATTGCTGCGGCTACTGGCAATGGCGATGGCCATGGTGGCGCACGGCCACGGCTCGACCGGCTCCGGCGAGATGACGGCGTCGTAGCCCTAATGGGTGACCCTACGAGCTTCAGCGTCACACACAGTAGCTAGCGCAAGGGAGAGAAGGGATGGAAAGGTCGCGGTGATAGTTGGCCGCATGGAGCGCCAACTCCGGCGAGGTCCCGCCATGGCGGCGGTGGAAGAAATGGCGATTACGCCCTTACCAAGGCTCAGATGGACCGATTGAAAGGTGGAGGTGGTAGAGGAGATCACGGCGAGGCTAGGAACAAGATGGCCGACGTGTTTTTGTAGTGGCGAGCGTGCAAGATGATGGCGACGCTCGGTCGGAAATGGAGGGGCGGCTGCGGCTCGGCGCTACGCGCGGTGCAGGCGAAAGAGAAGCAAATGGAGCAGGCGAGTGCGTCAGGTAGGCGTGCGGGGTGCTCATGTCGCGGCCAGCAGCGCCAGGATGCCCGTGGCATGTGGCAGCGTGAGTAGAAGTCCGACGATGGGTGGCAAACATGCGGCGTCCGTTGTCTGATGGCTGTCCGTCACTGTAGCTCACATTCAGACACGGGAACCGCCTGACAGCGCGACTTCAACGTCTTAGTACGGCTAAATCGTTGATCCATTGCAAAAACATTGTACATGAAAATTGTAGGTCTACCATCCATCTATAATTTCTTTTCAAGGACCATCATCTAATTCGCCATGGATCAGAAGTTACATTAAGCCAAAGGTGGCTCAATCAAACTAAAAATGCAGTTAGGACTTAGAAATATTTTTCAGTGTTGAATCCACCATCAATAATGACTTGTGGGCCATGTTTGAGGGTGTTCCACACATTTTCATGAGTTGATCATAAAACAACTTTTGTTCCTTGATAAATTAGCTACAACTTTGGTAAAGAGTGCACAGCCATGCAAGATCTCTAAGTTGGACTTTTGAATTAGTCAAACAATGTCACTCTGAGGTTCATTTCAAGTCAAACCTCTCCAAAAGGGCAATTTGGTCAGTTTGATCTACATGAACAATGTCCCAACAATTACCCTAAGTGTAGTTAAGGTGTATTAGACCATAATCAACCACTTTACACAAGTGATATACCAATTTCTAATGATCACAAGTGATGAAGCAACAGAATAAGCAATTCACTCAAATGTTGCAATTTCATGTTTCACATGTTTCATGACCTTGTTGTTATTTTATACTTGTCATATTACTACCATGTTGCCATGTTTCAAGGTATGAGAAACTCATGTTGCATTCACATGTTTCACTACTACCATTCATAAGCAATCAAGTATGAAACAAACAGAATTTGCGAATGTTGCATATGTATGTTTCAGTGACAATGGCATGGTGACATGGATGATGCATATGTTTATGAAATGAAATGCAATTATGTGGAAGCCAAACACCTAGGGTGTTACATTCATCGGGCCTGAAGGAGTTGCTGCCGGCCCTTTCCTTTTTCTAATGCATTTTCTAATTTATTTTGTAAGGTAAACTTGTAAATTCAATATAAAATTGTGTAGTTAACCAAAAATTGTGAAACTAATTTTGTTCAGTTCCTAAAATCATGATCTATCTGCTACTATATTTTGTTCACATAGTTTTATAATATTTCTAGGAGTTATATAATTAATTTTAGATACTTAATATTGTTAAAATATAAACTTGTAGGAATTGTTGTGATAAATTGGTGATAGTGTTTGCTTTGAAACTTTCACAGTAAATTTCTAACATTATTAGGTGTTCACTGTAATTTTTGTAGCTCCATAATAATTAGTTTACTAAGGTAGCTAAATGAGTCCTAGTTCGAAAATATATGTTTAATCAATAAAATGCCGAAGCACCTTGGGATTTTAGAACTAAAACATTTTTCCGGAGGCGAAGCCTTACTTGACGACGTGAATATGTAGACTAGTACATTAGTCATTAAAGCTAGCTCGTTAGCTTGCAGAGCGTAATCATATTTCAGAGTTGTAGTTGCCGTTGATTATTTACATCTCTGCGTTGCATCCACGTATATCATAATAGAAACAATGATGGATCATGGAGATGATCAGAGTAGCGGAAATGATAGTGCCTTGATGATCGTGTCACCATGATGGAATGCTAACTTTTGGTTATATCTTACCCAGGCAAGCTCTGGTGCATAACCTCTAATATTCTGCACTTTATCTTATGCATTAAGTTTTAAGGAGTTGAATGAAAACCACTTGCATATATATATCCTTAATCCTATGAGTCCTACTAGTATGTTAGGATCATGTAGGTTGCTATGCTATAGGACCCAGTAGGAGTCGAGTGATTACCTGTCACTCGCGAGAGATAGGAAAGATATTATTGTTGTTATTATATTACTATCACATGGAATATATATGAATAATAATTAGAGACCAGGCGGAATGGTACTTTGGATCTAGACTTGGTTTGGCATTCGAGCGAGGCTCAGATTGCACTTGTTCCGCCTGTGTCGATTGAGGACCGTCCGTTGCTGTGGATGGTAGTCAGGTCACAGACTTATTATCCTGAGCACATACTTGCTTATGGGAGCGGGAAGGCTCGTTACACTCTTATCGCGGGTTTCGACTCTTTCCGGACCGACTGATTGGAGGCGGAAAAATGTGGAAGTCTAAGCACTATACTGAGACCCGGTCTCAAGTGTGGGGGCTTGGAGTCCAAGTTTGGATGGGAACCTAGACCCCTTGATAGGAGTGGAATGGGTTGGTCTTGTTTATTCCTGGGGTACAAGCGAGGCGTGTGTTTCGGAGTACCCAGCTAGAATACATTGCTTTGAGAATCACCGTTTCTGTGAGATGGTACCAACTTAGCTACGGTCTAGCACCGTAGTAAGAAATAGAACTTGAAAGGTGATAAAATGGTTCTGATTGCTTACCACCTGCTTGAAAGTAGTATAAGTGCTTACATAGAATGGTTAGTTAATGAACTAATGATGACTACTAATAAAATTGAATATAAGGACATACATTTAGTAGTGCTTCCTGCAGATGCAATAACCCACAAGCCAGATAGCCTTGCATATCCTTGGAGTCTTTTATTTTCCTTCTGTCGGGTAAGTCTTGCAGAGTACAATCGAGTACTCAGGGTTTTATTCCCCTGTTGTAGGTGATCGAAGGATACTTAGAGCGACTCTTGTATGTGGAAACCTCCTGGTGGGCTCAGAGAGGATTCTTTTCACGCTACGACTGTAGTGTTTATTTATAACCCTCACTAAAGGTTTTTATAAGAAAAGATGTAAAATCTGCTAGCATCTCTTGTATAAAAATGTCCACTATGTTAATGCTCCACCATGTCATTAAATTAATCTTTGTATCCTCTGTAACTCTAATAACATTGTTATATTCCGCTGTTATAATCAATTTAGGTGATATTCTGTATTGTAATAAAGTGATGTAAGAAATGACTTAAGAATGTTGTAAGCTTATTTCTCTCATTTATGATTCTGATGGAAAAATGTGGATTTTTGAGTTCTGCCTTAGGGTGTGCTCGACGGAACTGCGTAGTTTAGTGTCCTCTCTTGAGTACTTAGTGTCTAATGGAAGACAAATATTCTTGGGAGGCATTAGATTAGGCCGTTCTGCCACAGCGTTGTACTGTGTAATTCGTAAAAAATGATATATAGGCCTCAAATTAGGGCTCTCAAGTCCCATTTCAATATACATTGGCATATGAGATCTCTCATCATTTGGCCATATCCATCACTGTTTCAATCTACTAAGCTATGAGGGCGCAAGAGAGAAGATGTGGAGCACCAGTACTACGTGGGGCGCAAGAGAGGAAGGGAGGAGCGCCAGTGCGCATTGTGCGTGGGGTCATGGCAGGTTGAGTGTCGCGTCAGGAGGAGAGAAGTCAGCGTTAACAAGTCAGGGATAGGACGGGGGCCAAGGAAAGGAGAAGCGAATGCTAGTGAGCTAAGGGCTGGATGGGTGATGAGAAGAGGAGCCGCACGAGGCCGAGGTGCTCGCCGAGCCATCGGGAGCCACGCCAAGGACGGCGGCGTGAGGGAGCCGAGACGAAAAAAACACGAGAGTGAGTTGGTGTGGTGAAAAAAACTTTCCAAGAAGAAGTAGAAGCTCCTAACGCACCTTTGGAAAAGCAGGGTTAAGGGGGAGATTTAGGTCCACATGAAGTTTTTTCTCAGCATTAAAAAAAGAGCAGGGGCTCTATTTATGGTTCCTATGAAGTTGCTCTAAATACTTTGACTTTAGGTCCTATTTGAAAATGCTCCACTTTATCAAAACTAGCTTATCTCCACCAACTCCGTCATAGACTTTTTGTATATCTTTATTAAAAATATTTCTAGTCATGTTTACCTCTAAACTTTTAATTTAATCCGATTTACCCCCTCTAACGTGTCGCCACGTCAGCAAAACTAGCCTTAAAACTGCCATTAATGTAAAAGAAAAATAGAAAATGGTTTTAAAAGTTGAGGGGTCAAAAACTTATTTTATAAATAAGAGATAAATCGGATGACTGAAAAAATTGAGTTTGAAAAAACCTTTTTCGTCTGGACTAGGTGCGAACAGACCGAGCTCCTGCCTTAACATGGGCCAAATTCCAGAAGGCTGGGGCGAAGTAGATTTTGTTCTTAGATTTCGTAGGGAGCACGGAAAATCGGCCATGTTCTTAAGTTTCGTGATTTCGTAAGGAGCACGGAAATCGGTCCTGTTAATTAATTTTGTTGGGCTAACGGGCCACGGCCTACGTCAGCAACAAGCACTTATTCTTTTTTCTCCTCTGGGCACCCCGCCCGAACCCTATGGGTGTGATTGATTGCTCTGAGCTCGGTCATCCGAGATGAAGGCCCCATCCAGGCTCTTCCTAGCCCAGCTGACACCGTTCACCCTCCTGTGTTTGGTTGCACTTGACTTCCTTTTTGTTTGGTTGCCAGCATGGAGCGTTAAGTGGTATGAAGTTGTGCCCCTAGCTCTATTTGGTTTGTCGCACGGCAACAGGTCTGGGCACCAAGGTATGGTTTTGGTGAGGTTACCACACTTCTCAAGAAAACAAGCAAGACAGAGGATTTGTTTGCCTCAGTTCATTGTGCCTTTTCATCGACAATGATCTTGGAGCATCTAATGACAAATTTGAACCATACAACAGTCTTGGCATATAATAGCTAACAACATTAGGGTCACAGTACCTCACAAGGTCATTATCATTACAAGTTTGCACGCCACATTTTGAGCATCACAGGCAGTTGTAGCAACGAGCAAGAACGAACCATAGGAGCACCAGCAAGAAAAAAGACTGCACCACAGCCACAACAAATAACACCAGTGTGTTCCTGACCACCTTTGGTGAAGGCTTAACAAAAATTTTGTCATCTTCATAATCCATGAACTCCAAGTATGATGCTTCTACCTCTTTTTTGGTAGGGAAACTCTTGTAGTTGTTGTTTTTAAAATTAGTTACCTGGGCATTGCATCTAGCCTAGGTTGCATATACCCCAGGAACCTTGCCGCGGTACACAACATACCAAGCCACGTGCCTCTTAAAAAACACACATAAAAGCAAGTATAAAATGTTGATAAGATGAGCGTTAGTTCAATCGATTTTCCTCAGATTTAATTGCCTTTTCATTTGACCTTGAACTTGAAACAGCATGTACAAGATCTACACCAAAACATGAGGTATACACCAAATACGAAGCATCATGTACAGATCTGAGCTAGGAACAGGTAAATCAGATATAACATCGCACAGATCTGAGGATGTCAAACCAAGAACCCTAATTTTTTGGCATTACAAGCAAAATCCACAAACAAATCAACAAAATCGACACTGAAGAAGGAGGAGGGGAAGAGCGCAGGTGGCATATACCGTCGAAGCGCCGGAGGACCGAGAGAAATCCGCCGGCGGTGGTCGTCTCGGTAGGGCTACCGAGGTCGAGGGGAGCTAGAGGGGAGTTTGCACCAGAGCTATGGCAGAAGGAGAGGTGAAGAGTGAGGACGGTAACCTAGCCACGACCCGCACACGCTTTATCGCCAGGACGGCCTCATCTCCCGCGCTCTCAAAAAGGTTGCCGCCAAGCACCGTGCAAGCCTGCACCGAGAGAAGTGGGAATCGAGAAGACGGCGCCGTTCGGGATAGAGAAGGGCATCTGCACAGGAGAAAACACGAGAAAAATATAAGTAGGGCAACCGGACGAAATGCACCATCGCGTGCGCCCGCTTCGGCAACCAATCACGCCCTGTAGACAGACTGTAGGCGACCGGCGAGCACCGTATCCCGCGACGCCGCAGCCTCCGCTTAAATCCACTTTATGCTAGTGTGCCTCCGGCGAGGCCTCCCGCGTCCTCCCCCCACTGTCTCTCCACCCGGCCCGCCTCTTCCTTCACCACTCCGCCGCCGACGCGATGGGTGAGGGTTCTGCTCCTGGTAAGGACGCGAAGGGAAAGGGGAAGGCCAAGGCCCCCGCCCCGGCTTCGGCGCCGGTCGCTCGCGACGACTCCTACCTGGAGGCCGTCACACAGAAGAGGATTCTCTTGTTCGAGGAGATCCAGGCAAGGCAGGCCGTCGAGCTGCTGAATATCGGCGGCGAAGTTATCAAGTGAGTGCTCTAACGGTCTGCTTGCGAGGTTATTGTCGAATTAGAGTCATGCAGGTGAATCATAATATCTGCACTGCACTTAAGTTTAGCTTATGAAATTCATAATATGGTACCATGAAATTGAACTGCCGACTGTTTGTAGTTTGTCTGTACCAACTGTTGTTGCTTGCGAGGTTACTCTCGAATTAGAGTCATGCAGGTGAATCCAGTGGCGGATGCACGATGCAGGATAAGGGGGGGCTAAAACAACGGAGATGTTGATTTGCATGAAGATTTAATGGTGAAATCAAGCTTTTGCTACAGTGATTAGGCTTGAAATCAAGAAATTAAGGGGGGCTGGAGCCCCCCCAGCCCCCCCTGTGGATCCGCCGCTGGGTGAATCATAATATCTGCACTGAAGTTTAGCTTATGAAATTCATAATATGGCACCATGAAATTGAACTGCTGACTGTTTGTAGTTTTTGTCGTACCAAATGGTGTTTGCTTGCTCATAATGCTGATGGATTCTCACTCTGAACCATTGCTTGGGGCCATGTCCTTCAGGATAACTCTGCCTGATGGCGCAATCAAAGAGGGGAAGAAATGGATTACAACCCCGATGGATATTGCTAAGGAGATATCTAGTGGATTCGCAGCTAGTTGTTTGATAGCTCAAGTGGACGAAAAACTCTGGGATATATGGGGAGGCCACTGGAAGGTGACTGCAAATTGCAAATGTTAAGTTTGATACCAATGAAGGCCGTGACACCTTCTGGCACTCAAGTGCTCATATTCTTGGAGAGGTGAGTTGGCATTTCGCTTGTTCATGTCTTTGAGCATGTTTTTTTATTTAAACATTTGTCATACTTTTTCATGCTATTTGGTTATTCAAGTGAGTTTCAGTATTTGTATGTGACAATTCATTTTCAACTCAATTAGCACTAATTATAGATGTAAATTTGCAGTCTCTTGAGAGAGCATATGGCTGCAAGCTGTGTATTGGGCCTTGCACCACAAGAGGGGAGGTATGAAAATGATCAGAGGATCAATCGTCTTAAAGCTTAATGAAGTTAACGTAGCCATCTTATCTGTTGTTGAACTGCTTTCTAATGTTTCCACTTGATATGTTAAGGGTTTCTACTATGATGCTTACTACAATGATCTGACTTTAAACGAGGAGCACTTTGGTGTCGTTGAAAACCAAGCTAAAAAGGCTGTTGCGGTATGCTTTGAATTTTAACTCATCATTTAAGCTTATTATGTGAACTTGTTTTGTGCTGATTCAGAATTTTGGAATCGCTAATGATGTATCCATGTCTTGCATTGTTTTTGTGACACATTGAAGCACTCTAGCTAGATACATTGTGTTCTTACATGGTTAAATCCTACTTGGTGCAGGAAAAGCAACCATTTGAACGCATCGAGGTCAGCAGGGCAGAAGCTCTTGAAATGTTTGCTGAAAATAAATTCAAGGCAACCTTCCTTGCTCCTGTCTTGTTTGTTTCATTCCTCTATATTGTTTTGCTGCATATGTTAAATATATATGACCTCTATTCATTCTTACAAAAAAATGAATTATATGTTCAGGTTGAAATCATTAATGAGTTGCCCGAGGACAAGACCACTACAGTATACAGGTGTGGTCCTTTAGTTGACCTATGCCGTGGGCCACACATCCCAAATACATCCTTCGTCAAAGCTTTCGCTTGTCTGAAGGTAATGATTCTTTGATTATGCACTAATCTTCTGGTTCTATTTATAGTGTAACTGGCTATTTCATATGTATACACGCATGTAAATATTCAGGCTTCGTCATCATATTGGAGAGGAAAAGCAGACCGCGAAAGCCTGCAGAGAGTATATGGAATATCTTTCCCTGATTCTCGACGTCTCACGGTATAGAATATAATTTCTGCTTATTATGCTATCTCCGATGACGTGGACAATTGTAAACTGTTTACTAATCTAAAACCCTGCTGAACATGTCTGTTATATTTGCACTTTAGATACTAGCATAAATTATTTGTTCATGATTCATGTGTTGCACCTGACTAGGCAGAAAGTTTCATACATGATGATATGACATGCACTTTTCCCTGAATCAATACTAAACCATGTCTAAGATCTCTTTGTGGTTTTCGGAATCTGTTGGTTAACATGGGTTATGGGGTTAGGGATAATTTGCACAACACATTTGTGAAACTGTTAGTGAGTGTGATAGGACTTGATGCCCTACCGGAGTTACTGCGCAGGTTATAGGGGTGGAAGAGGGAAGGACGTGGTCTGTACTCTTGACGTCGACGAGGGGCCGTGGCGGCGAGAGTGCGGCGGCAGCCCTAGAGTACCCGCTGCGCTACAGTACGAGGGTACTGTTCATACGAGGGAGAGAGGGCAGGGACGGCTGGCTCCCAAGGGAAGCCAGCAACTTAATTGTTGCTTTCTGCTTAATTCCAATAATTCCAGATTACAAGTATTTATCTTTCCCTATAGATGCTATAATTAAGGAACTATATCTATCTCTAAGAAAATACCAAATAAGCGATAAATTGAGCCTCTAAGCCCCTTAACAGACCGGCTCCCTAGCCACTATTGGGCCTGCGCCTGGCATAGGGGATGCCGGTCATAACATCTCTCCCCGCCTGCGCAAATAGCTCGTCCTCGAGCTGGAAGTCGGGGTAGACGTCACGAAGATGCTGGACAGGCTCCCATGTTGCGTCCTCTGCTGGCAGGCCGCGCCATTTGACAAGCACGTGCCACACATCTCGCCGCAGTTGTGCACGAAGGGCGCGCTCTGGAGCTGGCAACAGCCGGCCATCCGATGTCGGCGGCAGAGGAGCAGGAGCCGCTGGGGGATCACCTTTGTGGGGCTTCAGCAGCCCCACATGGAAGACATCATGCAGACGGGCACCCTCTGGAAGCTGCAGGCGGTACGCCACCTGGCCGATGCACTCCAGCACTTGGAACGGACCGGCGTAGCGAGGGCCAAGCTTCCCTTTGGCGCGGGGCTCGAGGGACTGGGCAGCGCGGTGGAGCAGGCGCAACCATACCCAATCCCCGACGGCAAACTCCCTGTCACGGTGGGACGCGTCGTAGTATTTCTTGGACAGCTGCTGTGCTTGGAGAAGCCTTTCTCGAATCTCCGCGAGCACCTCGTCGCGCTCCCGAAGAAGGCCATCCACCGTGTCCGTTCTGGCCGACCCGGCCGTGTAGGACAAGATGGCTGGGGGTGGGCGGCCGTAGACCACCTCAAAAGGTGTGGCGCGCAGTGCCGTGTGGAAGAAGGTATTGTAGCAGTACTCCGCCCAGGGTAGCCAGTCCACCCACGCTCGCGGCCAGTCACCTATGACACACCGAAGATACATTGCGATGACCGTATTGACCACCTCAGACTGACCGTCTGTCTGCGGGTGGACGGCCGTGCTTATGCGGAGCGTGACGCCGGCCATCTTGAAGAGGTCACGCCACACATGACCAGTGAAAACCGGGTCCCTGTCGCTGACGATGGAAGAAGGGAACCCATGCAAACGAACAATGCCGTCGAAGAATGCACGTGCAACCGAAGCGGCGGAGTATGGATGGCCGAGGGCGATGAAGTGCGCGTACTTGGAGAATATGTCGACCACCGTGAGAATGACGGATTTACCGCCAACCTTGGGCAGGCCCTCGATAAAATCCATCAAGATGTTCGCCCACACCTGGGACGGGACGTCGAGGGGCTACAATAATCCGGCGGGCTGCAGGGACTCCGTCTTGTTCCGCTGACACACGGTGCACGCCCGTGAAAGGTCCTGATGGCTAGAGGGGGGGTGAATAGCCTAATAAAAATTCTACAACAACACTTAGCAAACCGGTTAGATAATTATGAGGTGAAGCCAATGTTCGGCAAGGCGAGATTCCACGGTCGCCTAGGCGCGACTAGGCGCTGGGCGGAGGCCTACCGCGGCGCCTACGGGGGTAGGCGTACATCTAGGCGGTCCGCGCGCCTCCGCGGCGTTCCGCGTGCCTCCGCGGCGCCTGGGCGGCGAGTAGGCGGACGAGGCGGCGGCTGGGCGGGAGCGCGCGGGCGCGGGACTCTGTTTTCGCGGGCGGGAGCGCGCACGCGCGAGAGCGGGCGACAGCGCGGGAAAGAAAGCGGCTGCGCGGGAAGGGAAAGAGTAGAGCGCCGGATTAGAGAGAGACAGAGACATAGAGAGAGAGAGGAGAATAGGAGAAGGAGATCCTCACTGCTGTCCGCCGCCGGTCTTCATCTCTCCTGCCGGCCGCCACCCGTAGCACCGGCGAAATTGGTGTCCCGCCGAGGCTCGTTGCAGGGAAGGGTGGAGGCGAGTCCAGAGCTCCTCCTCGAGCCCACCAGGGGAGGGAGTCACTGAGTCCAGAGGTCCTCGTCGCCGCCTTCGGCCTTCCACAAGCCCAAGGTGAGGTCTGCCCACCCCCTGCTCCTCTCTCCTCTGCTCGACTGCTCCCTTCCATCTTCCTGCTCTGTACGCCTGTGCTGTTCTGCTGTGTGCGGTGTGCCTATGTGCTGCTGCTGTTTACCTACTACCTTTGGAGATCTGGTTGATGCTATATAATATGCCTGAATGCCTGTTGTTCTTGCTCTGTATCTAGCATCTATTATCTGCATCTGTGATGTACTAACATCTGCTATCTAATATGCCTGAAATCTGAATGATTGATGTCTGTTGTGTACCTACTATCTGCATGTTTGTAGATTGCAGCTTAATTTCTTGAATTGCTGTTATATGCCTTTGCATGTTTGTAGAATTATAGTTTCATATGCCTCTGCATTCTCTTCATGTAGAATGTCGGAGCAAGAAGTTGCTCCGGAGGAAGTGAATGTCCTGAAAAGGAATTCAGATGATGTGGGATGGGAGTATGGGTTTCTGGTGGATCCAAACAATAAGGACAAGGTTGAGTGCAAGTTCTGTGGTCATCGGAGCCAAGGAGGGATCCATCGGTTGAAGGAACATGTGGCCAATGTTGGAACAAATGCGAAGAAATGCAGAAAGAGCACAGATGAGGCTAAAGAGAAGTGCAAGAAATCGCTAGAAGATGCAAAAAAGAAGAGGAAGCAGCAGGCTGCTCGTGAACTAGAGCTTAGAGAAGAAGTGAATGTTTCTCGGGTTGGAACAGAGGATGATGAAGTGACTTGTGTTGGAAGTTCAGAGCCTCACAAATTAGGACCCATTGATAAGTGGACACGTGCTATTGATCCTAAAGCAACAAAATCTGAATCTTTGCAGCAACAGAAGCTGAACAAGGAACTTTGGAAACAAAGAACACATGAGGTGCATAAATATATTGCAAGATGGGTCTATAACCATGGTAATTTACTATTATGCATTTCTGTTTTACATTTCAGATTTGAATACATGCCTGAACTGAACACTAATTACACTTTTTTTGTATCATTTGTAGCCATACCATTCAACGCTTGTGACAATGATGAGTTCAAGCAAATGTGTGAAGCAATTGGACAGTTTGGTTCTGGATTGGAACCTCCATCTCAGCGTGATCTGCGAGAGAGTTTGCTAGATGAAGAATATGCAAGAACCAAGAGTTTGCTGCAAGAACGTGATGCTGAGAAGGTGAAGAATGGGTGCTCTATTATGACTGATGCTTGGTCAGATAGGAAGAGGAGAAGCATAATGAACCTGTGCACTAATTGTGCTGATGGATCCAGTTTTATCAGCTCAAAAGAGATGTCAGATGTGTCACACACAAGTGAAGTCATCTTTGAACTAATAGACAAAGCTATTGAAGACATTGGTCAGTATCATGTGGTGCAAGTAGTGACAGACAATGCTTCTAACAATATGGGCGCAAAGAAGCTATTGGCTGAGAAGAGACCAAACATCTTTTGGACCTCTTGTGCAACTCACACAATCAGTTTGATGCTCCAAGGAATTGGCAACATGCCACGGTTCAAGAAGGTGATTGACCAAGCAAAGGCATTCACCATATTTGTCTATGGGCACACAAGAACATTAGAGTGCTTGAGACACTTCACAGAGGGGAAAGAGATAATAAGGCCAGGGGTGACTAGGTTTGCTTCAGCTTTTCTCACTTTGAACAGCATGCTAGAGAAGAAGGACCAACTAAGAAAGATGGTAGTTCATAGTAGGTGGGACACATTGAAGGATGTGAAGTCAAAAAAAGGAAAAAGATGCAACAACAACCATATTGAGTCCAACCTTTTGGAAGGATGTGAAGTTGTGTTTGAGTGTTTTTGAGCCATTGGTCAAAGTTCTTCGTTTGGTTGATGGGGATGTGAAACCATCAATGGGTTTCCTATATGGAGAACTACTGAAGGCAAAAAGAGAGATCAAGGAAGCCTATGGCAATGTTGAGACCCGCTACAAGGAAGTTATTGCTATTATTGACAAGAAGATGAAAGGAAGACTTGATTCTCCATTGCATTTGACTGCCTATCTGCTGAATCCATACTACAGCTATGCTAACCCATCAATCTTTGATGAGCCAACAATAACAGAAGGATTTATTAGTTGTGTAGAGACTTTTTATAATGATGATGAGGACAAGCAAGATCAGACTGCCAACCATGAACTAAAGAAGTTCCAGGATAGAGAAGGACCATTTAACAAGAAGCTTGCAAAGGCTTGTGAAAAATATGATTACAACCCAGGTAGAGGTAACTCATATTACATGGCTGTTAGCTATTTGCATCTATTATTCTATTGTAAGTTTGTAACTGACATTACATGGCTCATTTATTTCAGCATCTTGGTGGCGGTTGTATGGAACTGAAACACCAGCTTTACAGAAGATGGCAACAAGGATCCTATCTCTGATATCAAGCTCTTCAGGCTGTGAAAGAAATTGGAGTACATTTGAAATGGTTACTCTTTATCTAATGTCCAGATTTCAGCAGTAAACTTACAGGAATGGAAATATTTATATGCTCTATTGTTTAATTTGTAGGTACACACTAAGAAGAGAAATAGGCTTACTATAACCCGACTCAACAAATTGGTCTTTATTCAATTCAACTCCAAGTTGATTAATAAGAAAGAAAGGATAGTGTCAAAGAAAACCACTGATGTTCTCTTGTCGAGTGACACAACTGAAGCTCAGGGTTTTCTGTATGAGGATGGAGATGAATGTGCAACAGTTGTCTATAGAGATGAGGAAGATGAGGAGATGGAAGGTACAGGGATACCTTGGTCTGTTATTGGAGAAGCAGTGGGAGCAGACCAACAACTTCAGCTGCGTAGAAGTGCAAGAGTGAGACAGCTTTATGAAGGAGAAGAATTTGACTCCGAAGAAGAAGAGTTTGATGAAGATGAGGATGAATATATGGAACCCTATTGAAGAAGATATGGCAGTGAGGCTTTATCATGTCATGTTTATCTTTTAACTTATGAACTTAGAACTCCTGCAGTCTGTGCCTGTGTGCCTGTGTTCTGTACTTCTGTGTTTTGAGAACTGAATTATGTGTTGTATTGTCCTACTGGTCTGCTATGCATTTAATTTTCTTTGCTGCTACTGTTATCCCTACATGTTTGTGTTCTGAAATGGCTTTCCTTTGCTGTTGAGTGCTGATAATGTCTGATGGATAGGAGAAGGCTAAGATCATTCAGATAAGTATCTAACCTGTATCTTTTAACTTGTATTGTTCATATGGTCTGCTGTCCATTTGTATTTAACTACTGATATGGTCCATTGTATTGCTGTAGGAACATCACATTTGTATTGTATGAACTATCAACTATGTATCAATGTATGAACTAAGCATGAATGTCACTTTTGTATCAACTAAGGTATGTCTATTGGACCTTATCTCCTTTTATACAATTCACTCTGCTACTATATTTAATTATTTATATAATTTATTCAGCTATATATATGCTGAAATACAAAAAGGGAAAAACGCCTAGAAAACGCCTAGGCGCTAGGCGAGGGGTCACCGCCTTGAAAACGCCTAGCGCCTAAAAAAACTTTGGGTGAAGCAAGTGTTGCACTAGCCTACTAAAAAGGCAAGTCACCTACCACAATTCTAGTTAATATAGTTTCTATCCACACAATAGCTATGTCACTACACTAAGTTAGTGTGCTCTCAAAGGCTAACTAAAGAGCCACACTAATCAAACTAACAAGCTCTTACGACTAGCTACACTAAAGAGCTTGACAACTAGTTTACGGTAATGTAAAGAGAGTGAACAAGATGATTATACCGCCGTGTCGAGGAAGGAGCCAATCAATCACAAGAATGAAAACAATGAAGATCAATCACCTCGGAATCAAATGATGACACAATGATTTTTTACCGAGGTTCACTTGCTTGCCGGCAAGCTAGTCCTCGTTGTGGCGATTCACTCACTTGGAGGTTCACGCGCTAATTGGCATCATACGCCAAACCCTCAATAGGGTGCCGCACAACCAACACAAGATGAGGATCACACAAGCCACAAGCAATCCACTAGAGTATCTTTTGGCTCTCCGCCGGGAAAAGGTCAAAAACCCCTCACAATCACCACGATCGGAGCCAGAGACATTCACCACCCCCCGCTCGACGATCCTCGCTGCTCCAAGCCATCTAGGTGGCGGCAACCACCAAGAGTAACAAGCGAATCTCGCAGCGAAACACGAACACCAAGCGCCTCTAGATGCAAACACTCAAGCAATGCACTTGGATTCACTCCCAATCTCACAAAGATGATGAATCAATGATGGAAATGAGTGGGAGAGCTTTGGCTAAGCTTATAAGGTTGCTATGTCAATGCAAATGGCCAAGAGAGTGAACTTGAGCCGGCCATGGGGCTTAAATAGAAGCCCCCACGAAATATAGCCGTTGGGCTCCTCACTGCACAGAACACGGGCCGACCGGACGCACCGGTCAGATTGACCGGACGCTGGACCTCAGCGTCTGGTCACGCGATGCACGCCACGTGTCCCTCTCTTCAAATGCTGTGCGCCCGATCTCAACGGTCAGAAGACGACCGGACGCAGCAGCTAACAGTGACCGGACGCTGAACCCTCAACGTCCGGTCGTTTCCAGTAAGCTTCCAGAAACGATTTTTCCCGACCGGACGCGTCCGATCATGCTTGACCGGACACAACCAGCGTCCGGTCGCACGGTGTCTTCCTCTGTGCTGCCACGTCAGCATGACCGGACACAACCTTCCAGCGTCCGATCGCTGAGCGACCCAGCGTCCGGTCGTTTGACCGACGCCAGCGTCTTCGCAGTTACAACTGACCGGACGCGCTGGTTCCACTGAGACCAGCGTCCGTTCACTTTGTGACCAGCGAGACCAACTCCTCTTCACTTCTATCTTCTTCACCCTTGCTCAAATGTGCCAACCATCAAGTATATCACCTTGTGCACATTTGTTAACATATTTTCACAAACATTTTCAAGGGTGTTAGCACTCCACTAGATTCTAAATACATATGTAATGAGTTAGAGCATCTAGTGGCACTTTGATAACCGCATTCCGATATGAGTTTCACCCCTCTTAATAGTACGGCTATCAAACCTAAATGTGATCACACTTTCTAAGTGTCTTGATCACCAAAACAAAATAGCTCCTACAATTTATACCTTTATCTTGAGCCTTTTGTTTTTCTCTGTTCTTTTCAATTCCAAGCACTTGATCATCACCATGGCATCACCATCATCATGTCATGATCTTCATTTGCTTTACCACTTGGAATGTGCTACCTATTTCATGATCACTTGATAAACTAGGTTAGCACTTAGGGTTTCATCAATTCACCAAAACGAAACTAGAGCTTTCAATCCCCCCTTTTTGGTAATTGATGACAACCCTTTCACAAAGATATGAATTGAAATTCAATTGAATTCATGTTGCTTGCCCAAGTATATTTACCATGTGTAAAAGGATATGGACAAGTTTCATGAATCCCATATGGTAGCAATTACTCCTCCTACATATGTGCTAAGAGTTTGAATTGTAGCTTATACATATGCTTAGATAGAAAATATAGGAGACAATGTCTACCAAATGATGTTAGGGTATAAAAGATGGATCTTTGAAGCGTGATACCAATCGAAGTGCACCATTATACCATCCTTAGCACCATGGTTAGCTTGATACCAGTTGGAAACACTTGGAAATGAAATTATTAGATATCTTATGCATGCTAGTTTTTTATTTCATCATTCAAACCTAAAACTAGCATACACCACACAAGCATGGATATTGAAATTTAAAACTTGTGCCATGCAAGCAAACATATGAAATGCACATTCAAATGCACCATACAAGTTCATGAGCTTGCTCTTCCTACTTGTGTGCTCAAAGTTTTAATTGATTCCTTTCCTTTGTCATATCTCTCCCCCTATGTCAAATTCTCCCTCTTTGTTGTCTTTTCACCATCTTAGTACACTAATATATCTTGTCTTTCTCCCCATGTACTAATATCTTTGTCATTTCTCCCCCTATCACTTATATCTTTGTTTCTCTCCTCCTTTGTCATCAATGACCACAAAGATTTAAATTATAGATAGGTTAGGATTATCAATGTCAATCAATGGGGTGAGGATCATATTCCCAAATTTGGTTCAAACTAGAATATTTGACAAAGATATTTAACTCAGTTTGATCAAAGACAAGCTTCTTCACTCCTCTAAATAAGGGTTATCTCGTACCATGTTGAATGTTGAGTTAAACACATAGAGCTCATTTTTTAGATTAAACACTAGGTTTACAAGCCCACATACATGTCATATGCTACCACTAGATTAAAATAAGCATAGAAGCAATAGTGGTACTATACAATCATTAAAATCATTTGATTTTCATGAATGAGCCTATATAATGTGAGAGATGTCTAGATGCACTAAACAAGTCCTTAGCAAAGATGTATGCCATGCCAATCAATTTTTACCTTGGATTGCTCGAAGGAGAGGCATGTCCTATAAATGAGGGGTGCATCAACACATATTTGAGAAATCCAATATGTTCAACTCATTCCTCAGATTGTAAAACATTTTCTCATCCAATGGCTTGGTGAATATATCGGCAAGTTGATCTTCGGTGTCTACACTCTCAATGCAAATATCCTCTTTTTGTTGGTGATCTCTTATGAAATGGTGGCGGACATTAATGTGCTTTGTTCTTGCATGTTGAACCGGATTGTTGGTTAACTTGATTGCACTCTCATTGTCACATAGCAATGGCACTTTCTTGAACTTGATTCTAAAGTCACTCAAAGTGGCTTTCATCTAAAGTATTTGTGCACAACAACTACCGGCGGATATTTATTCGGCTTCGGCGGTTGATAATGCAACACTATTTTGTTTCTTTGATGACCATGAAAAAAGTGATCTTCCTAACAATTGACATATGCCCGAGGTGCTCTTCCTTTCAATCTTGCATCCCGCATAATCCGAGTCGGAGTAACCAACTAGCTCAAACTTTGCTCCTTTGGGATACCACAATCCAACATTTTATGTATGCTTCAAGTATCTCAATATTCTCTTTGTAGCCTTTAAATGACTTTTTATTGGTGATGCTTGAAATCTTGCACACATGCGTACACTAAACATGACATCCGGCCTTGATGCGGTCATATGGAGTAAGCTTCCAATCATAGACTGATATAATTTTTGATCCACCATATTGCCACTTGCATCACTATCCAAGTTGCCATTTGTTTCCATTGGTGTACTAATGGTTTTACTATCATTCATGCCAAACTTCTTGATCATGTCCTTGATATACTTGCCTTGACTCACATTCTTTAATTGCTTAATTTGAAGATCAAGGAAGTAACTTAACTCTTCGATCATAGACATCTCAAACTCATTAGTCATTATTTTTTCAAACTCATCACAAAAGTCATGATTGGTTGATTCAAATATGATGTCATCAACATATATTTGCAATACAAATAGATCTTTTCCAATCTTCTTGATGAAAATAGTGGTGTCAACCTTGCCCATCATGATCCCTTGAAAAAGTAGGAAGTCCCTTAATCTCTCATACCATGCTTTAGGTGCTTGCTTCAAGCCATACAATGCCTTATTCAACTTGTATACATGGTCGGGTTTCTTGTCATCTTCAAAACCGGGAGGTTGCTCAACATATACTTCTTCATTGATGTAACCATTGAGAAATGCACTCTTAACATCCATTTGATAGAGCCTGATGTTGTGGGCACAAGCATAGGCTAGCAAGATTCTAATTGCTTAATCTAGCAACCGGGGCATATGTTTCTCCAAAGTCAAGACCTTCAACTTGTATATAGCCTTGTGCTACCAATCTTGCTTTGTTCCTCACTACTATCCCATCTTGATCTTGCTTATTTCTAAAGACCCATTTGGTTCCAATCACATTGTGTCCCTTTGATCTCTCTACTAATTCTCATACTTGATTTCTTGTGAAGTTATTTAATTCTTCATGCATAGCATTCACCCAATCAACATCTTCAATGTTTTATCTATCTTCTTTGGTTCAATGAATGACACAAATGAGAAATGCTCACAAAATGAAGTCAATCTTGATCTTGTTTGTACACCTCTTGTAATATCTCTAATTATAGTGTTCAATGAATGATCCCTTACAATATTTGTTGGTTGGAGCATTGGAACTTGATTGCTTGCACTTACTTGATCATTGGATTGAGATGATGTACTAGCCACTTGATTTTGTTCATTATCATGAGAGCCACTTGTACTAACTTTATTTGTATCATCTTGCACATTTGAGTTGGAGAGCACTTGCACTTGATCATCTTCATCATCTTTCACTTGCCTAGGCCTCAATTCATCAACATCCATGTTCTTCATGGCATTTGAAAGTTGAATGCCTCTTACATCTTCCAAGTTCTCATTCTCTACTTGTGAACCTTTGGTTTCATCAAATTCAACATCATGAACTTCCTCGAGAGTACCACTATCCAAATTTCAAACTCTATATGCTTTGCCTGTAGTGGAATAACCAAGTAGGAATCATTCATCACATTTCTTGTCAAACTTGCTCAATCTAGTGTCTTTCTTCAAGATATAGCATTTCAACCAAAGATCCGAAAATATGTAATGTTGGGCTTTCTACCATTCAAGAGCTCATATGGTGTCTTCTCTTTCAATGGGTGACTATAGAGGCGGTTGCTACAATAGCAAGCCGTGTTGATAGCTTCGGCCCAAAAGGATTGACTCACATTGTACTCACTAAGCATATACCTTGCCATATCAATAAGTATTCTATTTTTCCTCTCAATAAGGCCATTTGATTGTGGTGTGTATTTGGCCGAGAATTGATGTCTAATTCTAAATTCATCACACAACTTAGGGTTTCATCAATTCACCAAAACCAAACTAGAGCTTTCAGCCCTTACGAAGTCTTTGACAAGAGCGCGGTCGCCGGGGATGTAGAAGTCCGAGCGCAGGCGATGGAGCGTCTTCTGGACTCCCTCGTGGCCCGCCGAGTGAGCTAGGAGGAGCACCTGATGGCGCAGTGTCGGGTGCCATAAAAAGGGGTCCTCTAAGCGAGAACCGAAAAAATCGCTTAGATCTTGTAAAAATCGAAGCCAAGAGACAACCACCGGCAAACCCCCACCTCGTCCGAGGCTCGGCTGGACCGCCCGACCCACCTCGAACAATATCCGGGCTCAGCCGAAGCGGGCTCGGCCCAGAACGGAACCACGAGGCCTCGGACGAGGTACCGATTCTCCGCCTCGCCCGAGGCCCCGCGCCACAAGGCCTCGGACGAGGTACCGATTCTCCGCCTCGCCCGAGGCCCCGCGCCACAACTCGCCCGAGGCCCCGCTCGTAAGGCCTCGCCTGAGGCCCCGCCCGTAAGGCCTCGGACGAGGTATCGATTCTCCGACTCGCCCGAGGCCCCGCCCGCAAGGCCTCGGACGAGGTACCGATTCTCCGCCTCGCCCGAGGCCCTGCCCGTAAGGCCTCGGACGAGGTACCGATTCTCCGACTCGCCCGAGGCCCCGCCCGCAAGGCTTCGGACGAGGTATCGATTCTCCGACTCGCCCGAGGCCCCGCCCGTAAGGCTTCGGACGAGGTACCGATTCTCCGACTCGCCCGAGGCCCCGCCCGTAAGGCCTCGGACGAGATACCGATTCTCCGCCTCGCCCGAGGCCCCGCTCGCACCACGAGGCCTCGGACGAGGATGTCACATCCAACCAACGCGTCCAACCACTCCCGCGACGTCAGCCGAACGATGGCTCGATACAGCGGAGTGGCCGACGAGATGGGAGTCACATCGACGCCATGCCGTCCGGGACAGGACAGGGCAGGGGTTACTGGCCGCTGTGCTCGGCACTGTGCCCACGGCTGACACCCATGCTGCACTATGCTACCTAACCTCTGCTCCAAGGACAGCGCGGCATGGAGAGTCAGGTCCGGGTCCCTGTAGCCTCGGAATCGACGTACAAGACCAACTGCTCCCTCTGAGCCTCGGCTATCCGCTTCCGGGCTCCTATAGCCTCGGGACTCGCGCCCGCCGAGCCCCCCATGACGGTCCAGCCTCTGCATCAACTGGGCCTCGGCTCTCCACGTTGTCAGCGCTCTGGGACCAACATGTCCTCCGCAGTACGTGCCATGCCCTGCGTCAAGCTGCAGGAGCTCCCACGTCGTGCACAAGACCTAGCTCCTGTAGCCTCGGAATCAGTGTGCCTGCGCCATCGCATTAACCTGGCCTTGGCACTCCGCGCCGGTCAAACGTACAGTGACCAGCACGCCTCCAACAGGAGAAGGCGCGCATGCCACCACAGGAGCTCCCACGTCGCACAGGATCAGGCGTGACCGGCGCGTTGCTCCAGTGCACCGAGGACAGGGCCGCTCCACCGACCATGCCGCCACAGTGACGAGCTACAGGGCTCGGACATACCGCCTCCGCTCATAAAACGCCACGTAGCAAACACATGTACCGCCCCTGTGCCTCCCTTCAACTATAAAAGGGAGTGACCGGGGCCGCTTCTAGAGGGGACACACACGTGCAAGCTACGCACAACGCTCTGTAACACACACGTGCAAGCTACGCACAACGCTCTGTAACTCACACGCTTTCTCACTGGAAGAGATCAACATCTCAAGCAACCCACGCCACTCCACGCAGAGACATGGGACTAGCTTCCTCTCTCGCTCAGCTTGTAAGCCCCTACTACAAGCACCTCGGTGCAAGGAATACAAGATCGCTCTCTCAGACTGGACGTAGGGCACCTATTGCCTGAACCAGTATAAACCTTGTGTCTCTTTGCATCACCATCTGAGATTAGGGGCACGCAGTACACATTCACTAATTGGTTGAGGATCCGCTAGACCCAAAACACCGACAGTTGGCGCGCCAGGTGGGGGACTACTGCGTGTCAGCTTAGTCATCCCAACAAGTTCCGGATGGCAGACCCCGTGCGACCACTACGTCACGGCACGGTGATCTGGTTCGGAAGCCTAGAGTTCATGTCTCTAGGATATGAGTACGATATGGTACTCCTCCCACCCAGAGCCCCATCGACCGACGACGACATCACCGGCAGCCTAGGCGCAGGCGGCGCCCAGGCCGCCGCTCTCGTCGCGCTCGCCAGGCACGACGCAGGCGGGACCACCCCGACACCGCGCGAGCTCAGGGCGACGCACCGCGCTCCGCCAGTATCCCATACCCGGCTGGGGACCTGTCTAGCTTAGGCCTGGGCAAGGAAAAGACGCCGGTGGCGCGCAGCAACGCCCCGTCATCAAGCTCTGCCCCGCCACCTCCTGAGGAGTCGACTCCGGCGGAGCGGAGCCCGACGATGGCACCACCCCCGTACCCCTTCGGGTTGAGCAATGCCACCGCCGCCTATGCTTCCGCCTACGCTTCTGCTCACGCGGAGCCCTCAGGACGCCACCGACGTTTTGCCCTCGACCTCATCGCCACAACCTCGACCCACACCCACGCTGACTCCTCGAAGGAGGACGAGGCGTGGGCCGGAGCGGACTTCTCCGGGCTTCGCGACCCTGAAGCCATGCGCCGCGAGCGACTACTGCTTCGGCTACTCCGACTCTGACGACGAAGGCACCTACGATCCCACTCGTTAGTGCTTCAACGTCGAGCTCGGGATGCCGAGCGCGGGCGATGAGGACGAAAGGGCAGGCAATCGCTCCTCGCCCCGCGAGGGGGCAGGCGACGCCGCACCTCCACGCGTTGAGCCCTCGGCAGCGCGGAACGAGAACCCCGCCCCCAAGGAACTTCGACGCCTAGACCTGGAGCAGCTCTGTGAGCTTCAGGCCAAGGTCGAACATGACCAACTCCTTCTGCAGCAGCTCCGAGACACTCTCGAGCAGGAGCAGCGGGGTCGCGGTGATGGCGGAGCAGCCCGGCGGAGGGCTCGCGACGTCAACCACCACATCAACAACGACGAAGGGGGCGAGCAACCCCCTATGTTGATGCTACTCCGAACGATGCCCGAGCCCTCTACCTCGGAGGGGCGACGGGTCCACGGCGAGCTCCGAGACCTCCTCGAGACCGCCGCGGTACAGCAGGCCGAAAGTTCCGCCTCTCGACGGCGCGGAGGCGCCTCGGAACTACCCACGGCACCGCCTCGACAGGATAGAGAAGCCTCGGTTCGTCCCGAGCCTGCTCGGGCACCGACTGCCAACAGGGCCCCCTCGGTGCACGACCGCCTCAGTGACCGACGCGAGGCGCAAGGCGACCACGATGTGGTCAGCAGCCGACGGCGCCACGACAACGATGGGCTCGCTCTAGGCTACCACCCGCACCGAGGCGGTCGCTACGATAGTGGGGAGGACCGCAGTCCTTCTCCTGGGCCACCTGGCCCTCGAGTCTTCAGCAAGGCCATCCGCGGCGCCCACTTCCCGGCCCGGTTTCGGCAACCGGCCAACCTCTCAAAGTACAGCGGCGAGACCAACCCCGAGCAGTGGCTGGTCGATTACTGCCTGGCTTGTCAGCTAGGCGGCGCGGACGATGACCTGCTCATCATCCGCAACCTCCCCTTGTTCCTGTCAGACTCGGCGCGAGCCTGGCTCAAACACCTCCCTCCCTTGTAGATCAACAACTGGCGCGACTTGGTAAAGGTCTTGGGCGAGTTCGGGCAGTTGGGTGTTACGAACCGCCGGCTCGAACTGCAGATTGCATAGTTCCTTGAAACGGTCCCAGGTGGGCATGCCCTCATCCTGCTCCAAGGCGTAATACCATGTCTGTGCCGCACCAGTCAGATGATAGGACGCGAGCCAGGTGCGATCTGAGGCGAGGGTACGCTGCCCTCTGAAAAATTGCTCACAGTGATTGAGCCAATTTAGGGGGTCCTCGGAGCCGTCGTAGGTCGTAAACTCGAGCTTGTACAAACGTGGAGGGTGAGCACCCTGAGGGGCCCCATGCGCGCCTTGGACGAAGGGCTCCGGAACACTGCCTGTGGACGGGGAGGCACTCACACCTAGGTGCCCAGGTCCGTAGAAGAGGGGGCCGTCGGAACCCCCATAGAAAAAACCATCGGCCTGGGGTCCCCCGTGGAAGACCACAGCGGCGGTAGTGGGCGGTGGCACTACTGATGTCGCAGCTGGAGAGGTCGCCATGGTGTACACCGGGCTGGTCGTCGAGGCTAAAGCCCACGATGGAATCGGCGAAGGGGAAGGCGGCATCCGGAGGAGATGGATGGGAACGCCCGTCGTGCTGGAGTAGGGCATCCCATACGGCAGCACCGCTGGCAGGGTGGTCGCAGTCGGTTGCTGCGGCGGCGGCGGTGACGACAGCAGCGGTGGCGCGCTAGCCAGGTAGGACTGGATGGCAGCCACCGAGCGAGTCAGCTCCCCGATGGCGGCAACCACCTGATCCGGTGTCATCTGTGCCACAGTCTTCATCTGGGCTGCGGGCGCGGAGGCAGGTGGCAGCGGCGAGGTGGTGACCCCCGCGGCAGTGGAGGTGATCGGCGGCGGCGGCGGCAGATTGTTGGTGGGATTAGGGCCTGACATCTCTGATACCAGGTTGATAGGACTTGATGCCCTACCGGAGTTACTGCGCAGGTTATAGGGGTGGAAGAGGGAAGGACGTGGGCTGTACTCTCGACGTCGACGAGGGGCTGTGGCTGCGAGAGTGCGGCGGCAGCCCTAGAGTACCCGCGGTGGTACAGTAATGAGGGTACTGTTCACGCGAGGGAGAGAGGGCAGGGACGGCTGGCTCCCAAGGGAAGCCAGCAACTTAATTGTTGCTTTCTGCTTAATTCCAATCATTCCAGATTACAAGTATTTATCCTTCCCTATAGATGCTATAATTAAGGAATTATATCTATCTCTAAGAAAATACCAAATAAGCGATAAATTGGGCCTCTAAGCCTCTTAACAGACCGGCCCCCTAGCCACTATGGGGCCTGCGCCTGGCATAGGGGATGCCGGTCATAACAGAGTGTGTCTCTGAGGCACTGATAAGTTCAGGTAACCGTATAATTATGAATATCAAGATAGGACATGGCTTCTGATCTGTGTTATCATAATCTGAATGATATGCTTGCATTTTCTTTTGTTATTGTTCTCATCTTTTGCATCTATGTGTATTACATGATACTTTGCAGGAATATAAACATTTTCTAGAGGAAGCTAAGAAACGTGATCATTGGATACTAGGGAAAGCACAGGAACTCTTCTTTTTCCATGAACTTAGGTACCTTAGCACTCCTTTATGTTTCTTCTCTTGCTTTCATATCTCGATTGCTACATCTCTGGTTAATGGCGAATTGCTGATTGTATTTACAATTGTGCAGCCCTGGAAGCTGCTTCTTCCTTCCACATGGTGCTAGGATATATAACAAACTGATGGACTTTATGCGACAACAGTACAGAGATAGAGGATACCAAGAGGTTTACACTAGTTTGTTTATTTACTCAATTGGATTAGATTATAGACATCGCTGTTCAATTCCACTGTTTTTGTTTCTTATATGCCTATCTTATAGGTGTTGAGCCCAAATATTTACAATATGCAACTTTGGGAAACTTCCGGACATGCTGCAAACTACAAGGAGAACATGTTTGTTTTTGAGGTATGTGCATTCACATATTATACTGTAGAATCTATGTCAGTTTATTTTACATTACATGTGTCGTAGACTCATCAGTGAGTTACAACCTCTGCTGATTGCTTGTTGGATCAATTCTTGTGCAGATTGAGAAACAGGAATTTGGGCTTAAGCCAATGAATTGTCCTGGCCACTGTCTAATGTTTGCTAATAGGGTCCGGTCATACAGAGGTGAGATTCTTCCTAATTATTGTATTCTAAATTGCTTTGTTTTAAGTGAAACTTTCTGCTTTCACGACAATAGCTTAAAGCGGTTGCAGAACTGATAAATTTCCATGCCTAGGGCCATTATCTAAGTGCCTAAACAACTCATGACAGGCCCACTTACTGATAGTCAACTACTTCACATTTGGTGTACAAAAGAACCAAATAGTTATTTAATCTATACTCACATTTAGTCAACTACTTCAACATTTGGAGTACTAGATAATGGTTCATAACCTTACAAGCTAAAAATGCAATACTACAGGTTAATTGGATGAGGGCTCTTTTGTTAACAGGACTACAGGAGGTTGTGGCTTGATTATCCCATATGTCAGCGCCTTTTGTCACTGATACTAACTCCAATCCAAATGGAACCGCATGAGCAATTTAAGCTTGACTATTGCTGCTCCAATCATCCTTCTGTAGTGTCTTCATTTTTGAGGGGCTCCTAAATTTTCTACCGTTATTGTGCATTTGTTGGTTTTTTCAAACCTTTTGTGTAATGGTTGGCTTACCTTTTGCTACAGAGTTGCCTCTTCGCATGGCTGATTTCGGAGTGCTTCATAGAAATGAGCTTCGTGGCGCACTTACAGGTTTGACACGTGTTAGAAGATTCCAGCAGGTAAGGCTTCTATTCTGTGAGTTGTTTGTTTTCAAGTCCAGTTATATTTAATGATAATTTTGTTCTCTCCATACTAACTAATCTTTTGATGTTTTATTTTTTTTTGAGCGGAAAATACAGCAGGGGAGGCCCCCACTGTAAACTTTTTATTTAAACAAAAGGAGCAGCAACTCTATACAAGAGATAACAAAAAAAGGGAAGCAAGCCCGAGGTGGGCAGCAGAGCTAAACTAGAGCAGCTGTACAAGAAAGGAAGACAGAGCGCTTAGCAGAACTAAATCTATGGGCCTGTAGCCTAACTTCGTCAAAAAAGGAGCTTTTCCAAGAATCAAAGGATGTTTTATTAAGTCTGGCAGGACGATGCTCATATCTTCTGCAGAGAGGACCAAGTAAGTTTTATTTGCGTAGACCATGCTTGTTTACTATCCTCTAGAATAGAATGAATCGTGTTGTACTTGCCTTAGTAATCATGACACTGTATATAATCTACATAAAGTGTATGCTGTTATGATAATTACTTTTACATGCTTAACACCAGCACCATGTATACATTCTAATTTGCATTAGCAAGTTGTATAGTATATTTACTGTTTCTTCCTTTTCTCTGATAGTATACGTACTCCTACCTTTTTTAAAAGTTTGTTTTGTTGCAGATCAAGGATGAGGTTAAGGCTGTTTTGGAATTCATCAATTATGTTTACGAGATATTTGGCTTCAAATATGAGTTGGAGTTGTCTACGGTATTCTTCTGTTCTTTTTATCTTCTATATTGATGGCATTTCTGATAGGAACCATAATCTATGCTTAACAATTGGCATGAAATGATGACACTTTGGGGGCTGCTAGTTGCAGCTTTAGTATGCAGGATGAACTGCTTAACAATCACCTCTATGGACAGCCTTGTTTCCTTTTCCTTTTTGCTTTCTTATACTTATTATACTTGTGTGCTAACCACTGAGAACTCAAATCACAAGATCACCACTGAATCTGTGATATTTATGTAGTTATGGGCATGTTATCACATACTTATTTTTTCAAAATTGTTATAAAATCTGGGCAGTCACACTAAGATTTGTTCATAGTTGCTAGTTGCTTGTTATTATCTCACTGGAATATATTTAGATAATGTGGTTTACGTTCTTGCTTTTTTGAACTTGGAGTTGGTAAGATCATGACAAGATCTCACAATCTCTCTTCTAGCATTTGATGTTCCGCATATGTCTCCCTGACTCATTAATTCCAAACAGCCTTATATTGGATTGATATATCGTCTTATGGTGATCCAAATGACAAATTCTGTGAATAACTAATGAGAGTTTACATGTTACATTGTTATTTCTGCCATTGCTTTTGCATTCTTGGTACTTTCCATTTTCGTATATTTGGGGAAAAATGCTGCGATTTAATGAATTCTCTGAGCTTCAAAAGATATAACCTTGTGACAGTTTGATGGTCCTTAGTTAATACTCTAACCTGATCACGATGCCATTTTCCAGAGACCAGAGAAGTATTTAGGTGAAATTGAAACTTGGAACAAAGCAGAGCAACAATTGACAGAAGCCTTGAATGAGTTTGGGAAGCCGTGGAAGGTACCTCCACAATCACTATGATAGCTCTTTTTCCTTTGATGTTCCCATGCCTTTATGATGCTAGATTGCTAGATTAGATTTGCATTTGTACACAATATTCGGTATTTTTGGTGCAGTTAAAAGGGCTTTCACCCAATTATTCTGTCATTGTTAAATGTACCTGCACCGGCTCTGACTAAAATCACAGGATTTTGAGTGCTTGTGACAATCATTCCTGTTGCTCTATGAGGAAGTGCATATACATTTTGCAACATTGTTCTGCCATGACATTGCCTTGTATTCAGAGGACTTATATAGATGCCTTCTTGCAGATTAATTAAGGGGATGGTGCTTTCTATGGTCCAAAAATTGATATTGGTGTGTTTGATGCCCTTAAGAGGAAATTTCAATGTGCAACGTTACAGGTTCGCTTGAATGTTATTCTATCATTATATAATTAAAATATGTCTAACCTTATATTATATGTTACAACTGGATTTTCAGCTGCCCATTCGGTTCAAGCTGGCTTATTCTGCTGAGGATGAAGCAAAAATTGAAAGGCCTGTGATGATACACAGGGCAATCCTAGGTTCTGTTGAAAGGATGTTTGCCATTCTTTTGGAGCATTACAATGGTAAATGGCCCTTATGGCTAAGCCCTCGCCAGGCCATTGTTTGCTCGGTATCTTCTGGTTCAGTGGAATATGCGAAACAGGTAAATGGTCCTTATATCTAAAAACTGACTTGACTTAATAGTTCTCTGGTGGCTGGCATTAAAAAAACTTCTGTTGAGTTATATTCCACTTTGTGGTCCTCACCAGCTGTGTGGTTGTTATGACGGGCCTCCAGTACAACCGGCGACAGCCAGCCAGTGGCTAAGAAGGCACCGTATGGGCTGGCCTAGGGCCCGAATCAGTTGCTATTTTTAGGAGATCAGTTTCTATTTTTAGGAGAAAAGATATTATATATATTTAGGCTGTAAGACACTTTGGGAAATTAAGCAAGAGCAAACCTAATTGCTCGGCTTCCTTTAGGGAGCCGGGAGATCCCAGAAACCCTCGTCGCCGCCACCCTCCTTCCCCCGCGCGTTCGTGTCCCTCGCACGAGGAACCACGACGCCTCGCCGTCGTTCGTCGTCGTTCAAACCTCGCCCCTCCATCTCCCACTCGTACAACTTGCGATCGATCCAGGGTAGGAGCCGAGTTCCTATCAACCTGGTATCAGCAGTCTCAGGTTCGATGTCAACGGCCCATCCCTCGCCAGCGGTCTCCGCGTCCTCGACCACCATCGCTGCAACCACCGCGCCCCTGCCCTTGTCGTCCTCGATCCTCGTCACGGCGTCGGGCCCGATCGCGTCCTCTGCCGCGGCTCCGGCGCTCGTCATGTCCGCCGAACAGATGACGGCGGCCATACTTGACCTGTGGCGGGCTGTGGTGGGCATTCATGCCTTCCTCGTTGGTCCTCACGGGCCGCAGCCGCCGACCCAGCCCCTATCTCCACCGCAACCGGCGCTCCCGCTGCCCTACAGCCAGCAGATCCTGCCGGCGCCGTCGCTGCCGTCCATCCAGCACGTCTCGTTGGCGCCACCCCGACCGGCGCCGCCGTCCGCGGTCGCGCCTGCTGCGGCTGGGTACATCTACGGCATGCCCCACGACGGTGCGCCCTCTTCCGCAGCACTGATCGCGCAGCCGCCTCCGCCCCACGGCGTGCCGATCACCCAGATTCCGTTTCCCCGATCGCCATCGCGCATTCCGGGCTGGACGTCGGAGCCGGCACCTGTCTACACCACGACGAGTGCACATCCCTACGTGCCGCAGCTGCCTTCGTCGGGGCCAGTGGTTGCCCACGGTGGGGTGCCCGCGTCGGGCGTCCTGTACGGGGGCGTCGACGAACCACTGTTCCATGGGGGCTCGTTGCAGCCTTCTTCATCGTCGTCCCCGGCACGCGACGACACTGCCGGGGGCGCTGTTTCGGTCATCGGCCCGGAGCCTCCACCGCCGAAGTTTTACAAGCTCGAGTTCCAGACATACGACGGCTCGGCCGACCCCCTGAACTGGCTCAACCACTACGAGCAGTTCTTCCGCGGCCAGCGGACGTTGGTGTCTGATCGGACGTGGCTTGCCTCCTACCACCTCCGGGGCGACGCGCAGACCTGGTACTACGCCCTGGAGCAGGATGAGGGCATGCTGCCGTGGGAGCGTTTCCGCGACCTCTGTCGTCTGTGTTTCGGTCCACCGCTGCAAGGTAGTCGCCTGGCTGAGCTCGGCCGGTTACCCTTTACGTCCACTGTGCAGGAGTATGCGGGCCGTTTCCAGGCGGTGGCGTGCCACACCGGGGACCTCTCTACCCGTCAGCGCGCCGAGTTGTTCGTGGGCGGCCTCCCGGACCATATCCGGGTGGACGTGGTGATGCGCGCTCCGCCGGATCTTCAGACGGCCATGTACTACGCCCGAGCGTTCGAGCGGCGCACGGCCGCTCTGCAGGCACTGCCGGCCGCGCGCGGCGCTCGCCATCCTCCGCGTCCCGCGCTGCCTCCACCAGGCCGTGCCCCTGCCGCGCCCCACGCACCGGCCGGTCCGGGCGCCGCGGTGGCCGCCGCAGCTCCGGGCGTGCGGCCTTTTCGCCGCCTTACTCCAACCGAGCAGCTGGAGCGCCGTCGTCAGGGCCTCTGCTTCAACTGCGACGAGCCGTACGTGCCGGGCTACGTGCCTCTTCTATATAGAGGGCGCCGACTACGTCGACGACGACGCGGCGCTCGACGCCGCAGGCGCGCCCGCGGCCGTGGAGGCAGTACCAGCGGCCCCGGACGCGGACGCCAACGCGTTCGCCATCTCTCTCCATGCCTTGGCCGGTATCCGCACGGAGAACTCCATGCTCCTCCCTGTGATGGTGAAGGGGGAGCGCTTGCTCGCACTGCTCGACACCGGCTCGACGCACAGCTTCATGCAGGGCGCGACCATGCGACGCCTCGGCCTCATTCCGTCAGGGGGTGACAACTGCGCGTCACCGTCGCCAACGACGATCGCCTCCACTGCGAGGGTGTCGCCCGCAACGTGCCCATCAGCATCGAGGGCGAGCACTTCTCCATCACCTGCGTCGGTCTTGACCTCGGCTGCTTCGTCTTCATCCTCGGCATCGACTACCTACGGACGCTAGGCCCCATCGTGTGGGACCTAGAAGCCATGACGATAGCCTTCACGCGCCAGGGACGCCGCATCCTCTGGCGGGGTGTGCACGGTGCCGATGGGGCCGCCCGTGCAGCGGTGGTGTCCGCCGACACCCAACAGCCCCTGCTGGACCGTCTACTTCAGCAGCACATCGCCATCTTCGACGAGCCGCAGGGCCTTCCGCCGGCTCGCCCCTACGACCACCGCATCCACCTGCTGCCGGACACGGCGCCCGTCGCCGTACGACCGTACCGCTACCCCCAGCTCCAGAAGGACGAGCTGGAACGCCGGTGCGAGGCCATGCTCGCCCAGGGAATTATTCGGCCCAGCACTTCGCCATTCTCGGCGCCCGTCCTCCTCGTCCGCAAGGCGGACAAGTCCTGGCGTTTCTGCATCGACTACAGGGCCCTAAACGCCAGGACCTCGAAGGACAAGTTCCCGATTCCAGTAGTGGATGAGCTCCTGGACGAGCTCCATGGGGCCCGCTTCTTCACCAAGCTCGACTTGCGTTCGGGCTACCACCAGGTGCGGATGCACCCCGACGACGTGGCTAAGACGGCGTTCCGCACTCACCACGGCCACTATGAGTTCCTGGTGATGCCGTTCGGCCTCTCCAACGCACCGGCGACGTTCCAGGCGTTGATGAATGAGTCCTTCGCCCATACCTACGGAGGTTTGTGCTGGTATTTTTTGATGACATCCTGATCTACAGTTCCTCGTGGGCGGAGCACCTCCAGCACGTCGCCATCGTCCTCAGCGAGCTTCGAGCGCACCATCTCCACCTTAAGCGCTCGAAGTGCTCGTTCGGGGCGTCGTCCGTGGCCTATCTGGGTCACGTCATCTCCGGGGACGGCGTCGCCATGGACGCCGACAAGGTGGCCGCGGTCGCGGCTTGGCCACAGCCACGGTCGGCTCGCGGGCTGCGGGGATTCCTCGGACTCGCGGGCTATTACCGCAAGTTCATCCGGGAGTTCGGTGTCATCGCCGCGCCCCTCACTCGCCTCCTGCGGCGCGACGCGTTCGCTTGGGACGCCGAGGCCGAGACGGCCTTCCAGGCGCTCAAGCGCGCCCTCACCACCGGGCCGGTGCTGCAGATGCCGGATTTCGACAGGCCGTTTGTGGTGGACTGTGACGCCTCCGGCGCGGGGTTCGGCGCCGTCCTTCACCAGGGCGCGGGACCCCTAGCTTTCTTCAGCCGGCCGTTCGCGGCGCGTCACCTCAAGCTCGCGGCGTACGAGTGCGAGCTAATTGGCCTGGTGCAGGCCGTGCGTCACTGGCGTCCATACTTATGGGGACGACATTTCCTTAATCGCATTGACCATTACAGCTTGAAATTCCTTCTCGACCAGCGCCTGTCGATGGTTCCACAGCACCAGTGGATCAGCAAGCTGTTCGGGTTCGACTTCACTGTCGAGTACCGGTCAGGACGCCTCAACACTGTGGCGGATGCGCTGTCCCGCCGTGACGCGGACGACGCCTCGGTGGCCGACGTCGGAGCTGCTGTCCTGTGCGCCTGCTCCGGGCCCTCTTTCGCCTTCGTCGACGACGTACGCCGCGCCACAGCGACCGCAGCGGACGCCTAGAGCCTCCGGCAGCGCCTGGACGCCGGCGAACTCCAGGGCCCGTGGCGTTTCGACGACGGGCTCCTTCTGCACGGGAGCCGCATCTTCGTCCCCGACCACGACGACCTGCGCCATCAGGCGCTGCTCCTGGCGCACTCGGCCGGACACGAGGGCGTCCAGAAGACCCTCCACCGTCTCCGCGCCGACTTCTACATACCCGGGGACCGCACTCTGGTACAGGACTAGGTGCGTGCTTGCGCGACGTGCCAGCGCAACAAGACGGAGACGTTACAGCCGGCGGGGCTGCTACAGCCACTGGAGGTGCCGTCCCAGGTGTGGGCGGATATCTCCATGGACTTCATCGAGGGCCTTCCCAAGGTGGGCGGCAAGTCCGTCATACTCACGGTGGTCGACCGCTTCTCCAAGTACGCGCACTTCATCGCGCTCGGCCACCCTTACACCGCGACGTCCGTCGCCCGCGCCTTCTTCGACGGCATCGTGCGGCTCCACGGGTTCCCGTCGTCTATCGTCAGCGACAGGGACCCCGTGTTCAAGGGCCACGTTTGGCGTGACTTGTTCCAGATGGCGGGCGTCAAGCTACGCATGAGCACAACTTTCCACCCGCAGACGGACGGGCAGTCCGAGGTGGTGAACAAGGTGATAGCTATGTATCTGCGGTGTGTAACAGGGGATCGCCCGCGTGCTTGGGTGGACTGGCTGTCGTGGGCGGAGTACTGCTACAACACCTCCTTCCACACCGCCCTCCGCACCACGCCCTTCGAGGTGGTCTACGGTCGTTCCCCGCCGCCCATCCTGCTGTACAAGCCGGGGACGGCCCGTGCTGAGGCGGCTGCCGTCCTCCTGCGCAACCGCGACGAGATCCTCGCCGAGGTGCGCCAGCGCCTTCTACAGGCCCAGCAGCTGGCTAAGAAGACCTACGACGCCCATCACCGCGACGTGGAGTTCCCCGTGGGCGACTGGGTCTGGCTGCGCCTCCTGCACAGGACGGCGCAGTCCCTGGACCCCTGTGCCAAGCGCAAGCTGGGTCCCCGCTTCGCCGGTCCGTTTCAGGTGCTGGAACGCATCGGCAACGTCGCCTATCGCCTCCAGCTACCCGAGGGCGCTCGCATCCACGACGTCTTCCACGTGGGCTTGCTGAAGCGCCACCGCGGCGACCCTCCGTCCGCCCCTGCGACCCTTCCGCCGGTGCTAGATGGCCGGATCCTTCCTCCACCGGACCGTGTCCTGCAGGCGCAGCAGCGGCGCGGTATCTGGCGCCTTCTCGTCCAGTGGCAAGGCCTGTCGGAGGAGGATGCGACTTGGGAGCCGCTCCAGGCGTTCCGCACAGAGTTTCCCACCTTCCAGCTCGAGGACGAGCTGTTTCAGTAGGCGGGGAGAGATGTTATGATGGGCCTCCAGTACAACCGGCGACAGCCAGCCAGTGGCTAAGAAGGCACCGTATGGGCTGGCCTAGGGCCCGAAGCAGTTGCTATTTTTTAGGAGATCAGTTTCTATTTTTAGGAGAAAAGATATTATATATTTAGGCTGTAAGACACTTTGGGAAATTAAGCAAGAGCAAACCTAATTGCTCGGCTTCCTTTAGGGAGCCGGGAGATCCCAGAAACCCTCGTCGCCGCCACCCTCCTTCCCCCGCGCGTTCCTGTCCCTCGCACGAGGAACCACGGCGCCTCGCCGTCGTTCGTCGTCGTTCAAACCTCGCCCCTCCATCTCCCACTCGTACAACTTGCGATCGATCCAGGGTAGGAGCCGAGTTCCTATCAGTGGTGTTTTAGATGATTCTTTGCAGTTAGCGGTGTGAAATTGCTTAGTTTTTGTCTCTAATTCAAACAACAAATGTTTATTGACTTTGAGTTGGTTGATGAGTTCACATACTATCCTTTAATGTAGCCCTGTTACCTTTTATAGCTTACCACACTATCCTCATGGATTCATGTTATATGTGTTCCCTTTTACCTCTTTAGGCAAAATTGGAGCTTGCTCTGATGATCCTTTTGTTTCTGATACCAGGTTCTTGCCACGCTACATGAAACTGGTTTCCATGTTGATATTGACGTGAGTGACAGGACAATACAAAAGAAGGTACTTCCCAGTTACCATGCTCTTTTAGGCTTTTGCATTGTTTATTTTAATTTCTTATTCTTATGTTTGTTTGCTCGTCCTTTCTTATACAAAAATTCTCAATCACAAAAGACGGAATTGCATGTAGCCAATCTGTGAGACTTATCATGTCATCTGTCTTGTTTTTGCTGTTTACTCCGTATTAGTCCATCCCAATAAATCTTGCAGGCACGGGAAGCCCAAGTAGCCCAATTCAACTACATTCTTGTCGTAGGTGCACAAGAGGCCGAGACTGGAAATGTAAGTCCTCTTTACGTCGTCCCATTTTTTTTCTTCTACATACCGTGTACTTGTGTACCAGTATCACCCTCAGATATGGATTCACGCAAAATAGATTTGATTCCTTGCTGTTTCACGTGGATCCTTTGTGTACTGCAGGTCTGCGTTAGGGTAAGAGACAATGCCGACCTGGCCACAATGAGCGTTGATGGCCTCATCACACGTTTCAGGGAGGAAATCGGAGCCTTCAGATGATTTTGATGCTGCATAATTTCCTAGTACTTTGCAATCGTTGACTGCTCCTTCGTGATTTTGACCGAGTTTTTAGGGAACAGTACTGAGTTCCTCCAAGGCTCCAAGTGTATTCTTGTTGGTATGGTTGGAAGCTACTAAAAGTTGTCTTTTGTTGTTAATTACAGATGTGAAGTTAAATACTACGTATAGTAAAAACTACTTGTAGTGTAAAAACTACTTGTTGTATTTGACTTTGCATGGTCTTAAAATATCTTGACTACTAACTTCTTCTATAACTTTGCAAGTATTTTTAATACAATTCGTCTTATACAACTTAAAACTGTTTTTTTTTCTTTTGGAAATATTGATGTCTGTATAGTTTTAAAGGTTTGATGTTGTATAAAATTTTCCTGACCAGGAGTGTATGAGTTTTCTGACCGGAAGGAATATATTAGTTTTATGTTATGTAAAATTCTTTGTTTCTTTTATATAGAAGGTATTATGTACTCCCTGAGCCTAGAAAAGGTGTAGTTCTAGAATAGTGCTAAGTTAAACAATATGAAGTTTGATCAAATTTATATAAAAAAATACTAATATTTACACTAAATAAGTGTCACTGGATTTGCCGTGAAATATATTTTAATAGTATATAACTGTGTAGAGTGATATTATTTTCTTACTATAAACTTTAAACTTAAGGTAATTTGACTTTGATTATATTCTTTTGTTAGAACAGAGTAGTATGATTCTATAATAACTATCAGCAACACTATTGGTAACTTGGAGTCTTGGATGTATTATGTATATTCCGTTTTCTAATTTCTTGCACAGCCATATCGCCATTCACTTTGATATATACGCGTCCTTCGAGGTGGATCAAAGATTTTAAGGCCTTGTTAAGTTCTCCTAAAATTTACTCCCTATGTTTAACACATGCATGAAGTATTAAATATAGACTAAAAAATAACTAATTACACATATTGCGACTAATTTACGAGACTGAATTTTTAAGCCTAATTAGTCTATGATTTGACGATGTTGTGCTACAGTAAACATATACTAATGACAGATTAATTAGGCTTAATAAATTCGTTTCACGGATTACTGAGGATTTTTGTAATTTATTTTATTATTACTATCCGAACACTCTTATGTGACATTCGATGTGACGCCCCTAAACTTTACACCTGGATTTAAACACCATCTAAAATAATATCCTGCCGCGATGCACGGGTACATGTACCTTTTACAGGCAGTTACGACTCGTAGATCCCAAGACAACAATTTCGCAAACGTGAACAAAAAAAAAAACTCTCGCTAAACTCGAGATCCCAAGAATGGTATGCAGGAAGCTTCAAGTCTTCATAAATACCATTCTACAATGTTTACTCTATGCAGCTAAGCGATTTTTTTTTGAAACACGGTCTGTCCAATAATAATCTAAACTTTCATCCCACCCCACTGTAAGCATCTAAGAGTGTAAAAAAAGCCCAAAAAACATGATTTTAGGTAGTTGTAAAAATATATTGTGTGAAAAAAATAGTTCCTTCAATAGCATCGTAGAGTTCCTTTGATAGGGCTCCTGAGTTGGAACACTCGACCGGAGCCAAAAAAAACAAAGAAAGCAGCTTCGCCTCTATACGGTCGAAATGGCTTCGGCTTCTCTTCCAAGGTTGCAAAAGCGCTTCTTCAAATCTCGTCGTTTGGTGCAGCTCTTCTTGCTCTGGTGCGGCTAGAGCTACCAATCTTAGGCCCTGTTTGAATCCACCAACCAGCTAAAGTTTAGTTAAATTTAGCTGTCTCAACCCACTAAACTTAGCTAAAGTTTAACTGAATCTGTTAACTAGATGATCCAAACACCCCAACTAAAGTTTAGCTGAAAGAACTTTTAGCTGACTAGCTAGACTTTAGTTGGGTGATCTAAACAGGGCCTTATTCTCATCAGGTCTTTCTGTTACTGAAAGCCCCATAGTATAACAATTCTGCTATCTGTGTGTCACTGTTGTCGTACTCCAGAAATTTTGTCCAGCTCTGATGCTGCGCTGCGTACAACACATCCCCGACCGTTCTGTTCTTGTTGCATGCAAGCCTGTAGAAGTTCAACGCCATGTCCATTGGTGTTCCTCCATCAAACTAAGTTGATTGCGAGAAACTCGCTCTGCCCCCATCCCCAAGAGTGACGATGGTGTTGGCCTTGATGAGCTGCCTGTCAACAACATTACAGGGAGTGGCAATGTCAACCCATGGCCTATCTGGGTCAGTCCATTCTGGTCATAACCTCCTTAGCCTTGAGCTCTGTGCAGATCCAGGCCTAACACTCTCAACCCTCCAAATTTCAGCCTATTTTTCTTGGCCCATCAGACCAAGCGATGTTCACCATTTGCATCGGCCGATCGCCGGAGCTTTTCCAAAGGAAACCTCTTCTGAACCTGTAGAGTTTCTTGATTATCCATTTTTTCAGTGCACTGAGTTTAGCAGTTTCAGTCGACCAGCTTCGTTGAGAAGCTTCGCCTTCCAGATGGGCAGCTTGTCAGCCAATTTGTCGATGAGTGGCAAATACGTCCGGTCGCGTCAGCCCTCGGACAGCTACACAGAAAGATCTTAATTTGACATTAACCACTCCATAATATCTTTCATATCAAGGTCATCACATTTGATTGGACTTTTGCTTGTTTATCAGTAACCAAACCTCCCAAAGATAGGCAACATATCCATTACAACTTTTAGGAAGATAGCTGCATCATCATCGTACATACTGATCTGTAGTTTTGCAGCACCGTAAATGATTGGGAACAGGACACTCTCAGCTGTGTCAGTGTCCACCCAACTTCTGCAAAGGCTCCATGGAGAGTAAGGGCCTGTTTGGCACAGCTCACAGTAGCTTCATGAGCTATCGTGATCTGTTTTTTTTTTTTTGCCGTTTTCAAAACAGCTTCATGGGTAAAGCTGTTTTTCTCCTCCTCTAAAAATGATATGAGTTGGGATAAAGCTGAAAAAAAATAGTTTATCCCAGCTTTATCTCCCATATTATAGTCATTCTATTCATTGCTCCATCATGTGAAGCTGTTTTGTCAAACGCTTGTTCCAAAACAACTTAGCTTCAACATAAAAGTTGCTCAATAAAGCTAGGGCCTGTTTGGCACAGCTCAGCTTCATTAGTAAGTTGTTTTTATGGAAAATAGCTTCATGAGTAATTTTTTTTAAGCTGAACTGTTTTAGAAAAACTATTTGGCAAAACAGCTTAAAAACAACTTCATGCATAGATGAGAGAGAGAAATGAGGAAGAGAGCTGGGATAAGCTACTTTTTCAGCTTCATCATAACTCATGTCTTTGTGAGAGGGGGGAGAAAAACAATTTTATGGGTGAAGCTATTTTAGAAATGAGTGTTTGACAAATAAAACAACTCACAACAGCTCATGAAGCCGTTTGAGCTGGGCCAAACAAGCCTCTATTTTACAAAAAAAAAAAACAGTTTATACAGTGAAGCTAAGCTATGCCAAACGGGGCCTAAACAGAGATCGGGGCTCCATGCCTAATAACTCTACGATTTTTAAACTGCTTCCCTCTAGTGCCATTGAGGAACACCGATACTTCATACGGTCATACTTCAATCAACAGAAAATGACGCAAGAATACCATCTAGCAACACTGAGGGCTGGCTTACTAGATTTCAAGAAGACAGCTTATTAACCAAATATATAATTACATGTAAAAATAATGCCGTGGAACAGGGGCATATTTACAGGGGACAGGACACGCTCAGAACCAGCAGATGCAGTCTCATACGAATCACAATCTACCGCCCAATGCTCATCTGATGCAGTCACATAAACAAGGCCACCTTATCTCTCAGGCTGCTCTTCTTCTTTGTCACAGGTTCGCCCAGCTTTGGTAACTCACTACGCCAGTCTTTCTTCTCTGGCGCATGATTTATAGTCGTAGTCATTGATTCTACAGGCTCTGATATCTTCACAGGTTCCTCCTGCCTTGGTACTTCGCTATGCCAGCCTTTCTCCTCTGGCACCTGATTTATAGAAGTCATTGATTCTACAGGATCAGATTTCTTTGTGTCGCCAGCATGTTTACTCAATAGATGTCCGAATAACAGGTTTATCATATCCTGAGCAACATCTGCTGTCGTTTTGATACTTGATGGACACTTCACCTCTTGATGGCTAGTGTTCTCGTCTTCTGTATACTCGATTGCTCTTGTATTTCTTGTGACTGTTGTGCACTGCATCAATCCTTTCACTGATTGATCATTTACTACTGACTCAGCATTAACAAACTGCAAACAAAAATGCGTCAATATAAAATAACTTGTTAGAATAGTTCACTCATCTTATTAGAAAGGGAGATGGCAAGGTTTAACTTATGACAAGATTAGCAGCTCAAGAATTAAGCCAAGAAGGCTATACTGAAACAGTTTTCATTGTGACAATATTAACACACGAAATAAGCCTCATACTCAATATTACCAATGGTGTAACTTAAAAAACCACTACATAGCACTCCAAGATGTAAAGTGTGAATTAGTGTCAAACCACTTAAACAGTATGATTTACCTCTTCAGCTATGCTCACAAGATCCTCAACAGTAAGCTCTATGTCGTCATCAGTTGATACTGGTGATGATGGTTCTGATTCGACATTATCCAGCTTCCGTTTCCTGCTATTCTTTGGAGCAGCTCTTCCACTCGCTTTTCTTACATTCTTACTCTTTACTTCCACATTTTCTTCAACTTCATCTTTGACAGCATCCTTGCTCTTTCTTCTGGCCTTTTCTCTACCCTCACATCGCCGCAAAGCTCCCAGTTCACCAGCAGTCTCTGAATCCAAGCTTTTTAAGGGCCTTCTGTTGTTCCTTTTGATGGCCTTGCTCTGATTAAGAGCCCCAATTTGCTCATCAGATTCCGGTGCCTGCTTATTCTGATCTTCGGTCTTTGCCACTTGATTACCTGAGGTTGATTTCAACATCCATGCTGGGAGACTGCGCTTATTCTCAGAATTCGAAACAGTACATGATTCTGCCATATCATAAGACAAAAACAGAATGTGCCCACAGCACAATCACGGAGCTTCAACTGCAAAATATAAACTGTCACAGATTTATGGTGTCTTATAAAGACGTCGCAAATTCGTCGGCCACCTGAACAGGAATTGTAGGACACGATTAATACCGAATCCCCAATCACACAGGAAAGAACAATGGAAAAATAGCTTCTTGATAACCAGGGGCGGAGCCAGTAAAGGGACATGGATGTACACATGCACACCCGATATTTTTTGCAATTTGTTCGAGTTAGAAGGGATCAAATAACCAAATAGCTTGAAGTTTAGGGTTTGCCGGTTTGGGTGATCGGTTTCGCACAGCAGGAAGGGAAGAGAAGGAGTGGGAATACCTGGTGGGTGCTCGCCGCAGGCTGAGAGACCGACGAAGGCCTCGGCACCTGGGGCGGCGTCGCCGGTAGCCCACCCAGGCGTCGCAGAGGGAGGGAGAGAAGAGGGCACGAGCGGGGGATGTGAACCGTCGCCGGGGAAAGACCGACGAAGGCCTCGGCACCTGGCGGCGGAGGGAGAGAGCGCACGCGGGCTTCTCCTGTGGGCTGGGCCGCTGGGGCCGTTTTTCTTTTCATGTTTTTCTTTTACAATTTCTCTTTTTATTTCTTTCTTTGATTTAGGTAAGGAATATTACGTTTTCGAGTTTAGACGTCAGGAACGGCGGACTTGCTTTTTAACCTTTTTACTAGAAAAATATAGAAAACGGGTCCTTGCGTTGCTACGAATGAATGCCACATTGGCATATTTTCTGAGCTTAGAAAATATTGCGCGGAAAGGCCAACACAGTCTGACACACATAAGAATAATAACACCATTGAGGCATCGACCAATCACTATTTGTGTATACATTATATTAATTATTTTTTACAAGAATGATACAATGTTTTCATTAGAACATTATACTGGCTCATAAGGGTTCCATGATGGTGCCACAATCATGCCTCTCCATAATATCAGCAACAAAACATTTGTTTTTATAACTACTGAAGTTTTACAAGTAAACTGAATATGGATAGTGGTTTTGCAATCTCTGATGAGGCCCCAATAAGTAGGTATCCAATTTACGTAACTGTTGAGATGCTTTTAGGCCCCTTTGGAAAAAGGAAAATAATAATAATTTTAGAGGAATTTTGAATCCTATAGGAAAAATTGCAATATGTTCCTTTGAAACAAAGGATTAAACCCTATGAAGTTCCTTTGTATTCCAATAGGGAGTACAAAACTATAGGAATTTTGGAGGAAAACTAGTATGAGGTTAGATCTCATGGAAACTTTTGTATCTCTCTCTGCGCGTGGACCACGGACGAGTGGTTGCTGCCTGGCGAGGAGGACGTGTTGTTGCCGCCCGCCGGCTACGTGGTGTCGTTTGCGCACTTCCATGAGCGAGGGTTCGCTACCCCTATTCGCGAATTTCTTCGGAGGCTGCTGCACTACTACAAGATTGAGCTGTAGCACCTTAATCCCAACGGAATCCAGCACATGGCGGCGTTCGTCATCCTGTGTGAGGGATTCCTGGGGATTAGTCCCCACTTTGATATGTGGCGGCACTTCTTCGCCGTTACCCTCCAGAAGAAGAGGGAGAAGAAGCAGGTGCTGAATATGCCGATGGGATGTACCGGCATCCACCTTTGGAACAACCGGGTCAGCGAGTACCTGTCGATGCGGCTGTCGACCTCCAACAAAGGGTGGCATTCACATTGGTTCTATCTCAAGAACGACACTGCCGCCCCCTTGCCGGAGTTCTCCGGGCGCTTAATCGAAGAGGCCCCGGATTCGTGGAAGTGGGGTGTCCCGGAGAAGGACAAGACGAAGATCCGGGACTACCTCGTCGCCATCCGTATCCTGAAGGAGAGGGGCCTGAAGGGGTCGGGCCTACCATGCGAGGAGGGTGGCGCCACTGATGAGGCGCACGCTTCCACTGTATGCGATGGCGCCTGAGGCGTCATTCGTCGGGATGGTGCTGACCGAGGGAGCGCTCTTCCCCTCCGAAGTCACGCAGCGCATCAAGGAGGCGATGGAGCCATCTTGGGACGACGCAGGCATCCCTCTTGATTTCATGTACCCGGTGCCGGGGCACCCTCCGATGCAGCCAGAACCGGGCTACATCGTCTTTGTAAGTTTTCTTTCCTCATGCCTCCTCTTCAATGGATCTCCTGACCCCTTGAAACTAACATTGAGATGGGGGGACTAGTCGAGGGACCTTGTCCTTATGGATCTACCGGCTCCGCTGCCGAGGGATCCGTCCATGAGGGCGGCGAATCACACCGAGGCCGAGCGACAGAGGAAGGCGAAGGAGGACGAGAGGAAGAAAAGGCAGCAGAAATTGCGGGCGCGGGAGCGAGGGGAGGACACTGACAGCGACGAGGAGGAGGAGGAGGAAGACGACGATGAGGTAGTCGGTGACACCGAGTGTGATGACCTGGAGAGCAGGGATGTGCTGATAGGTATCCGCTCGTCCTTGCAGGGGTCAGGGCCCTTCCTGTTCCATGGAGGGGAGGGCGCATCTGAGAGGCCGGCGGAGATGGGCCGGATAGTCGGCCTGCCCCAGGAGCCAACAGGGGCGAGCGGGCCTGCCGCCGCGCCCGAGGTGCCGACGGAGGAGGGTGGCTCCACCGCCATGCCCCAAGATGCAAGCGGGGCGAGCCCCTCTGCCTGGGAGCAGGGGGTGGGCTCGAAGCGGCCTCGCCTCGATGAGGTGGAGCAGGGATCTAGGGGTTCGCCCCCAAACATATCCACCGCCCAACAGTGCCGATGTAAGTCACCAACTCCTCTATTTTTCTCTGTTTTCATCGTGACTCATGCTTTTCTTTCTCGTAGCGTCTTGAGGCGGCGCAATCTTTTGGTGCTAGCGCCAAAAAAGAGCGCCACCCTTCAAGTGAGGCGGCAGCTGTCGGTTGACGTCGCACCCGTTTCGAGCGAGAGCGGCGCTGGTGCGACTACGTCGTCGGCCGGTCATGCGCCGCCCATGGTGGCGCCTGTGCCCTTAGCAGGACAAGCGGGCACTGAGGATCGAGGGACGCCCTTGGAGGTCGCTGAGCAGCCGGCGATGGAGGTGATTCTGCCGCCGACGATGGGGCGGACGGAGCTGCCGACCACGCTTGTGGTGCCGATCGCAGCGGGCGTGACGCCGCCTATCGAGGCCCTACCGACGTAGGCGGAGGTGGCAGCGGCTGTGATAGGCGAGACACAGCTGGATGCAACCGTGGCGGTGCCCGAGGCAGCGGCGCGATCCGCGCAAACGGCGACCCGAGTGACGGCGCCCGATGTGGGCCGGACGGAGGGGGATGCGACAGAGGGGTCCCTGGACGTCGCGGCAGTGGTAGAGAAGACCGACGAGGAATTGTCCCTAGCCTCGACGTCGAGGGGCAGCCAATCACCCACGTGGGATGAACCCCTGCTCCGGTGGACGAATCCACGGGACCCGACGTCGACACTCTTCACCCTCGACGATTCCACTGAGAGCATGGAGCAGGAGAGTCTCGACGAGGGGATTTTGGCCGTGCTGAAAGCCTTGGACCATGCCAGGGGTGCCCCTACGCAAAGTCATCATTCCCACTGGCTAGGTATTCACGTGACCTTGCCTCTCGCCTTCTTCTTTCTTCATGTATTTTTGTGTTCTGACCATCATCTTTTTTCAGTCTCTTATCGCTCATAGCCGGGAGAAATCCCGGTTCCTTCGCGAGTAGGAGGAGAACTGGGACTGCCTTATCAAAGAGGCGTGGCTGCACGGGGATGTGACCGCCCAGCTCATTGTCGCCCAACAGAGGGTGGTTGAGCTAACTCCCCTTGCTGAGGAGGCAAACAGTCTCCGACTATGGGAGGCCGAGGCCCATCGGCATGCGGAGGAGACCGAGAGGGTGTTCGAGGCCCTGTCGGTGAGGGCGCGGCAAGATGACGAGGAAGCCACCAGAGTCAGGAGGGAGGGGGATGAGCTGCTTTAGAGGGACGCGAGACCCACCGGCGGATCCTCGACCTTCTAGCCGAGGCTGAGAAGGAGCAGGAGCTAAAGCTAGTAGCCGAGGAGAAACTCACAGACCTAGAGCGGAGGGCGAGTCTGGATACCGAGGCAGTCGCCCGGCTACACAAGGAGCGAGATGAGCTGCTCCAAACCATGGGGAGGCTCTACTCAGAGCATGGCGTGGCCCGCGAGGAGCGCGACTAGGCCGTCCGAGAGCGCGACGAGGTGCAGCAGAGGATCAGCTCCCTCCAGGCTGAGCTCAGAACCGCGACAACTCAAAGGCTAGAGGCTGAGGGCGTCTCTGCCGGGCTAGCCATGGAGCTCGCCGAGGCGAGGAGGAACCATCAGGCGGAGAGCAACGAGCTCGGTATCCTGAGCGCCGCCCTCAGAGTGGTCTGTGACGACCTGGAGGTGGTGCAGTCAGAGGGGACCAATTTGCTTGTGGCCCATGCCATCGAGATCACGACGTGGGTGCACCAGCTCGAGAGGGATGCCCTTGGCACTGGGGTCCACCAATCCTTCGCGATTGCTCGTTCTCATTATGGGGACAGCATCGACCTGGAGACGATGAGCCTCGGCTTCACGCCTGGCTACACTAACGCCGAGCTGGATTAGATAGAGGCGGTGGTGGTTCCTCTTTCGCGGGACCTGGTGGACAAAATGGAAGACACAATTCTACCCCAGAGGGGTTAGTTAGTCAAATAGGTCGAGTAATCGTTCATGTAACAAGAAGACAAACTCCAACCCTTCTGCACTATCGCACAAACTTATCATTTTGTTTTGTTTGTCTAAGTTTGTTTTTCCTCCCTTTTATGTGTGGAAAGGGGTTCATGTGTTCCAACCCTTCCGTTTGCTAAAAACCGCGGGGCCTGAGGTGTAGGAGGGAAACTCTGATCGCTCTGGTGAGTAAGAGTGCCGTGGCCACAGGGGCGTAGGTTTCTTGTAGTCCAACCAGCGATGCTCAATCACTTGTTTCCACAGACCTTGCCACTAGATTTATCATGAGGAAGAGGTTGGGCACGGTGACTATTTTAGAAAGCGTGCATTTATACCCATATTAGCCCCCGAGTGAGACCCGACCCCTTGCCGTTGCTGGGGTCAGGTGCCACTAAAGATCGTGGAGAGGATAGCGAGATTAGTAGGAGAAATCGTCTCTTGTTTTCGTACATACTCCCTCCCTAGGATTCGAGCTATCATTCTGTGACCGCGCGTTCGGTCTCCTTGTGAGTCCAACTTTCGTCGAGCCCCCTCATGTAGCGGGGGTTCGAACAAGGGTCGGCTCAACTTTGTGATTGTTGCCCCATCCGTGGTTTCCGCAACCGTGGGGGTTGAGCTAACGTTACTTTCCTCGATGGCTCGAGTGATGCGTTTGGTGAGCTCGCTAACGGGTATGTTCGAGTGGAATCCGGGTCTATCATTCACGATGGGCTCGGCAAAGCCTTCATGTGACGTTCCACTGCTCCTTAACCCGCCTTCCAATAGATGCCCCCTCAATGGGGATTCTATGGGTTCGGCTGGGAGCTAGGATCGAACGAGAAGGTTGAGACGACCCTGTCCGCTTCTAGGCGGGTCGAGTGAAGGCCGCTGGGGTTCATCTGCGTTTTCTCCACTGGCTCTTATTTGACGTGAGGCGACCTCAGATCCTCCACGGGTCGCCCTTTGAACCCCGGTCTCTCGATTTAGGGTCGGGCGGCTCGAAGTCCTGAGCCTTGTGAGGCTCGGTAGGGGTCGGCCGTGTTTCATGCGTTACCCCGCCCTCGGTTTCCGCAGCCGGAGGTGACTCGTCGTCTGTCTACGACTGCGTATTTGGTCTTTTTGCGATGTCAAGCCCCCGGGGTTCGGCCAGGGGGTCGGTTCGTCTTGCGATCGTCATCCCTCATGCGTCCATTCGCTAGAACGAAGGGTCTGAGCCGTGCCGTGCTTTCCTCACTGGACGGAGCATGGTGCTCGGTGAGTTGTTAACGGGCTTGTTCGAGTGGAGCCCCGGCATCCCCTTCGCAGGGGCTCGGTTCGAGGTCAGCTGGTGACTGACTCCAGATTCTTGGTGGCCGGTCTATATAGTTCCCGGATCCGTTTGACCGGTCCGAGGGCTCGATGCCTTTCTTCGGGAAAAACCATGGACCCTGCATCATCCAAGACTCGAAATGAGGGTCGGGACGCCCGAGGCGCTCCGCGCGCTTTGGGTATTGGCCCCTAGCGGGCCCGTCCTTAACATCCCCTCACTCTAGGGTGCTCTGGAGCGGCCGTGAACCCACTGTTTTTAGTTCTTCTTCCCTTTTTTATAAAAAGGTTAGTGAATTCCGACCCTTTTTGTCGTTAAGGCCATAAAAGCTCGGGATGCGAGAGAGCCAGTTCTGATCATGCTGGTGAGCAGAGGCGCCGTAGCCGCTGGGGCGTAGGTTTTCTGATGCTCGACCAGTTATACTCAGAGCCTGTTCCCGTAAACCTAGCTCCTCGGTTTTAACGTGAAAGGAGGTCGGACGCTGAGAATGTTTGCTAGACGGATAGATTTTTAAAGCGTACGGGCCCTTTCCATGCCAAGGCCAAGAAAAAAAAGCCCGGGGTGCGGTCATGTCCGCTCGCTGCAGTTCCTCAACCAGGTTCGCGTACCTGAGTCACGCACCAAAAAGAAAGGCAAGGTCGTTAGTTAGTAATTTGCTGACATTCTAAGAAGTACGTGTAAGCAGGTGGCGACGGCGTGTGTTGCCTACCTTCTGAACTACTCGCTGGCAGCGATGCGGCTGTAGTCGAGGTGGCGGCGGTCATCGGAGGCGTAGGCCTCCAGGATAGCGAGCATGATCCTGGTCATCCTCTGACCGGCGGCCGCGGCAGGCTTGGGCTCGCCGTCGTTGGTGGAGCCCCGGAAGTTGTAGTACTTGGGGACAGCGGGGTCGTGCTCCAAGAAGCGGTACAGGTTCTGGGTCCCGTCTTCGAAGCCGTTCTCCCTGCACACAGCACGGCATCATGGACCCGTGAGCTAAAATGGCACTGCATGAGCAGGTCGCGAGCTGAATGCTTGGTGCAGTATCTGCTATGGGGATGGTGCACTGACCTGAAGACATGGTGGATGAAGTGCTTTCTTGCGAGCTCCTTGCCGATCTCCATAGCCTGCAACAACAGCTCCTAGGTCGTCAGTCAGTTATTCTAGTCTTGGAACGAGGGTGAAGGAACAGTGGATTGTTGATCCTAAACTCATGATTTCGTTTAAACGAAAAACTTCATCATTTAGCACAGGAATATGACATGCAGCAAGCAATGGTTATGTGTATGCACGATTGAGCCGTTGTGGCCACTGTTTGTGGGTCGAAACAAGATATTAATAAACGTCCTATTCGCTTGCCAAGCTGTACTTTTTTAGTCAACTAACATTATTTTTCTCTCGTAACAAATTAACCAACGGTATTTTCAGCCATGGCTTATCAGCCAAGCGAACAGGACGAAAAGATGGCATGGCTAAAAATTGAAACATGTAAGGCTCACATGCCACATCAGCAAAAGTGTGAAAACCCATTTTGAAATAGTAAGAGGGTATTTTGCTAAGTTTTGAAAGTCAAAGGAAGCATAGTTTGTAGTATAGGAATGGAAGGTGATCTTAAACTCGGGGAACAAGTTTAAGGGAGTCAAATAGACTTCACTTATAAGATAATTTATATGCTCAATTATTAGGCCTGCCGATTAATAACAGTTATTGTCGATAAGTGGATGATCAAACCGTTATTTCACGATTCAGGGTAAAAAAACGGCGCCTAATTTGGTTGAAGTGCACAATGGCGTTCTTCAAACACCTTCAACCCGAGCACCAACGTTTGTTGTTATCCAAACCCAAATTAAAACGTAGAAAGAAACGAAAGCCAAACTGCACTAGAAAAGTTCTTTCGCCCACCACAAGTCTGAAGCTGCACGCCGAAAAATCCATCAGGTGCTGCAATGTAACCATGACAGCAACTGACTACGACAGTGACAGCAACACAAAGCGGAGTCAAATTTCGTGGAGGAAAATTAGGGAGGGGACGCGATCAATTGTTGGGTCGGTGCTTAAGCACCAATGAGTCCAATGACCTCGACCTATCCTTTCGGCACGCCCCCACTAAGAACAAATCCTGAGGTTCCAATAACATTTCCACCAACTAACTTCTCTCAATTTTTTCCAAGACGACCGGGACACGATCGACCTCACGACCTATATTTCATTCATCTACTCACGTTCTTAACAAAAAAAAAAACAGTCCACTATGTTGGCGTGGGAGAAAAATATCCACCAGAGATATCTGCTGTGGCCCGAATCAAATCTGATAGCATGCGGACCGGTCAGGGGTCGCGGCACACACGACGTGAATCCTCCGCCGCGGCGTGAATCCTCCGGTGGAGCAACGTGGGCGGCAACAAATTCTCACTCGGAGCGTCCTACAGACAAGCAGGACCGGCTCATGTCTCGTTCGTTTGACTGATAAGCCATGACTGAAAATATTGTTTGCTGATTTATCGTGAAAGAAAAATATTATTCGTTGATCGAAAAAATACGATTTATAAGCGAAGCGTCAATTATCGAGTCAGAGTCAAGACTCAAGATTGCCGATGGCCTGGCGACGAGTCCACTCGTACCCTGTCAATACTAGACGCACGTAGGGCGTCCCGCCCATTGGTTCGTCGTAGTCGTAGTAGCGTACCGGCCTTGGACTCGTCTCACTCTGGATCCGTTCCTCGACGATGAACAAAAACGGTTGAAAAAAAATGCATGCGCAGTTCATCAAAAAAGAAATTGCATGCGCGATTGGGACCCGTATCCGTATGGCAGAAACGGTCAAGGCGTACGCGATGGACTTATCATCCAGAATCTATAGTATTTTTTTTCATAATAAAAATAGCTTCAGCTGCCTTATGAGCCGACTTTAATATCAGCCGAACATGCCCTTTGATTACGCTGGTGAGCCAAGGCGTCATAGCCGCTGGGGCGTACGTTTCTCGCGGTCCGACCAGTTTTACTCAGGGTCTATTTCCGCAAACTCCGCTTTTTGGGTCTTAATCGTGAAAAAGGTCGGACGTAGAGATTATCTACCGGATAGATATGTCCTTATTAGTCCCCGAGTGAGGCCTGTCCCCCCACCGTTTGCCGGAGTCGGGTGTCACAAAAGATCGGGGAGCTCGACGGCGAAACTAATAATAAGAGAAAATATGCGTTCATTAAGGGTAAAAGTGACATAGCTGCTCAATGTTCCCGGCGTTTGACGAAGACCTCGCCGTTGATGGTTTTGAGCTTATAGGCACCTGGCCAGAGCATCTTCGTGACGACGCATAGTCCTTCCTATGGCGGGGAGAGCTTGTGGCGGTCCTTGCGTACTTGGCCGAGCGAAGGAGGGTGACATCACACGCTTTGTCTAGCTGGGCTCCATCCTATGCTCCCCCTTGTTAGAGCTTCGGATAAGAACCGCTTCAAGAGAACGCAGTCCTTGTACAGGTGCTTGACGGGGAAAGCATGGTTCGGGCATGGCCCTTCAAGCAGCTTCTCGAAGTAGCTCGGGGTGCCCTCCATAGGCTTTTGGCCCCCCGTGCGGTAGGCGTTGGCCGCTAGCGAGCTCCCGCGCCGCCGCTTGTTCTTCCTTTTGTTGTGAGGCTTGGAGGCGTCTTCGTTGGCATCCTCGTCCTACTTTGCCTTACCCTTGAGGGTGTGTCGATCAAAGGCCTGAGGTCCCGTCAAGTCGGGGCTCGAGCTTCGGCCCTCACCACTGCTATAGCGTCCGCCACGACGTGGATGGTAGTCATGGCTAGCCCCTTCCTTTGCATCACCACAGGCACGCCTACGAGCGTCGCGGTGGAGGGCGAGACGCTCATGTACTGGAACCGCGATGCGTGGCTCACCGCCCTGTTGGGCCTGATGGACCGGTACGTCCTTGTCGGGTTGTTCTGAGGGCGTTTCGTGTATGCGAGCGTCGGGGGTGTCACGCGTGTCGCGGTGGAGCTCGAGACGCTCGTGCATCAAACCCACGGTGTGCGGCCTTCCGTAGTCGAGGCTGAGGGGCTGGTTGCTTCCGGGGGCGTGACCTCCGTTGTAGGTAGCTGCAGCTCCTTGGGAGCCTCGACGATTGCGTCGAGGCCGGTGAAGAGGAGGGGTTGCGTGGCAGTGGAAGACCGCACCAACTCCCCCTCCATCGTAATAACGAAGTCTAGGTTCCCAAAACGTACGCGCGCGCCCGGGACCCAGCTGACGTTATGATTAGCCATCCGAGGCCTAGAACTGATGTCGAGACGCGCAAAAACGCCCCTACCTGGCGCGCCAACTGTCGGTGTTTCGAGTAAGCACCGGCTAGTAAATTTGTATATTGCGCATCCGACTCGGATGGTATGCTAAGAGGATACAAGGATTATACTGGTTCAGGCCGAATGTCCCTACGTCCAGTTTCGAGCTGCTCGTGTTACTAGCTCTGAGTTTGTAGTAGAGGGTTACAAACTGACGAGAGAGGGAGATAGCTCTCAAGTCTCTGGCGTGATGCGATGTGTTTGTTCGATGAATCGATCCCCTCAGTGGGACGCCCTGCTTTCCCTTTTATAGATCAAGAGGAAGCAGGGGTTTTTACCAATGAAGGGAGGAGGAAAAAGGAAAGAAATAAGGCTTCTGGAGGTGCGCCGTTCTCCTCTTCGCGTGGGTCCCGCTGACCCTGTAGATCGTGGCGGCAGTGGTGTCGTACCGGGGGTCCTATTGGCCACTGCAGCTTACGTGTGGGCGTCGTGCGTCATTCGTGTCTTCCGTCCCATTCGAGCGGACGGAATGGTCAGAGGGTCCCCTGATAGAAAGCCATGCGGGGGGCTAGTGGTACAGTGCCAGTCAACTGACGCCGGTTTAACTGACATTGGATGGTGGTTAGGCAGGGAGTTAGCAGCACAGTGAACACGCATCCGTCACTGTGGACGATGTGAGTTCCCCAGAATGACATGTCGTGGGGACGGGTCGTGCTGAGATGTGACCGCTCCCTGCACGATGCCAGAAGTTTGACCTTGAGTGGTACTCTCTGGCCCGTAGTGGTTGGCGGCGATGTGAGCTTCTGTTAGGAACTGTATTCGAGGGATCGGGCGAGGCAGAGCCGGCCCTCAGGGGTCGGCCGAGGCAGAGCCTACCCTCGGGAGTCAGCTAAGGCGGAGCCTACCCCCGGGAGTTAGCCGAAGTGGAGCCAGCCCTCGGACGTCGGGCGAGGCGGAGCCCGTGGCCTTAGTGTCCACTGAGGTGGAGCCAACCCTCGGGGTCGGACGAGGCGGAACCCCTGGCCTCGGTGGTCAGACGAGGCGAAGCCCAGCAAGAGGTGTAGTCGCGCTCCTAACCGCTCGGATGAATCAACCGTTGATGGTTATTAGCTCCTCCTCTTCGGGTACCCTAGTATTGGTCCCCGACACTGACCAACGGCAATTGTTGGTCACAGCAAGGGCGGGTTAGCAGGCGGCAGCCACAATCGGACCTCGTCTAGTATCCTCTCCATGAAATAATGAATTCCTAGCAACTTTAGGAGAGATTAGCAAAGGAGATAAAATACCATGCAACCCCTCATTAAACTGCTGAACCTTAACAGCTCTCCCGTTATTGAGAGCCTAACTAAATAGTGTCGTTTGGAGTATCTAATAGCAGCGCAGAAGAGAGAGATTATGTTAAATGCAACCCAGACTACGAGAGAGATTGATGTGGATTGGTGGACCATTCACCTCCAGAAATCGATTTTTTTGAGAAATTTTTGGACTAAAAATTGATTCTTTTAAGGACAGAGGGAGTAGAAGTTTAGAGAGACTACTGTTGTTTATTCTGTAGATGCGTGGATCTGGAAACCGTCACAATAATGACTGTTTACATGGTCCATCCAAACCGGTCTTTTGTCCCGTTCGCTTGGCTTATAAGTCGTACTTTTTCAGTTAATAAATAGTATTTTTCTTTCACAATAAATCAGCCAACAGTACTTTCAGCCATGGCTTATAAGCCTTTTTCAGTCAATGGATAGTATTTTTGTCTAAACTTTATTGATGTACTTTTTTTAGGACAGGTCCTTATCGATGTACAATGACTGTCAATATACAAATAGTAGGAGAATGCATGGTTGCGCTTTACAACTTTACAAGCAACTTGACTAATAATGTCCAGATATTTTCGAAGGAACCAGACGCTTTCAAACTCCCTCGTGCGGAATGACTTTCAAATGTTCTGGTTTGTTTACTTAGGAAGACCTTGCAGCCGCTGGACCTAGGAGGTTTTTATGGGTACTGCAGAGGTACCCCATCATATTGATAAGGAAGGCAAAGGTTCCAACTCTGTCAGGAAAAGTGACGTACTTAAGCCTGTGGTGCTACTTACCCAAACTGGGATGACTCCAGATGGATCTGCAAAGTGGAAAGCTAGCATGTGGCAATCCAAGATTGACTCTGGCACTTTGAATAAGACTAAAGCACTGAGTGGTGGGGTAGTGTCGCCAGTGAGAACTAGTAAAAGAAACGCGTCTACTTCAGAGCAAGACTTGTTGGAGAAGGCAACAAAGTTAAAGGCGTGTAGGAACATAGATTCTTCTTCTATCAAAGGTAAAGAACAACCACTTTCTTTTGATGTTTTTGATGATTCTTCTTTACTAGCTTATACTAGCACACTAGGTATATCACTTGGGGCTAATGAACAGGAAGTTACATTGTCTTTGCAACATCTTAGAGACATAGAATCAACCAGAATGTCTGAGAGTAACTTGTTAAAAGTAGATAACAGTTCTTTGTTAGGGGATGCTTCAACTGTTTGTTCAGTAGATGAGGACCTAGACTTAGATGCTTTAAATCTCATTTGTGCCGAAATCTCTGAAGACCTAGGTGATGGCGACTGTGACCCTTTGTGTCTACAGACCCCATATCACATCTCAAGAAGTCTAGGTCCAAAAACAATAAGAAAAAACTAAAAAAAGAATCGCAATGAAAGGAATTTTCTGGAATAGCAACGGTTTTGCTGACATAAAAAATATAAATTTCTTTCTGATTTAACAAAAGAGAAAAACCTAGAGTTCATAGCTGTATCGGAAACCGGCAGAGCCAATTTTCCGCAATCCACTTTGAATAATATCTGCGCTAGCAGAGATTTTCTTTGGCATTGCATGGCTCCAAGGGGTCGGTCCGGTGGCATGATTCTAGGGGTAATAGAAGAGGGGGACTTTTTAATTCGGTTTAAGTTGAGACACAAGGAGGATGATTTTAAGTTCAATTTAATCTCAGTGTATGGCCCAGCTCAAGCGGATCTTAAATCACATTTCTTATCCGAACTAGTCCGAGTATGTTCAAAAGAAACATTACCTCTTATTATAGGTGGTGATTTTAACATTATTCGTAGACCGGATGAGAAAAACAATGACAACTATGATGATAGATGGCCTTTTCTGTTCAATGCTGTAATAGATACTTTAAACCTTAGAGAAATAGAAATGGCAGGAAGGAAGTTTACTTGGGCGAATAATTTACAAAATCAGACCTTCGAGAAATTAGATAGAATTCTTGTTTGTACGGATTTTGAGTCCAAATACCCTATTTCTAGTGTCCGAGCATTGAGCAGAGAGATTTTTTATCACACTCCACTGTTTTATAGCACAAATAGCCAATCTCCGGCTTACCAGCCACAGTTTAAGTTCGAATTGGGTTGGTTGCTCAGGGATGGATTTTGTGACATGGTGAGAGATGTGTGGCATAGTGTGCTCATCGAGGGAAGCCCCCTAGAGAGGTGGCAAGCGAAAATCAGAAAGCTCCACCAATACCTCAGAGGATGGGCAAAAAATATGAGTGGTGTCTACAAGAAAGAAAAGAAGACCTTGTTAAACAAACTCGATGAGCTAGATAAAAAGGCAGAGAACTCTTTGCTTGATGAGTTGGAACTAAACTTAAAACACGTGTTAAATGAAAGGCTTGCTGAAATACTTCGAGAAGAGGAACTCAAATGGTACCAAAGGGCAAAGGTTAAGCACCTACTGGAGGGTGATGCTAACACAAAATATTACCATTTGTTGGCTAACGGAAGACATCGGAAAACTTGTATTTTCCCGTTGGAGGACGGTCACACTGTAATAGATGGTGATGCTCAGTTGAAGCAGCATATTATCAATTATTACAAGAGTCTTTTTGGTCCTCCGGAGAATTCTTTTATTGAGTTAGATGAACACCATGTTCATGACATTCCACAAGTCTCCGAACTGGAAAATGAGCACTTGACAGATGCCTTCTCGGAATCAGAAGTAAGGACAGCAGTGTTCCAAATGGAACATAATAAGGCACCTGGCCCAGATGGTTTTCCACCAGAGTTTTATCAGGTCTTCTGGGACTTATTAAAAGATGATCTGATGGCTATGTTTATAGAATTCCATGAGGGAACCTTGCCTTTGAATAGTCTCAACTTTGGAACGATAATTTTGCTACCAAAAAAGAAAGATGCGAAAGTGATTCAACAATACAGACCAATATGTTTGTTGAATATTTCTTTTAAAATCTTTACCAAAGTTGCAACTAATAGATTATCTACTGTTGCCTAGAAGATTATTAGACCAACACAAACAGCATTCCTTCCAGGTAGAAACATTATGGAAGGCGCAGTAATAATTCATGAGACAATACATGAACTTTACTCAAAAAAACAAGATGGGATAATTTTCAAGATAGACTTTGAAAAGGCATATGATAAAGAAAAATGGAGCTTTCTACAACAAACTTTAAGGATGAAAGGTTTCTCACAAAAATGGTGCTCTTGGGTGAAGCAGTTCACACAAGGAGGAAATGTAAATATTAAGATGAACGATCAACTTGGTTCATACTTCCAAAGGAAAAAAAGGTTTAAGGCAAGGTGACCCAATGTCTCCAATACTATTTAATATAGTGGTAGATATGCTGGCTATACTGATTGTTAGAGCAAAGGAAGCAGGTCAGGTAGAAGGGGTCTTACCTCACCTTATCCAAGATGGCTTGTCCATCCTCCAATATGCGGACGACACAGTAATATTTATGAGCCATGATGTTGAACGAGCGAGAAACATGAAGTTAATTTTAAGTACTTTTGAGCAACTCTCAGGGCTTAAAATTAACTTTCACAAGAGTGAGATCTTTTGCTTTGGTAAGGCAAAGGATCATAAGGTGTTTTACTCGCAGCTGTTTGGACGTGGGGTGGGTAAGTTTCCTTTCCGTTATCTTGGTTTACCTATACACACTAGGAAGTTGAGTAATAAAGATTGGCAGACAATCGAAAATAGAATTGAGAAGAAGCTTAGTGGTTGGAAAGGCAAGTTGCTTTCGGTAGGAGGTCGCTTGGTTTTAATAAACTCGGTGCTCTCTAGCTTACCGATGTTTATGATGTCATTTTTCGAACTCCCAAAAGGAGTTTTGGAAAAGATTGACTGTTTAAGATCAAGATTCTACTGGCAAAATGACCAACACAAACGCAAATATAGGCTGGCTAAATGGAAAATTTTGTGCCAACCAAAAATCCAAGGTGGCTTAGGTATTCAAAATTTGGACTTACAAAACAGATGTCTGTTAAGTAAATGGCTTTTCAAATTGCTAAATGAGGATGGCAAGTGGCAAGAATTATTGAGGAATAAATACATAAAAGATAAGACTCTAGGGAGTTTACTAAAAAGCCAAATGACTCTCATTTCTGGAAAGGCTTGATGAATGTTAAAGATACTTTCATGGGTTTAGGTTCATTCAGAGTGAAAGACGGATCACAAACTCATTTTTGGATTGATGCTTGGTTGGGTGACCAGCCACTAAAAGATAGATTTCCTGAGTTGTTCAATATTGTGAGAAGAAAACAAGATTCGGTGGCAAGAGTACTTGCTTCAGTTCCACTTAACATTTCCTTTTGCCGCAATTTAGTGAGTAGGAATCTAAGGGACTGGCTTAGAATTGTTGCTTCTATACAAGATGTGAAATTACTAGGGGAAAGAGACACATTTGTTTGGGCTTTACATTCATCGGTTAAATCTATGTATGCCAAGTTAATTAACAATGGTGTCAGAGTGTCACAAGATTTATGGCAGATCAAGATTCCTACAAGAATAAAGATATTCTTGTGGTACCTAAAAAGAGGTGTAATCCTAACCAAAGATAACCTTGCAAGACGTAACTGGAATGGTGACAAAAGTTGTTGCTTTTGTCACTCTACAGAGACTATTCACCACCTTTTTTTCGAATGTGCTTATACCAAATTTCTGTGGCGCGTTGTACACTTATTATTTGGAATATCACCTCCTCTCAACATAGACGATTTATTTGTTACTTGGTCTAAGATGGGTGGTGTTATTTATAACTCATTGTTATTAACGGCAGCAGCGGCTTTATGTTGGACAATTTGGTTAAAAAAGAAATGAAGTGGTTTTTGACAAATGCAGACCAAAAACTGTTTTGCAGGTGCTCTTCAGGGGAACCCATTGGCTATGGCAGTGGGCAAGACTGCAGCGGCGTGATGATCTACGGGACCAGCTGACCCTTGTTGGGCAGCATTTGGAAACTTCAGCCCTGTATTTCTTTAGTTCTAGTGGATGGTTATCTACTAGGTTTTGTGGTCTTTCTTAGTCAGGACTTCTCTTCATGTTTTGTTTCCCAAAGTCTGGATGTGAGCTTCTCAACCTTGAAAGTGGTGTGCTGTGAACTTTGTAATAATAGGCCTGATTCTACCTCGGTAGATGAAGCCGGATATAAACTATCCTTTATCTAAAAATATACTGTATGTTGCTCCTATTACTTAGGACATATTTGGATCTCTACCTCTAAAGTTTAGAGCTATAAAAACTTTAGAAAAAATTAGATCACTTTTTGGGATCTAAAGCTTTAATGTGAGGTGGGCTAAAGTTTAAAGCTAATTTTAGACCACCTGTTTAGAGCTTTAGCTCTAAAGATTAGAGGTCTAAAGTTTAGAGGAGATGATCCAAATAGACCCTTATTTTTCTTCAAATCATATAGTGTAGACCACTGAAAGAACTTTCAAACATTCTGGTTTGTTTACTTAACCATATATGTTGCTTCTATTGCTTAAAGTTTTTAATCATAGTATAGACATAGATACTTATACATGTATGCATACTCATCTATCTTTATGAACAATCTCAAGATAAGCGAAGCCACCACCTTATGAGCACCTAAAAAGGAAAATTTCAAAATTGACAAAGTCACCGTATGCCCTTATGAACACATTCGAAAGATTAAGCTGATAAATCTCGAGATTGACGAAGTCATCATAGGCTTTTATAGATACTTCCAAAAACTGAGTAGGAGAATCTCAAGATTAACGAAGTCACCAATTTGATTACATAACTAGAAGTATATATGTTGCTTCTATTATACTTTTTTTCGAATCACAATACCTTTATGAACATCTTCAAAACACTAAATTGGCAAATCTCGAGATTAATAAAGTCAAGTCTTAAAATAACTTTAGATAAATATGAATAACTGCGTCAAGAACTTAATACCTATATAGACAAGTTTCATAAAAAAAACCCAACTAACTGATACTCTCGAAAACTTAAAACCTATATAGACAAGTTTCATAAAAAAACCCAACTAGTAACATCTCTCATTATTTGTTTCTGTTTCTTCTGGCTGTACTCTGGAGCACCTGAACGGTTGGATCGGGCCTGGGTCTGGGCTTTCGGCCTTTGTGCACATTGGCGGCCAGGCAGCGGAGGCAGCCGCAGACAGGCACACGCTTGGGGCAAAATGGCGCCCACGAGCAAACTGGCCACCTGTCCTGAGTCATGACGCCTGAGCTAAGGAGCGTCGGATCTTGGAGAGGGCGCTAATCAGATTTTCTTTCGAGACGAAGCAGTTACTGCATTTTATGCCGCCGTGTACAAGTGAGCAGGCGCTAGGAGATTTTTACAGTTTGAAAAGTCACGGTTACGATTTATTTGTATTTGGTCCTGAAACGGACTGTCATAGGGCACGTTTAAATGGTAATTTTTTTTGTTTTGGTTACTGTAGTACTTTCGTTTGTATTTGGTAATTAGTGTCTAATTATAGACTAATTAGGTTCGAAAGTTTCGTCTCGTGATTTCTCACCCAACTGTACAATTAGTTTTTTTTTCGTCTACATTTAGTACTCCATACATGTGCCGCAAGATTTGATGTGACACTTTAGGGTGAAATTTTTTGGAATCTAAACAGGGCCATAGTTGTTTTATATATTCTCTGACTTTCAAGTTTGGTTCAGAGGATGGATTAGCATGTAAAATTAGTTTTTTTTTCATCGTAGGTTAAGTCTCTCACGTAATTGTTTGATTATTCTCTTTTCTTAAGAGTATATTTAAGCTTTCAAGGTTGTATACATTTTAAGGGCACCCACAATAGTAAAAGCTAGTTACTAGCTCTAACACAACCTCTCTAATAGTGTTAATTTTTAGCAATAGCTCATTGTATGATGATTAGGTCCACGTGACAACATCACATGATATTAAAATATGTGTATAAGACTAGCTCTCGATCAAGATCTAGCTTTTCAATCTCTTTTTATTAAAACATGGAATAAAATGCTTACAGTTAGCTCATAAGTCATGTTGGAGCAGCACTAAGACCCATAAAACTAACAACTAGTTAACTAATTTTTAGCCCATAAGCATCAAATATGCAGACTAATTATTAGTCCATTAATCATGGATTAGTTGTTAGTAACTTAGTCCACTTACATAGGCTAATACGACTATTTTGTTAGTCCTGGTCATCCAAACATACTCTCTAATGGTGCCCCCAACATGACATTGTGGCCGTTGTTTCAGTGTCCACGTTTAACATTTAGATAAGTAGATTTTTTTTTTGAAAGTTAGGCTCTCGGGCCATTCAGATAAGTAGAACTGATGGCCCTGCAGATTATCATAGGATCTCGCAGAAGTAATCAGACCTTCTTGCACATGTACAATAAACTCTTTCGACCCTTGCCAAAGTTGCAATTGCGTTTTTATTAGGCAGAGCGCAGAGAAGAAAATTATCTGGCTTGTGTTGGAAGATGTGATGGTCTCAATCAACATGGCCTGTTGCCCCTAAACTTAGTTGCCAAAAAATTTTGCATAGTAACTGTCACATCGAATCTTGCGGCACATGCATGGAGTACTAAATGTAGACGAAAAAAAAACTAATTACACAGTTGGTCGAGAAATCGCGAGACGAAACTTTTGAACCTAATTAGTCCATAATTAGACACTAATTACCAAATACAAACGAAATGCTACAGTGAATCAAAATCCAAAATTTTTTGGATCTAAACGCACCCTTATGGGTTGTTTGGATTCCAGCCATAGCTGGCCACAACTCAGACGTGGCGAGCCACACTCTGCGCCAAAGAAAAGTAACGCCACTCTGTGGCGAGAATACTAAAGAATCTGTGTCTCCCTAACACTCTTCACCAACTAACAGCCTGTTCGCTGGGTCGTAAATGATCGTAAATTTTCAGTCAGAACAGTATTTTTCTCTCACATCAAACCAGCCAGCAGCAATAATCCACGATCATATACGATCGTTTCAGCCCCAGCCGAACAGGTTGTAAACACTGACCAAAAAAGTTATGCAAGTGAAGGCCATGAACCAAACATGCTCTTACTTGTCAACAAAATTTTGGTTGATTTTCATTGGTTTAAAATTCGTCAGAAGCTAACCAAAAAAAAAAACTCAAACAAACTACTACCCCTACAGACTCAACGTGAAAATGCTAAAAAAATAATATAAAATTTTGGTTGAGTTTTTTTTGTTTGAGGACGTTAAAATGTTAAAAAATAATATAAAATTTTAGCACCATAATAATCGCGTACCATCGCTTGCTATATTTAAAAAATAGTATCTTTTTTGTATGGTGTCAAATGAAGATACAATTTATATCAAAGTTGTAGCGTTTAATGAGATCTACAATTTTATAGTTTTGAGTTTTCATATTTGAGGTCGTCAACATATTCTAATAACTAATATAAAGTTTTAACAACATATTAATCGTGTATCAAAACTTATCTTTTTAGAAAAATTGTATATTTTTTATTTGATATCACATAAAACTACTTTTTAAATAAAAGTTGTATATCTCATTGGAAGCTCCAATTTTAATATAAAAAGTACTTTCATTTGACACGATACAAAAACAATATTATGTTTTCTAATGCGACGAGCGCTAGTACGCGATTATTATGCTACTGAAAATTTATATTATTTTTTTGAGTATCTAAACGACTCCAAATGTTAAAACTTAAAATACAAAGTTGTAGATCTCATTGAGAGCTACAACTTTCATGTAAAAAGTATCTTCATCTAACAACGTAAAGAAACGATATTAGTACGCGGTTATTATGTTTCTGAAATTTTATATTATTTTTTTGAGCATCTTAGCGACTCAAAACTATAAAGTTGTATATCTCATTGAGAGCTAAACTTTCATGTAAAAAATATCTTCATTTGACAACAAACATAAATGATATTATTTTTCTAATACGACGAATACTAGTACGTGATTATTATGCTCCTAAAATTTTATATTATTTTTTGAGCATCTTCATGTCCTCAAATGAAAAAACTCAAAACTACAAAGTTGTAGACTCCATCAAGTGCTACAATTTTCATATAAATTTCATCTTCATCCGACGTCATATCGAAGAGTTATGATTTTTAAAATATTTGATCTTGTCACGCCACTCCCGGTGGCGCGACAGAACAATACTGTCACGCTAGCAGGAGTGACGTGATAGCGTTTCTATGTCGGAAATGCTGTCTAATGTGGTGAATGTTGCCGCGCCATTAAATGTGGCGCGATATTTGATCGCGTCAGCGCTGCAACCAAATGGATTAGATCCGCACAATTTTTAGAGCGATTATTATTAAAATATTAAATAAAAAATGGTTAAAATAAAAAAAATCCTACAGACTACGTAGCTCTAGTCTCCCACGTCTCCCACGTCCACTCCCACGACGCTCTGTTCGTCCACGGGATTTTTGTTGGCACGGATGGTTCTAAGGGAGTCTGATGACTGTTTCTATTCTTATTAAATGACTTGTCATGTAGGTAAAACGTTGACATGACAACATAATTAATGAAGAAAGAGAGTAAAAATCGTAGAAATGGTTTCCTCATGAAGAAATCAGGTCTTCTCTTGACCCAATACACCAAGAAACCATGAAATCACCATTAAGGAGAAACCACCCGTTTCTAATAGGCTCGTGCCGTACTCTAATTGGAGAAAGAAGATAGAGTTGGGAGAGAAAAAGCGAAAATAATTATTACTCAAACCATAGGTTGAAAAGTAGTATTTTTTTTAATACGGTATCCTATGTTACAGAAACTATTAGTTTCTTTTGTCGGGACTGACCTAACTGCTGGGTCGCTCTCGTCTCGTGGGCCCGGTTCCACATGCGGCCTCACCCGCCGACGACCGACCCGCGCGTCAACGAGCCAGATTGATCTCGACTTTTTTTTGCGGTGTTTTCCATGGATTAGACCGAGAATTATTGTCCCTATCATGATACGTATCATCTCGTCGTCTCCCCGTCTGTAGGTAATGTATCACACGTTGCATTCCTGAATTAAATTCCACAACGACTTCTAACGACTACGCTGACTACGGGGTCAACTCCTCGATCATAGCCGCCACCGGAGCCTTTCTGAAGCGCATGCAGAAGACCGCCTGCCCCGCCGCTGGATCAAGATCGTGCCGCCTCGGTGAGCTCTGAGCCTCTGATGCACCAGGTACGGGCATGACGTCATGATGCGGATCATCTGGAGCGCGCAAATAGTGCTTCGGTACAATTTTTTTTTATTGGTATAACTGTAGCATCTATTTGTATACACGCACGTCCACTCAACACATACACACTACTCACACCATCCGTATACAAATAAACATATAGCTACACTCAGATCTGAAGATCGTGTTTTTCTTGAGATCATCGAAATCCACAAATTTCATAGGCGACAAACACGTCACAATCTTATTGTGGCATCCTACGTGAAAGGCAGACGCTTGGAACCGGTCCAAACGGAGACCGGGTGCTGCACAGCACACCCCCGGATGCGACACCAACGTTGCGATCGACTACCACTGAGCCACTAGCTCATTCGCGCGCTTCGGTACAACTTGTATGAAAAAAAAGGAGATGAGTGGCGCGACGCACCCGGCACGGCACACGCGCTATCATGCCCTGCTCTTTTTTCCAAACGCACGAGTGTGATTGGTGTCCGTGATTCTGCGTTGTCGATTTGCATGGACTTTTGGTTCGAAAAAATGGGCACAAGCATATATATGATTCTGCAGGATGTTGGATGTAATCGTTTGTAATCTGACTAAAAATGTACACCCTCCGTTCAAGAAAGAATACAATTCTTGTTTTTTCGAGAAGTCAAACAGTTTAAACTTTAACTAAATTTATATAAAAAACTACTATCATTTATGATATAAAATAAATATCGTTAAATTAATTTTAGAATATGTTTTTATAATAAATTTTATTTGAAACATAAATGTTAATATTATTTACTATAAACTCAATCAAACATGAATTACTTTGAGTGGCACGGATCTCGTACCTGCATTCTTTCATAGACAGTCAGTTGTAGCTTATATAAACAAATATTGTCGTAGCAAAAGAAAAGAAAAGGCATATTATTGTAGCCTAGTGCCACCAGTATTTTTAAACTATTTTGCCACACCTCGTAAGTCCTAACTTTACCGATGATCAGTACTTTGCCAATGCTGCACCTTGGCGGCTCAGACCATGCATGCTTTCGTTGCTCGGCACACGGCACGTCATGCGGCTGTTCCTAGTCATTGGATCCGTCGGTGCGTCCACGACTAAAAATTTCACACTCACATTTACCTGTCTATTAAGGGCGTGTTCACCTAAATTTTATATTTTTGCCATGTCAGTTAACCACAATTTAAGTGGACAGTGTTTGGTTCCTGTGCCAGAACCAATCTGTTCAACTTTTTAACTATCTAGCTCATGTATTAGTGGCTCTGGTTTCTTACCTAACTTTCTACTCTCTCCGTTCATGAAAGAATGTAATTCTCACTTTTCTCGAGGAGTAAGACAATTTGAAGTTTTCGAGGAGTCAAGCAATCTGGAGTTCGACCAAAGTTATGTAAAAAGGTACTAAAATTTATAATACAGAATATTAAGTATCATTAAATTGATTATTAAATATATTTTCGTAGTAAACCTGGTTGGAGACACTATAAACTTAGTCAAACCTAACTTGCACAAATTCTATAGTTACATCTTTTTATGGATGGAGGGAGTATAAGCTTAGATGGCTATTTTTCTTATCCAATAATGTGGAAAGGCTAAGGTTAGCTACCTTTGCTAATAACGTGCGGCAACATTAGTTACAACAAAAAAAAAATATATGTCCAGGTCATCTCCAAGGAGACCTTAAACAGGGTTTCTATTCTACTTTTTGGAGCCAGACAAAAAAAAAAAAAAATAGTTCAATAGGGTTTCAACTTGAGTACCTACTTTATGAAGGCCCCAAATCTTTACCGTAAGCTCCATCTCCGAGGGGTGTGTAAGACCTCCCTACTCTACAGTTTTTTTCCTGTGAAGTTTTCTTTTTTTTTTCTCCATGCCAATTTCCTCCCACGCTGTGTTTTTTTCATGCCACCGCGCCACTCCCTCTCATTGCATCACCGCCTCCGATCCTTAGTCTAAAACCTTTGGTACCCAACCTAGCACACAACCTATATAGTAGTTGAGGGAAATTCTACAAGTACAGAAGGAAGCCTTCGAGCCACAATATCTTGGTCTCCCAAATCCAGAAGGGTGAATTAAAAGTGAGGCTTTCCATTGAGAAACGACTCGAGAACTAGAGTGAGAAATACTCCTCAGCTGCTGCAAAAGAAGTCCTCATCAAATCCATTGCACAGGCCCTTCCGGTCTACTGTATGGGAGTTTTTAAACTGACTGCAGGTTTATGTGAAGAGAAAATAAGATGGTACTGGTGGGACGCTGAAAGAGGGGTAAGAAAGACTTACTGGTGTGCAAGCTTTGCTAGCAAGACAAGCGTGGAGATTGATATAATTCCCAGATAGCCCGTGTTCACGCATACTGAAGGCGAAATATTATCCTGATGGCCATATCTGACACTGTGTTCACAGGTAATGCTTCACCTACATGGAGATCCATTGAATACGGTTTGGACTTGCTGAAGAAAGGAATTATATGACGCGTGGAGAATGGGTCCAGTATCCGGATTTGGCGTGATCAATGGATCCTAAGAGAGACTTCCCTTGCTGTTTTGGGGAAGAAGCGTCATAACCGACTCCGTTGGGTTTCAGAACTTATTGATCAACATACTGATACTTGGAACATGCAGACTGTAAACGAATTATTCCATTATCCTGATGTTGAGGAAATTCTGAAATTGAAGCTTCCTCTGAGAGGGCAAATGGATCTTGTGGCTTGGCACTATGAAAAAAGTGGTATTTTTCAGTCAAAAGTGCTTACAGGTTGGGCTATCGTCTGCAACACGAGGAGAACCAAGCGTCCAACACATCACCAGTTGGAAGTCGGTCTCTATGGAATAATATTTGGGAAGCAAATGTCACTCCCAAAGTAAAGGTCTTTGCTTGGAAGACCGCGAATGCCTGCCTCCCAACAACACGAAACAAATGGAGAAGAAATTTAGAAGCAATGCCAACCTGTCCTATCTGTGGAAGAGAAGAGGAAACATAATTCCATGCTCTCATCTGCTGTCCAAAAGCTATGGCACTGAGAGAGGCTATGAGAAGGGAATGGGTTCTACCACCTGAAGAAACAATACAGTTAACTGATCAGGATTGGCTTCTTTTAATCCTTGAGCAGTGTGGGTTACATATTGTTGATATTTCTTAGCGTCGCTACTAAAAATAAAGTATTGATAATGATAAGTCACTAAGAGTACTCCTTTCTATGGCATTAGCATGGTCAGGTAGAATATTAGAGGAATAATTCCTAAGTCATTCTTAACTACAAGTCAAAGCATACACTGATTAGTGCAATTATACCTAGTAATCATTGTTAAGATCATCTTCATATCTACACATAAGGATATTACTAAGGAAGATTAAGAATATAGCTTGCTCTTCCTTTGTAACTGAACCCTACGTGCGTCTATATTCGGGGAGTGGACTACAAAAGACTCAATGTGAGTGTCACATCCGCGATCTACCACATGACCCAGAATATAGGATGTATCCGTAGATAAACAACGTATAAGCACCACGCTTACACAATGTCGACCACCCACCCATGGATCCTTAGAGTGAGCGCTATACGAACTTATGCATGAATATGATGATAATCCAACTATACTAAGCATATAATCAAAGTAGACGATGAACATTATAACAGAGAACATGAATAAGATGAATACTGATATTATCATAATAATTGTAACTAGCATATAAAAATAATGGAGGTATAAGAGAGAGAGGGGTACAAAGATTATACCAAACCACGCTCTTGACAAGATTGGGAATCCAAGCAAAGCCTGCTTGCCTCCCTCTAGACCTAACCTAACTAGCAATGCCCTAGAATATGGTGGAGCTCTGAGGATGATTAGGGTATCTGTCTTCTCAAATGACTTATGCAATATGCCAGGGGGGCAGGGGCTGGTATATATAGCCCAGAGCGTCCAACGTGAGCCCTTGGATCAAACCGACTTAAAGGACGACATAGATGCAACCTAGGAGGTGGTGGAGAACCAGCATAACAACAAGGGGCTGACAGGTGGGCCCCAGGGGCTGAACGGCTTACAGGTAGGGCCGACCGGCCCCACCTGGCGGCGTCTCATCCTCCACTTCAGTGTGGAGTCCTTTCGAATCTTTTGGAACCTTTTGCTGTCCGTTTCGCTGCGAATAAACCCTGTAAAAAATACAAATTCATCAAAACTCATGGAATTTGTTAATTAAAACCCCTAGATCTTCATTGGTGATTATATTTATGCCCTTATACATGTTATATTGGCGGTTTATAATGGTTAATAACTACCATCAACAAACTCCCCCAAGCTTAACCTTTGCTAGTCCCTTAGCAAAGCTAAACTCAGTAAATGGATCAGGAGTTGCTACGATGCTTTCACTTCTTAAAAGTATACATGCGTTCAAACAAGAATTCTCCTCTAGATTAGAATAAATTGATCTGACTTTCAAACTTACCCATATTACCTTCAACTATGGGGCTTCTCAGCCTTCACTTGGGTCTTGAGCAATTGAAAGACAGAACGATCAAGTCAAGCACTATGTCTCAAGTTCTTTGCTCAACCATTATTCCGGAGTTTTTATAGGTTTTCAAAATAAAACTCAGAGCTTTCTTTGTATGACACTCTCAAGTCTCTCAATATATGTGATATTTGTGGATCCTCACCAAGGCAATAGTGGTGTTATGCCTTTCTTTTCCTATAACTAATGCATATGTGGAGCTCATAGGTAGGGAGAAAGCATAAAAGAGCATACTTGCAATACATATATTATAAAGTCAAACATCAGATCTAGAGAGAGTTAAGTCATATAATCAAATCAAGATGTGCATGTGTGTGGATGAATATGGTAGATATATTTGGTGGCTAACCTAATTCTACTATGCTCCTTGAAAACATATCTCTCTTTTGAAACTTGGAAACAACTTTACAAGAAAACATGGGCTATCTTATTTATCTTTCTCTTTTTTTTGGGCGGGCATCTAAGTACCCATTGTTTTAAATATATCAGACACCTGTCCATTTTTCTCATCTTTCATTTTTTATGAATAACTTTTGCATAGCCACATGCTTCTTTTCTGCAACAAAACTTTTGAGAGATATCAACAAGAACTTAGAGCATTTAATTGGTGGGTATCCTATCAAGAATATTTTTAGTGTTTTCTCCTAGTGTATGAGTAAAACATTTTTGTGTGGATCTAGATGGAATGGCATATTTTTGTACCTACCCCCAGTGTAGGAGTAGTGCATATGTGAGTGGAGTGTACGTGATCTTGATTTTAAGAGCATGCCAAACCTCTCATAAGGGACAACAAAGCTTGACTAAACTCAATGCAAAACAAGCATCATATATATCAAAGTTTTCCTAATCTAAATATCATATAGGCTCTAGTACGAATTTAAGCTTTGTCATATAGGAGCTCATCATGTAGGATTTTCATTTTTTCAAAAGATAAATCTTCAGAACTTTAGTATCACTTGGAACAAGATAAACTGTAGCCCAGACCTTTGTTGACGGTCGTTAACACCAATTATAAACCGTCAGCATAACCTGTATATATACTTAATTCCATCACCAAACATAGTTATAGGGTTTGATTCTAACAAGTTCCACGAGTTTTGGTGCTCTCACTTGTCTCATAGGATATTTAATTTTTCACATAACAAAATTATCTCAAATGGTGAATTGGAGTACACCATTGCGAAGAGCTCATCGAGCTGATCGAAATCGATATATTATTTGCTATATTTGGAGCTCAGAATGAAAAGATATAGATTTCACAAAAAAAAAGAAAAACTCCACATCATAAGCTGTGGGATTAATTGGGCCTAATTTAGAATTCGGCCCATAAAGGCCATGTGCATTTTAATGAGATATGGTGGAAAATTTAGTATCAATAAGGCTAACTAAGAGGGGGAGGATGCTAGGCGCCCCCATATATAGCAGCTCCTACCCCCTCCCTAGAGCCATCCTAAAACCCTAATTCATATCCTCATTCCAAGATCAGGGAATCAAGAGAAGATTAGTCATCCTTTATAGAATCTAGTCTTGTAAATAAAAATATTGAGTTAGAGAGTGGGGGAAGAGTTTGGAGGAAGTGTCGGCCTATCAGTGCTACCTCTACGGCTTGTACCTTGGCGGATCTAGGCTTCTCTAAGTCTACATCTGAGATATCTCAGGTAATTGATTTCCATTTAAAGTAAGTTTTGTGCTCTTTTGTTCACAGGTTCATAGTACTTTTAAGTGTTCTAGTCCTTGTTAGATTAGAGTATTAATTGTTAGCATAAGCGTGGTGCTTAGGCTATTGGCTATCTGTGTGTGCTCCCTATTTCTTAGTTGTGTGGTAGCAGCGGGAGGTGATAGCCCCATCTATCCTTTATAGTCCACACCGAATTAAGTAGGTTCTTAAATTAGTAGGACCATAGTCGCATCAATAGAGTTATCTATTAGCGGTGCTTTACTGTCTAAGCGGCGTCCCAAAGTGAACACTAGAATCATAAGCCTTGCTTTGTATAGGGTCATAACCATAAGAATCCTCTCTACTCATAGCTTAAACCTTGATTGCTATCCCTAGATAAACTAATTGTTAGACAACACACACGTTTCTCCATGGATACGATACTCGATAATACTACGAGTGAAAACTACTTCGATACCTGTACGCTTATGGATTTTATCTCTGTGTGCCTCCACAGGTGTCAATAACCTTCTCATATCATATCCGTCAATTACCTAGACTTAGATCAAGCATATGCTACCCACGAGTTTCAAGTTTAGAGTAAATTCTTATATCAAAATAGTCATATTCAAAACTCAGGAGAATTCAAGACTGAAAACTAGATACTTGAAAGGAATTACGACAGAACAACTATTTATCATTTCCATTGCAAGAGATTATCCTCAGAGTCCATTTATTTAGCTTCTTAAAAACAGAAAACTAGACACACACTTTTTATTTTGTTTTTATTTTTAAGATCACACCTTACTATTATAGAGCTAAGATAAATTTTTATTTTGTTTTTGTTTATTATGCATCTTTTTATTTCATTATTATTTTTAGCAACTATATAGCAAACTTAAAAATAGCAAATGAAAAGAAATACTTAACTAGATATATGGGGGATGCTCCTCCCCCAAGCTAGATATTGTCGTGGTCTTTCTTAGAGTGAGTCTACCAGCAGAAGTCTTTCTCATCCATCCAGAAGTTGTGTTCCTCGTGTAGCAAATGTAGTGACAGTTCGAGAAAATGCACTTCGGATGAATGACTTCACTCTTGATCATCCTGCAAAATACTCCAACAAGAACACAAAAACTCGTGGCATAGATTAGGATAAGGGGTTAGCAGTCAGCCATTTAGAGATTTGTTGTCCTTAGGGGTTTAGATAGTTTCCTAGTCTTTGGAGGTTTAGACATATTTCCTAATTGACAAAGTTCTAGCAGGATGTCTATTTAATATTTTTGAATTTTCTTATTTATATAATACAGAAAGAAAATATGCATGCATGTTATATATATTATTATTTTTAATGCCACCATAGTGAATCTTCCCATGGGTGTTTACACACTATAAAATTACTCACGTGGGGCTTAGAATTTATGTTGCAATACTGTAATGCAGTCATGAAACTTTTTATCTTCCTATTCTAAATGCAATGCTAATGCAAAAAAATAAATATGCTAAAGTGAAAAGTAATTCATGCAATGCTAGAAAGTAAATATGGATAACTACTGATGTTACCTCTCGGAGAGGGTTCAGAATTTTAAGTCCTCCGGACATGACTCTTTTCCTATCTTGTTTATTCCTTGGGTGCATTAGTCGGTCCCTGGGATGAAGACCCTAATGATTGCACCTCTTGTGACTCTGGTGGTGATGTTACCTTTTCATTCCATACCTGCTTGGTCTGTGGATTCGTCTTTGGCAGAGTAGGTTCATTGTTCATAGGTTCTTCAGTTTTTTATCTTCCTCCCATTCATTCTTGGGGGATTGATTCTTTTGGTTTTGGGATGATCGACGTCTCCTCCTAGAGCGGGACTTCTTGGGCTATTCATAAGTAGTATAACTATTGAAATAATAGCTTACCTTTTCTCCAGAGAATTGGAAGTGGACTTGTCCAGATCCGACGTAAATGATCGCATTGGTAGTGTTGAGCAACGGTCTTCCAAGGATGATGGGTGTATCATCTTCTTCTTCCATGTCTAGAACCATGAAGTCGGCAAGGGCATAGTGATTATGTATCCTTACCCTGACATCTTTTACTATTCCTTCCAGAAATCAAATTAATTGGTTTGCCATCTGCAATTGCATATATGTAGGGAATAAAGGTTCATCACCAAATAAGTATTCATACGTTACCTTAGACATCATATTGACACCCGACCCAATGTCATAGAAGATCTTGTGGAAGATTCTTTGTCCAATGGTACACTCGATTAAGGGTATGCCTGGATCATCCTTCTTAGCAAGGAATGGTGAAGCAAAAAGGTGGTCGTACTCTGATCGGAGTGTGTTGATAATGTTGACTGATTCTTCTTGAGGCTGCCTGGCCTTATTCTTTCTCCTTCTCCTATTGTTCTTCTTCTTGGTCACTATTGTCTCTTCAAGCAGGTATGTCGTTTGTGGATGTCTAGGAGATTACGGGATGCGATTCTTGAAAGAAAACTTCTCCTTTCTATCCTTGATTGTAAAACAGATCTTGGCACTGCCCACATAGATAATGGATTTAGCGGTGCTTAGGAAAGGTAGGCCCAAAATAATGGGTGCCCTTACATTTCCACCTGTTTTCAAAACCACAAAGTCTACGGGAACATATGATTGTCCCACTCGAATAATAGTGTCTTCAAGAACTCTCTTGGGGTAACAGAGTGACTAATCTACAAGCTACAAACATATATTTGTGGACAACAAAGTATCTTCATTAATTTGATCATAAATTACCTTAGGCTTGATATTGACACTTGCTCCAAAGTCACAAATAGCTTCTTAAAAAATGTAAGGTCCAATGGCGATGGGGATGATAGGTCTCCCTAGATCGCTCTTCTTTTTTGGCAAGGTATAGTCTATCCACCTTCCCATCGATGGTTGTATACAGTAATATGCTGCATTGTGAATATCGACAAAATTTGCAGTTTCTTGATCTTCCGGTTGCCCTAGAATCTTACCTTTGTTGGACGTTGGAACAGCAATAGCCAACTGAGCTATTTGTGATTCTATCATTTTATTAAAGCTATGCTGGTTTTTAATGGCAGAAGCAAAGCTATCCATTCTATTATTTATGTTCTCTAGAATTTTATCATTGGTAGCTACCTTTCTAGATAATCCCTCCATGAGTTTGGATTGGCTAGCAATTAACACTCTCAAGGGTGGTTGATGGAAATTATAAAATTATTACCTTGATAGTTATCTTGATAATTACCTTGGTAGTTCGGTCTCTGTTGCTAGTTCCATCCTTAATTCTGCTGAGAACGAAAGTAGTTGTTGTTGTTGACAAAGTTCACATCCTTATGGGTCTCAGGGCAGTTGCTCCCTGAATGCCTAGTGTTATTACATACTTCACATGTCATGCGAGAATCATGAATATGTATGACTTCTTGCTTCTCATTGGCTCGATCTTCAAGCTTCTTCATCAGTAGGTCCATCTTGGCAGATAGCATGTCTACCTCCTTGAGTTGATATATACCTCCACCTCTCTTGCGGGTCTAAACACGTTCTTCATTCCAATCTTGATTGGAGACCATCTTCACCATAAGAGCTATTGCAACTGGTATGGTGAGTGATAGGAATGCACCTCCGGTAGCAGCATCCATAGTCTCACATGTACTATTGGTCAAGCCATGGTAGAAAGTTTACATGAGTAGCCAATTCTCTATCCCATGATGAGGACATTCCACAATATAATCTTGAAAGCGTTCCCATGCCTTAGGGATAGATTCATCATGTTGTTGCTGAAAGCTTGAAATTCTCCTACGCAGAGCATTGGTCATGCCTGTGGGAAAAAAACTTTACTAGAAAGGCAGTGAAGCAGTTATCCCATGTAGTATTTCTGTCTTTGTTGGTGTAGAACCATTGCTTTACCTTCCCCAAGAGTGAGAATGGAAAGAGGCAAAGTAATATAGCATCCTAGGTTACTCCTTTGATGGTGAAAGTGCTACAAATCTCCAGAAAGTGTTGGAGATGTGCACTCGTGTCTTCATGTAACTTTCCACAAAACTGGTTTGCTTGCACCATATTGATGAGAGCTGGCTTGAGCTCAAATCCATTGTCTCCAACATTGACTGTTGGTCCAGTATGGATGTTGGTTGCAGTTGGAGCAGAGAAATCACAGAGAGTCCTGTTAGCCATGGCTTCAAATTCTGGTGTTAAGCTTCGCCTTATATGGTTGTCTTCCGAATTTAAAGCTAGAACTTTCTTGAGTTTAGCTCTAGTCCTTCTGATTAATGGTTCTAGATCATCAACGTAGTTTGTTGGAAGGTCAAAACCGGTCATACATTACCCTACATAAGATACACAAGTAGACAAAAACAAGGGTAAGCCTGTTTGAGCAGAGGTCAATGGTTATCTTCAATCATATCAATAAGTATAAGTTTATCAATACTTCCTTTGCTTAGCTACCATCCCCAGCAACGGCGCCAAAAATGCTTGTTGACATTTCTTAGCGTCGCTACTAAGAACAAAGTTTTAAATCTAGTCCCTAGCAACAACGCCAGAAATGCTTGTGGTATTTATTAACGTGTCACTTGTTTTTAAATAGCCACCTATTATAAACCTATATCTCCTAACTTTACTAGGTTGTCATCCCTAGTTATGATATCAGAGATACTTGTTGGTACTACATAGCATTACTACTAGAATAATACTAAGCAGTTCTTTATTAATTATGTGACTAGGAAGAATAAATAAATATATGAATGAAAAAGATCCGCAAGTGCATAGATAATATACCATTGTAGCATTTTACTCGAGAGTATTCTAGGTATCGTTATTTATATTTTTACTAGAGGGGAAGATCTAGCATGGACATGTATTGATAACTTATATTTTTGAAGAAGAAGTAAACCATAACCAATATTCTACTCACAATAGGGGTAAGTCATAGGATAAGTTATATGATAATGATAAGTCACTCAGAGTACTCCTTTCTATGGCATTAGCACGACCAGGTAGAATATTAGAGGAATAATTCCTAAGTCATTCTTAATTACAAGTCAAAGCATACATTGATTAGTGCAATTATACCTAGTAATCATTACTAAGATCATCTTCATATCTACACATAAGGGATATTACTAAGGAAGATTAAGAACATAGCTTGCTCTTTCTTCGTAACCGAACCCTACGTGTGCGGTGCGTCTATATTCGGGGAGTGGACTACAAAGGACTTAACGGGAGTGTCACATCCGCGATCTACCACATGACTCAGAATATAGGGTGTATCCACAGGTAAACAATGTATAAGCATCACACTTACACAATGTCGACCACCCATCCATGGATCCTTGGAGTGAGCGCTATACGAACTTATGCATGAACCCAATGATAATCTAACTATACTAAGCATATAATCAAAGTAGATGATGAACATTATAATGGAGAACATAAATAAGATGAATACTGATATTGTCATAACAATTGTAACTAGCATATAAAAGTAATGGAGGTACAAGAGAAAGAGGGGTACAAAGATTATGCGAAATCATGCTCTTGACAAGATCGGTAATCCAAGCGAAGCCTGCTCGCCTCCCTCTAGACCTAACCTAACCAGCTATGCCCTAGAATATGGTGGAGCTCTGAGAATAATTAGAGTTTCTATCTTCTCAAATGACTTATGCAATATGCCAGGGGGGTAGTAGGGGCTGGTATATATAGCTCGGAGCGTCCAACGTGAGCCATTGGATCAAACCGACTTAAAGGATGTCATAGATGCAACCTAGGAGGCAGTGGAGAACTGACCTAACAACGAGGAGCTGATAGGTGGGCCCCAGGGGCTGGGTGGCTTACAGGTGGGGCCTGGTGGTGTCTCGCCCTCTGCTTTGTTGTGGAGTCCTCTCGAGTCTTCTAGAACCTTCTGGTGTTTGTTTCGCTGTGGATAAGCGCAATTAAATCTGACATGTAGGTCCACCTTGATGGTTTTCTAGATAAACTCTACAGAAAATACAGATTCACCAAAACTCGTGGAATTTGTTAATTTAAACCCCTAGACCTTCATTGGTCATTATATTTATGCCCTTATACATGTTACATTAGCGGTTTATAATGGTTATTAACTATCGTCAACATAGATACATGATAATTTCCTTCTATTGCTATGGTGATGTTGGTATGCTAGAAATCAGATTAAACATGAAGGAGCTTTCATGCCGATTGAGGGTTCTATGTGTTTCCTGGTTAGCTATCAGCAAAGTTTTGTGGAAAGCCAACAACATGCAACAAGTGACAGAAAAGGAAAGGCAAGAGTGAATACCATCTCACAGAACCTAAAGTCTAGTGCATAGGCAGTTTGATTGCAATCTCAGTGGCAACCACCATAATCTAGGCATGTGAAAGTAAATGTTGATGCAGGCCTAAAGAATGGCCTAGCTGGTTTGGGAATCATTGCGAGAGATGCACATGGTTCAACTTTATTTGCTTCAAGCCAAATTCGCTTTCATTGCTCTGATCTGGAAGTTGCTGAACTTATGGCGCTGATTGAGGGGTTGAGATTGGCAATCCAGTGGATTGATCTACCTGTTGTATTAGAGACTGATTGTCTATCAATTTGCAAAGCTCTAAACTCTAATGAAGATAATTGTTCCAAACTTGCATTACAACTGAAAGAAGCTAAGTTGCTCGGTGATGAGCTTAGAGGGGTTGAGTTTATCCATTGTAATAGAATGTGTAATAGGGTTGCCCATGAATTAGGCCAACATGCTTGTAAATAGCTCTGTTCCAAGGTGTGGATCATGAGAGCTCTAGAATTTGTTGGCCACTTAGTGCTGGATGATTGTAACCCTGTTCATATTTAATATAAAGCTCAACCTTTCCCCGCAAAAAAGGCATTCATGAGAGCACACAACTACATCATTAGGAGGACATTCAATTGTGCATGTCATAGGAGAGCATTATTACCACAGGTCCTATCACTACCAATGAGCAGCCATGAAAGGATCATTGGAAAGGATTGTTGATCGCTTTCATGTTCATAAGAACTTCAAGACGATCTTGTGGAGTATTTGTGGGCACTTCATAACACTAGCTAGTATGATTTGTTGTAGCTTTATCATAATTTATTGCTATGTGGTGTGAGAGACAATTTCTTTATTTGCCTATATGATTTTTATGTTTGAAACATTGGATTTGAATTTAAACTATCTTATCTAAAATCATGAATATGAATGCAATTCATTTGCATGGTTTATAAATATTTAAGTTTGGATTATAATGGTGGATACGAAGGACATACATGGAGATTATATTAAATTTGAATATGAAAAAGATAAAATATGAGCTTAGATGTAGGGACCCTTGCTAGAGTAAGGTGCTAAAAACATTGTCCAAAAATTAGAGACATCCCCTACTCAAAAAGTAGGGACTCTATTTTAGGGGAGGGGCACTGTTGAAGATGCTCTAAGCCACTAAAGTTAGTCTTGCTATATTCTTGCAAAAAGAAATTTGACCACCTATGTAAGTGGTTTTTGTCATCGACAATAATTATGGGGTTATGTATGCCTAATGACAACAATATGATTGTGTGGTGAATCGAGAGCTCGTGGTAACACAAGAATGTAGTTATATAGGTTTCTAACATTAATGGTGAGGTAATACCATAATACCCTGGTCCTTGGTTGATAGATTGTATTGCTATATATGGATGTATCATGTATGTTGTCTAGAAGGCATAGAGTGTCTAGATATCCGTGGATGTTGACTAGCCGTTCCTGGTATGGGGCATCAATGAATGTGGAGGGATCCATCGACTCTAGTTAGTGTTGATCTAGGGACAACTCTTATATAGTTTGTAGGGGATCTATTGACTCATATGGAATAGGTCTGCATATGCATAGTACATTTCTTACACCTTCGTCCTCACTTCGTATGAAAAGATTACCATAGTTGCTAGCTTTAGAGCAACAAGAATTATAAGCTACCCCTTACTTTTCTAAACTTCCAAAGTGATACTAACATCAACTACAACCACACATGGGCTAGCTTTACTATTACTATAGGCTTCTAACAGGATAGGGTATTACACTCTTCCACCCTTGCCATGAGGTTAGCAAGGGAGAACAAGATAGTGGCGCCTTAGGGAGCTACTTTGGGGAGCAGAAAGCAAGAGTGGAGCATCTCCGAGCGGTCTAGGCTCGCTGGCATCGAGTTCTCGATCCTTTGTGTGGGTCTAAATTCTTTATGGAAGCAAACTCTCAAACGTTGTTCTCTTAGGTTTGTTTGGATCTGTTAACACTAAAAATTAGCTAGCTAATAGCTAATAGTTGCTAATTTTTAGCTAGCTAATTTTTAGTAGGAGGGCCTTTGAATCCACCTGCTAATAGGTGGTTAGATATTGAGTTCAAGGTGCAAATGAAATATTAGCACCTATTAGCAACTCCAAACTAGCTAATGAAACTAATAATAGTTACCGGTCCCTATCTAATAATTAGCAGATTTATTAGCACGTTTGTTTGGATCCATTAATACTAATTTTAATTGCTAATTGTCGGTGTTTTTGGACCACTGACGAGTAAATTTGTATTTGCACGTCTGGCTTGGATGGTGTGCTTAGAGGACATAAGGTTTATACTGGTTTGGGCAAAAAGTCCCTACGTCCAGTTCGTCGCTGCTGCTTGTGTTACTAGCACTGAAAGTTTGTAGTAGGGGTTATAAATGGGTGAGAGAGGGAAAGAATCCCAAGTCTCTGGTGGAAGGAGTGAGTGGGTGCTGAGAGCTCGATCGCTGCTCAGCTGTGCGTTCATGTCGTGCTCTTGTGCGGATCTAGATCGGATCTCGATGGGTCGATCAATAGGTCCCCTTCATGGGGCGCCCTGCTATCCCTTTTATAGGCCAAGGAAAAGCACGGGTTATAGCAGAGGAAAAGGAGAAGAATGAGAGAGAGAAGAAGGCTACTAGGACCACTGAGTCCTCCTTAACGCAGGTCCAGCTGATCTTGTAGACGTCAACAGGGACGGCTCCATGTCGCAGCCCTATTCATCACTAATGCCATGTGCAGGTGTCATCTGCTGATCATGGCATCCCATTCTATCCCAACAGGCATCGTGGTGAACTGACGCGTCTGTTAGCGTTCGTACGAGGGTTAGGTAGAACAGCACCGGCACGCCCGACGCTGTTCTTGATGTGAATCCTTAGGTATGGCTCATCATGGCCATGGGTTACATCGGGGCATGTCGATCTCTTCCTTGGTGTCAGAGTTTTGACCCAGGCCCATATGCCTGAACCTACAGTGGTTAGCGGTGGTATGGGACCCCGTTGATCGAGATGGAGCCCGTACCCGAGGGGTTGAGCGAGGCAGAGCGCAAACCCAATGGTCGAGTGAGGCAGAGCTTGCGGCTTGAGGTCGGGCGAGATGGAGCCCATAGCCTTGGGGTCGGGCGAGGCAGAGCCTGCAACCTTGGGTTCAGGCGAGACGGAGCCCATGATCTTGGGGTTGGGCGAGGCAGAGCCCATGGATTTGGGGTCGGGCAAGGCGGAGCCTGCAGCCTAAGGTCAGGAGAGATGGAGCTCGCGACCTTGGGGCCGGGCGAGGCGGAGCCCACTGCGTTGGGGTTGGGCGAGGTAGAGCCCTCCCCAAAGGTCGGGCGAGGCGAAGCCTGCACACCTCGGGGTTGGTTGGAGCTATAGTCATGCTCTTGACTGCTCGGATGAATCAATGTTCATGGCCATTAGCTCCTCCTCTTCAGGTACCCTAGTATTGGTCCTTGACAGTAGCCCCCAAGCCTATGGAGGAGTAGAATACTCCTTTGGAGGCTTTTCTGAAGGAGAGGACTCTGAGGGCCTTGGCCTTCTTTTGTCGCCCACGGTGTGTCCTAGGGACAATGATCCCATTTCATCGTAATCAGACCCCTCAGGGGTATAGCCATGAGATTTGGTGGGTCAAAAAAGGTCTTTCCTGATTCTGACCCCTACAAGGGTCTATCATTCTATGACTGCGCGTTCAGTCTCCTTGCGAGTCCAACTTTTCTTGAGCCCTCGCTAATAGTAGGGGTCTGGTTGAGGATCGACTTGTCCTTGCGATCATCTTCCCTCAAGTGTTTTTTCTTATAAAAACGGAGGGGCTAAGCCATGCCATGATTTTTCTCTATGGACGAATCATGGTGCTTAGTGAGTTATTAACGGGCTAGTCTGAGTGGGGCCTCGACATCCTGTTTGTGGGGGTCTGGCTTGGGTTAGCTTGGTGACTAACTCTAGATTCTTAGCGGTCAGTCCATCTAGTTCTTGGGTCCATTCGACCAGTACCGAGGGCTCTCTGCCTTTCTTCGAGGAAAAACCATGGATCATATCTGGCCGAGACTCGAACATGGGCCAGGATGCCCATGATGCTTGTGTGCTCGGGTACTGGCCACTAGCGGGCCCATCCCTTTCCACCCCTCACTCTAAAGGTGCACGAAGCAGTTGTGGAACCCGTCGGTGGGCCAACCTTTGAACTCCTAGTCCTAGATGGGCCATAGGAGTGTCTTTAGCTCTGTATCCCTCTTACCTATGACCCTTGTCGGGGAGGTGAAACGTCCAGCGCATTTTTTGAGGGGCCGACCATAGGTTGCGTGCGCACGCCCCACAACAAGACGTGGTGACAGGTCATGGCAGGCGTGGAGATCTTGGTGGATAGTTGGTTTCCTCGCACCCATTGCCCCTATAAAACCAAAGGGTTAGCCCTTCATGTTTCATATGCACGCCTGCATCCTTACCTCCGCAGCCACGCTGTTGCCGCTAATGCTTAGGTTTCCTGCCTCCGTATCTCCACCGCCGTTGAGCTCGCATCCATCCACCCCCACCTCCAATGGATCCATGGTGCCATTCTGACATCACCTTCCACCGCATGGAGGGCCTCATCCATCATGGTCTTCTCCACATGTAGACCTCGGTCGAGGAGTGGTTGCTACCTAGCGACGAGGATTCGCCGTCGTCGCCCAATGGCTACATGGTGTCGTTCACCCACTTCCATGAGCGTGGGCTCATGACCCCCACCCACAAATTCCTCTAGGGGCTGCTGCACTTCTACAAGATTGAGCTGTAGCATCTCAATCCCAATGGGATCTAGCACATGGCGGCGTTCGTGGCACTGTGCGAAGGATTCCTAGGGATCAGCCCCCACTTTGACTTGTGGAGGTATTTCTTCACCGTCAACCTCTAGAAGAAGAGGGGGAAGGGCGGTATCCAGGAGCTGCATATACCAATGGGGTGGGCCAGCATCCAACTTTGGAACAATCGGGTCAGTGAGTACCCATCCATGCGTCTCTCGATGTCCAACAAGGGGTGGCACTCATAGTGGTTCTACCTCAAGAATGATGCCACCGCCCCTCTACCAGAGCTCATCGGGCGCCTGGTCGAAGAGGCCCTAGAGAAGTGGAGGAAGTGGGGCATCCTAGAGAAGGATAAGAAGAAGATCCAAGACCATATTGCTGTCATCCATATCCTAAAGGAGAACGACCTGAAAGGGTCAGGCATCATCAGGGCTTACCACGTGAGGAAGGTGGCGCCGTTGATGACGTGCGTGCTCCCGCTATATGCGATGGCGCCCAAGGCGTCGTTCGACAGAATGGCGCTCGCCGAGGGAATGCTCCCCAACTCTAAGATTGTGCAATGCATTAAGGAGGCGATGGAGCCTTTGTGGGACAACACGGGTGCTGCCCTCGTCTTCATAAGTTTCCCTTTCTCTTGCCTTCTCTTCAATTGATTTCCTGACCTCGTGAGACTAACTTTGGGAGGGGCGGGACCAACTGAGGGACCTCGTCCTCATGGATCATCTGGTGCCGCTGCCGAGGGATTGGACCATGAGGGTGGCGAATCACACCATTGGCGAGCTGTTAAGGAAGGCAAAGGAGGACAAGAAGCGAAAGAAGCAGCGGAAGCTATGGGCGTGGGAATGATGGGAGGACACTAACAACGATGATGATGATGACAATGGTGACGATGATGAGGTGATGGAGGAAGAAGAAATGGTAGCCGACGATATCGAGTGGGACAACCTAGAGAACGAGGATGTGTTGACAGGCGTCGGTTTGTCCTTGCAGGCATCGGGACCCTTCCCGTTCCTTGGAGGGGAGGGCACGTCTAGGGAGCCAGTGGAGGCAGGCCATTCCGACAATGCCCTAGGAATCGACGGAGGCAGGATGTACCGTTGACCTGCCCTAGGAGCCAATAGAGGCGGGCAGCTCTACCGTCGTGCCCGAGGTGCTAGCAGAGGCGGGTGGCTCCGCCATCGTGCCCCAAGAGCCAAGGGGAGTGGGGCATTCTGCCAATGTGCCCTAAAAGCTATCAGGGGCGGGCTCGAAATGGCCTCGTTCCGATGAGGCAGAGCAAGGGTTGGGGGGTTCATCCCCCAAATGCATCTATGGCCTGACGACGCTGTGGTGAGTTATCAATTCCTCTGTTTTCCTATTTTAGTTAGATTTCATCATGACTTATGTTTTTTGTCCCTTGTAGCGTCGACAGGCATCGGAATCATTTGGCGCTGGCGCCAAAGAAGAGCATCGCCCTCCAATCGGGGTGGTGGCTATCGGCTGGTGTCATGCCCATTTTAGGCGGGAGTGGCGCCAGTGTCACCGCGTTGCCGGTTGATTGGGCGCCACCCACGGTGGTGCCTGTGCCCTTGGTGGGATGGGCAGACGTAGACGTTTAAGGGGCACCTTCAGAGGTCGAGGAGCAACTGGTGATGGCCATGATACTGCTACCAACGGTGGGGTGGATGGGGATATCAACCGTGCTCCTTGCGCCGACCATGGTGGGTATGATGCAGCCGGTCATGACCCCGACGTCGATGGGCAGTGGCTTGCCCACATGGGGTAAGCCCTTGCTCCAGTGGATGGATCCATAGGATCTGACGTCGATGCTTTTTACCCTTGATGACGCCGTAGAGAGCATGGAGGGGGAAGCCTCAACATAGGGATCACATCCATGCTTGAGGCCCTGGACCACACCACGGGTGCATTACGCGATGTTGTTGTTCCCTCCGGGCAGGTATTGCTTGGTCCTACTTCTTGACCTTTTCTTCCTCTATATACTTTTTGTATCCTAACCATCGTCTCTCTGTAGTTCCTTATAGCTCGTAGCAGGGGGAATCTCGGTTCCTTTGTCAATAGAAGGAAACCTAGGACTACCTCATCAAGGAGGCGTGGCTACATGGGGAGGTGATTGCTTAGCTCATTACCACCTAGCAGAGGGTGGTCGAGCTGACTCCCCTCGCTGAGGAGGCAGCCAATCTTCGATCGTGGGTGGCTGAGGCCCATTAGGATGCTAACGAGGCCAAGAAGGCATTCGAGGCCTTGTCAGCGAGGTCATGGAAGGATGATGAAGAAGCTGCTAGGGTTAGGAAGGAGCGGGATGAGTTGCTCCAGAAGGACGCCGAAACCCGCTAGCGGATCCTTGACCTTCTGGGCGAGGTTGAGAAAGAAAGGGATTTGAAGCTGGGGACCAAGGAGAAGCTCATGACCCTAGAGAAAAGGGCGAGCCTGGATGCTATGGTGGTCACTCGGCTGCTCAAGGAGTGGGAGGAGCTAAGCCAAATAGCGGAGAGGCTCTGCTCAGAACGTGACATGGCTCACGAGGAGTGCTACTAGGCTTTCTAAGAGCATGACCAGGCCTACCAAGAGCGCGACGATGCACAATAGAAGGTCAACTCCCTCTAGGCCAAGCTCAAAAGGGAGACAACCCGAAAGCTAGAGGCCAAGAGCATTTCTATTGGGCTAGCTATGGATCTCACCGAGGTGAGGAGAAATCTTTAGGTGGAGAGTGATGAGCTCGGTATCCTGAGCGCCGCCCTCGGAGTGGTCTGCGATGACCTTGAGGTGGTACGGTCGGAGGGGAATAGCTCACGGCTTGTGCCATCAAGATCATAGCTTAGGTACGCCAGCTCAAGAGGAATGCCCTTCACAGTGGGGTCAATCAGTCCTTCATGATTGCTCATTCTCATTATGGGGACAACATCGATCTGGAGGCGATGAACCATGGCTACATGCCCGGTTATGAAGTCCATGAGCTAGAGGAGATGGAAACAGCGATGGCTCCCCTTTCATAGGACCTGGCGTACAGGATAGAAGGTATAGTTCTCCCCCAGAGGGACTAGTTAGTTAAATAGGTCGGACGATCATTTTTGTAATAAGCGGACAAGTTCCGGCCCTTGTGTTTTGTTTAAACAAGCTTGTTATTTCATTTGAACAAATCTGTTCTTTCTCCCTTTTTATGTGTAAAAAGGGGTTAATGCGTTCCTACCCTTCCTATTGTTAAGACCATAGAGCTTGAGGTGTGGGCGAAAAACTCTGGTCATGCTGGTAAGCAAGAGTACCGTAGCCGTTGGGGCGTAGGTTTCTTGCAGTCCGACCAGTTTTCTCGGCATTCGTTTCCGCAAAACCTTGCCTCTAGTTTTTTAACGTGAGAAAGGGTTAGGCACGATGACTATTTTAGGATGGATATATATATATGCCCTAATCAGCCCCCAAGTGAGACCCTACCCCTTGCCGTTGCTGGGGTCGGGTTAGCGAAACTGGTAGGGGAAAACATTTTTTTGTTTCAAAAACGTTATTCTTAGTTTTCGTACATATCCCTCCCTAGGATCCGAGCCATCATTCTATGACCGCGCATTCGGTCTCCTTGCGAGTCCAACTTTCCTCAAGCCTCCACGCATAATGGGGGTCTGGTCGAGGGTCAGCTCATCTTTGTGATCGCCACCCCATCCGCGGTTTCTGCAACCGGAGGGGTTGAGCTAACGTTACTTGCCTCGATGGCTCGAGTGATGCGCTCGGCGAGCTCGCTAACGGGCATGTCCAAGTGGAATCTAGGTCCATCATTCATAACAAGGTTGGCATATCACTCATGTGGCATTCCACTACTCCTTAACACACTCCCGGCAGATGCCCGAGTCGTTTCGGAGACCGATTCAGGTGGCCCGCTGGCCTCCCTTCGATGGAGATTCTATGGGCTTGGCTCGAGGTAAGGATCAAATGAGAAGGTCGAGATGACCCTATCCGCTTCTAAGCAGGTTGGGCAAAGGTCGTTGGGGCTCATCTGCATTTTCACCCCTAGGTCTGTTCAACACGAGGCAACCTCGAGCCCTTCGTGGGCTGGCCTTCAAACCTTGGTCGGTCGGATTCCCGAGTCGAGGTCAGGCGACTTGAGCCCTCGAGCCTTATTGGGCTTGATAGGGGTCAGCCATGTTTTATGTGTCACCCTATCCACGGTTTTCACAACCGGAGGGGTTGAGCTAATGACAATTGCCTTGATGGCTCGGGTGTTGCGCTCGGCGAGCTCGCTAACGGGCATGTCCGAGTGGAATCTGGGTTCGTCATTCATGATGGGATTGGCATAGCCATCATGTGGTATTCCACTGCTTCTTAACCCACCTCTCGGTAGATGCCCGAGTCATTCTAGAGACCGACTTAGTTGGCCTGTTGGCCTCCCCTCGATAGAGAATCTATGGGCATGGCTCGAGGTTAGGATCGAATGAGAAGGTTGAGATGACCCTGTCCACTTTTGAGCGAGTCAAGCGAAGGCCGCTGGGGCTCATCTTTGTTTTCTCCCCTAGCTCTATTTGACGCGAGGTGGCCTTGAGCCCTTCACGGGCCGACTTTCGAACCTCGGTCGGTCATCGCTCATATCGAATGAGACAACTACCGCTTCATGATGCGACACAAAGTGTTGTGATGTAATAATTGCATATGCAATGCTTGGATGTATGAGAATGGATGAATGAATGCTCATGCACTAGAAAAGTAAAGTGGGGGTTGGTAAAGTTACCTCAATGGCTTGAATGATGGGTTTGGGGAGCTCTTACCGAATATGTTTGAGTGGAATCTGAGTCCATCGTTTGTGACAGAGTCGGCTAAACCCGCAAGGGGCATCCTACTGCTCCTTACCCATCTCTCGACAGCGGCCGAAGCCGTCCGATTGACTTGGGTGACCTAATGGCCTCTCCTCGATAGAGATTACGCTGGTGGGCCCCTCCATACCCTTCCTGGGAAGGCGGAGGCTAAAGCTCGTGGTGCGGTGAAAGGTCCAAATATGGCTAGAGGGGCGGTGAATAGTCTATTTAAAAATCTACAAACTAACTAGAGCAATTTGATTAGTTTGACAAATAGTAAAATGCAAACTTACTCTAGCTCTACAAGGGTTGCAAGCCACCTATCCAACAATTCTAGTTACTATAATCACTAAACACACAATTTGCTAAGTCACTACTCACTAAGAGCTCTCACACTTGCTATACTAAAGAGCTCCACTAGATGAACTTAAACTATAAAGCAAGCTCTCAATTCTAGCTACACTAAAGTGCTTGCTACAACTAGTTTGCGAGAATGTAAATGAGTGAGTAGGGTGATTATACCGCCACATAAAGGAGTGAACCAATCACAAGATGAATACCAATTCAATCATCGAGAGAACACCAAAGGGCAAGAGACAACCAATTTTTCTCCCGAGGTTCACATGCTTGCCAGCACGCTAGTCCCCGTTGTGTCGACCAACACTTGGTGGGTCGACAGCTAAGAGGTGTTGCATGAACCTCGTCCACACAAATGGACACCACAAGAACCTACCCATGAGTGAGGTTACTCAATGACATGACCAATCCACTAGAGTTACCTTTTGATGCTCTATCGGGGAAGGCATAAGACCCCTCACAATCACCGCGATCAGAGCCAGAGACAATCACCAACCTCCGCTCGACGATTCTCACTGCTCCAAGCCATCTAGGTGGTGGCATCCACCAAGAGTAACAAGTGAATCCTATAGCGAAACACGAACACCAAGTGCCTCTAGATACAATCACTCGAGCAATGCACTTGGATTCTCTCCCAATCTCACAAAGATGATGAATCAATGATGGAGATGAGTGGGAGGGCTTTGGCTAAGCTCACAAGATTGCTGTGTCAATGCAAATGGCCAAGAGTGTGAGCTAGAGCCAACAATGAGGCTTAAATAGAGAGCCCCCCATGAATAGAGCCATTGGCACTCTGTTCCCAAAAAAGTTGGGGCAATCGGACGCACCGATTGGATTGACCGGGTGCAGGAGCCCAACGTCCGGTCCTCTGATGATCGCCATGTGTCATCAGCTTCAAATGCTGAGCGCCCGATCTTAACAGCTAGTATGCTTCGCACCACATGCTAAGTTGCGACCGGATGCGCTGCTCAAAGTGACCGGATGCTCTTATGAGTGGCATTTAGCTCATCAAAGGATTGCTCAAGAAATTTGACTTTCTTGCACAATTATTTGCATTCTTTTCTCTTCATCTCAAAGCAAGTGTGCACTTGCTCACACATGTCTATGAGCTCCTCCTTGGTGTACTCCTCCTCATCATCATCATCACTCCTACAAGCATCACTTTCACATTCATCATCATCACTCACATCATATTTTACCTTGGTAGGCTTTGCCATGAGGCATGTCGATGGAGTGTCAAAGATGGAGGGCTTGTTGTTGATGGCAATGCTTGCTAGTGCTTTCTAGATAGATTTCTTGCCATCATCACTAGGGCCATCACTATCCAAAGAGTCATCACTATCCCAAGTGACCACATAGCATCCACCCTTCTTCTTCTTCTTCTTTTGGAAGGTCATCTTCTTCTCCTTCTTCTCCTTCTTTTCCTTCTTGTCCTTCTTGTGCTTCTTCTTCTCATCCTCAGCATTGTCACTATTGTAGGGACAATCCGCTACAACATGATCATGGCTCTTTCAATTGTAGCATCTTCTCACATATTTTTTTTGCTTTTGGTGTGATCTCTTCTCTTTCTTGCACCATAGCCCTTCTTTTTCATGAATTTTCCCATCTTACACACAAAGAGAGCCATAGCTTCATCATCCATGTCACTAAGATCATCATCATCACTTGATTCCTTCTTGGACTTCCCCTTATTCTTGGATGATGAGCTAGCTTTGAATGCCACACTTTTCTTCTTCTTGTCTTCATCTTCCTTCTTGTCATCCTTGTCAACCCCCTCCCTTTCACACAGAATGTCTCTTGTATCATGACATCACCTAGTACTTGGTTAGGGGTAATCTCCTTCAATCCTCCTCTTATGATAAGCAATCTCAACATCTCAAATCTTGGAGGTAGGCACATCAAGAACTGATGAGAGACATCATTATCATTGATCTTTTCTCCCAATGTCTTCAAATCATTGACAATCACTTGCAATCGATGGAACATCTCTGGAATGCTCTCATCTTCCTTCATCTTGAAGCTTGTCAACTTGTCCTTGAGAATATACAACTTGGCACTCTTCATCGCCGGTGTGCCCTCATATGTTTCCTCTAATCTCTTCCACACCTCATTAGCTCTATCACAATCCTTGATTTGCTCAAACACCTTGGAATCAATGGCATTGTATATGGTGTTGAGAGCCATTGTATTGCATTGCTTGTTGGTCTTGTCTTGGTTGGTGAGATTGTCGGGATCAATGATAGCATAGTCACTCTCGGTCACATCCCATACTTGATTATTGATTGAACCAAGATACATCTTCATTTTTCTCTTCCAATAATCATAGCATGTGCCATCAAAGAACGGTGGTTTGCCCCCCACATGGTTGAGCATAACTTAAGCCATAATTTGACACCAAGGTTGTTAAGCCTTTAATCAAACAGTGACCATGGCTCCGATACCACCTGAAAGGTCCTAATATGGCTAGAGGGGGTGAATAGCCTATTTAAAAATCTACAAACCAACTAGAGCAATTTGATTAGTTTGACAAATAGTGAAATGCAAACTTGCTCTAGCTCTACAAGGGTTGTAAGCCACCTATCTAACAATTCTAGTTACTATGATCACTAAACACACAATTTGCTAAGTCATTACTCACTAAGAGCTCTCACACTTGCTACAATAAAGAGGTCCACTAGATGAACTTAAACTACAAAGCAAGCTCTTAATTCTAGCTACACTAAAGAGCTTGCTACAACTAGTTTGCGAGAATGTAAATGAGTGAGTAGGGTGATTATACCGCCATGTAAAGGAGTGAGCCAATCACAAGATGAATACCAATTCAATCACCGAGAGAACACCAAAGGGCAAGAGACAACCAATTTTTCTCTTGAGGTTCATGTGCTTGCCGGCACGCTAGTCCCCGTTGTGTTGATCAACACTTGGTGGTTCGGCGGCTAAGAGGTGTTGCATGAACCTCGTCCACATAATTGGACACCGCAAGAACCTACCCACGAGTGAGGTAACTCAATGGCACGAGCAATCCACTAGAGTTACCTTTTGGCGCTCTGATGGGGAAGGCACAAGACCCCTCATAATCACCATGATCAGAGTCAGAGACAATCACCAACCTCCACTCAATGATCCTCGCTGCTCCAAGCCATCTAGGTGTCGGCAACCACCAAGAGTAACAAGTGAATCCTGCAGCGAAACACGAACACCAAGTGCCTCTAGATGCAATCACTCGAGCAATGCACTTGGATTCTCTCCCAATCTCACAAAGATGATGAATCAATGATGGAGATGAGTGGGAGGGCTTTGGCTAAGCTCACAAGGTTGCTATGTCAATGCAAATGGCCAAGAGTGTGAGCTAGAGTCGGTAATGGGGCTTAAATAGAGAGCCCCCACGAATAGAGCCGTTGGCTCTCTGTTCCCTGAAAAGTCGGGGCAACCGGATGCACCGGTCGAATTGACCGAATGCTGGACCCTAGCGTTCGGTCCTCTAATGATCGCCACATGTCATCAGCTTCAAATGCTGAGCGCCTGATCTTAACAGCTAGTCTGCTTCACACCACATGTTAAGTTGCGACCGAGCGCGCTGCTCAAAGTGACCGGACGCTCCATCACTGGAGTCCGGTTGTTTCCAATAAGGTTCCAGAGATGGTTTTTCACGACTGGACGCGTCTAGTCATGCCTGATCGGACTCGCCCAGCGTTCGGTCACTCACCCTCTTCTCTATGTGCCACCACATCAGCAGGACTGGACACTGAACAATGTTGAGTCAGAGTTCGGTCACCTACGTCCGGTCACAGGCTGAGAGTACCACCTTCTTTTATAATTGAACGGACGCTGGAACCCCGAGTCCGATCACTTCGAACTCAGCGTCCGGTCACTGTTTGACAGTGAAAAACACCTCCTTCAATTCACCAACTTCTCTACCCTTGCTCAAATATGCCAACCTCCAAGTGTATCACCTTGTGCACGTGTGTTAGCAATTTTTTACAAGCATTTTCAAGGGTGTTAGCTTTCCACTAGATCCTAAATGCATATGCAATGAGTTAGAGCATCTAGTGGCACTTTGATAACCGTATTTTGATACGAGTTTCACCCCTCTTAATAGTATGGCTATCGATCCTAAATATGATCACACTCACTAAGTGTCTCGATCACCAAACTGAAAAACTCCTATAAATTTCACCTTTGCCTTGAGCTTTTTGTTTTTCTCTTTCTTCTTTTCTAAGTCCAAGCACTTGATCATTATCATGGCATCACCATCATCATGTCATGATCTTTATTTGCTTCACCACTTGGAATGTGCCACCTATCTCATAATCACTTTGATAAACTAGGTTAGCACTTAAGGTTTCATCAATTCACCAAAACCAAACTAGAGCTTTCATGTGGGCAACAAACTCTGATCACGCTGGTGAGCAAAAACACCGTAGCCGCTGGGGCGTAGGTTTCTTACAGTCCGACTAGTTTTACTCAGCGTTTGTTTCCACAAACCTTGCCTCTAGGTTTTTAACGTGAGAAAGGGTCAGGTATAGAGAATGTCTACCGAATAGACATACTCTTACCAGCCCCCGAGTAAGAGCCGATCCCTTGCCGTTGCTAGGGTCGGGCGTCATTTAAAGATCAAGGGGTCGATAGCAAAACTAATAAGAGAAAACATGTGTAAAATAAGGGTGACCCATCTCTCAGCAGTGGCCTGAGTTGTCCAATCGACTTGGGTGACCCGCTGACACATGACTTACCTTGATGGCTCGAGTGACGGGTTTGAAGAGTTCTTACCAGATATGTCCGAGTGGAATCCGGATCCATCGTTCGTGACGGAGTCGACATAACCCATATGGGGCATCCTACTGCTCCTTACCCGTCTGTCGGCAGCGCCCCGAGCTATCCGACCGACTTGGGTGACCCACTGGCACAGGACTTTCCTACAGAGATAAAGAATGAGATCATCCTTCCCAAGAAATTAGTTAGGCAGATAAGCCAGGCAGTGAACTCATAATAAGTGGACAAGCTCTTAAATTTCGTTATGGCCCAATGGATTTTTAGCCCTTCTCCCCTTTTTGTATAAAAAGGTTAATGTATTCTGAGCCTTTCCGTTGTTAAGGCTGTAAAGCTCAGGGTGCGGGTGAACAAACTCTTATCACACTGGTGAGCAAAAACGTTGTAACTACTGGGGTGTAGGTTTCTTGCAGTCCGACCAGTTTTACTCAGCGTTCGTGTCTGTAACCCTTGCTTTTAGGTCTCAATGTGAGAGAGGGTCGGGCATAGAGAATGTTTGTCAGGTGGATATACTCTTAGATGCGTACCGGCTCTTTCCGTAGTTAAGGTTAAAAAGCTCAGGGTGTAGAAAAAACTCTGATCATGCTGGTGAGCAAAAACGCTGTAGCCGCTGGGGCTTAGGTTTCTTGCAGTCCGACCAGTTTTACTCAGCGTTTGTTTTTGTAACCCTTGCTTCTAGGCCTTAACGTGAGAAAGGGTCGGACATAGAGAGTGTCTACTGGACAGATATACTCTTATCAGTCCCCGAGTGAGGCCCGACCCCTTACCATTGCTGGGGTCGGGTGTCACAAAAGATCAAGGAGTTAATAGTGAAAACCAATAAGAGAAAGCGTGCGTAAATTTAACGGTAAAAGCAATGTAGTTGTTCGATGTTCTAGGCGTTGACAAAGATTTTGCCATCGATGGTCTTGAGCTTGTAGGTGCCTAGTAGCACCTCGGTAATGACATGCGGTCCCTCCTACGGTGGAGAGAGCTTATGGCGATTCTTGTTGCTCTGGACGAGGCGGAGCACCAGGTCCCTGATGTTAAAGGCCCGACCCCGCACTCGACGGCTGTGGTACCGGTGTAACACGTGCTGGTACTTTGGTCGAGCGGAGAAGGGCAACATCGCGTGCTTCATCTAGGTAGGCTCATTCCTATGCTCCCCCTTGTTGGAGCCTCCAGACAAGAACTGCTTCATGAGGATGCAGTCCTTATATAGGTGCTCGATGGGGAAAGCATGGTTCGGGCATGGCCCTTTGAGCAGCTTCTTGAAGTGGTCTAGGGTACCCTCGGTGGGCTTTGGACCCCTCTTGTGGTCGGCGGTGGCCACGAGCGAGCCCTCGCGCCGCCGCTTGTTCTTCTTGTTGGGATTGTTGGAGATGCCTTTGCCGACATCCTCATCCCGCTCGCCTTGCCTTTGAGGAGGTCAAAAATCGCCCCGACCGCCTCCTCACCCGAGGCATGGCCGGTGACGATGTCAAGGAGCTCCTTGGTAGTTCTTGGGCCCTTATGTCCTTGCTTGTGAACCAGGGGCTCGCAAGTGGTCCCGGACAGGAAAGCTCCTATGACATCGGCGTCGGCGATGTTGGGCAGCTCATTGCATTGCCGGGAGAAGCACCGGATGTACCCATAAAGAGTTTCCCCAAACTTTTGTTGGCAGTTTTTGAGATCCCATGGGTTCCCAGGACACGCATATGTGCCCTAGAAGTTTCCCACGAAGATCTATTTCTGGTCCACGCAACTTTGGATTCTGTTGGGCGGAAGGTGTTCCAACCATGTTCACGCCAAATCGGCCCGGAACAATGGAAGGTTGCGGATAATGAAATTGTCATTATTCACTCCACCGGCTTGGCAAGCAAGCCGATAATCCTCGAGCCACAGTCCGGGGTTTGTTTCCCCAGAGTATTTTGGGATGTTGGTCGGCGGTCGGTACCACGGTAGGAAGGTGGCGTTGAGGATGTGTCGGCCAAAGGCCTGAGGTTTTGGCAAGTTGGGGCTTGGGCTTCAGTCCTTGCCGCTATTGTAGCATCCGCCATGATGAGGGTGGTAGCCATGGCTTGCCCCCTCCCTCGCATCGCTGTGGATATGTCTACGGACATCGAGGGTGTCGTGCGTGTCACGGTGAAGGCCAAGACGCTCATACACCAGGACCGTGGTACATGGCCTGTCGCCTTGTTGTGCCTGGTGGACTAACACGTCCATGTTGGGTTGCTCTGAGGGCACGTGCTGGCTATCGTCGAGCTCGTGTCGTCGGGACAGTGAGCTCTCAGCCTGTTATGCCACTGCTCGCTCGAGTAGCGTGTGAATCTCATGATAGGCCTAATGATCCTCGGGTGTCGTAGGCCCCAGAAGCCCCCGGTGCAAGGCCGTGGTGGTGGCGATGTTCTGGCTTGCCGGGGTGAAGTGTGGGAGGGCTTCATCGTCCTTGATGATCCTCCGGTTTATGTCACGAGCCACGGCACATGCACGCCCACCGTCTCTATGGTGCTCGATCTCTCGCTCGAGCTCCACGCGTTCCCACTCAAGCTAGAGTCGTGCTTCCTCAAGCTCTTGGTGCTAGGCCTTCAGTTGCTCTACCCACAGGCGAGGTGGGCCCCCTGTATCCCTCTCAACCTTATCATCAAAGTCATTCGTTGGGGTAGCCTCTCCCTCATGGATGCTTTCGATGTGTCCCTCAGGGGTACCTGCCATGAAACATTCACGAGAGGGGTGATGGCTCCCCCTGCTGGAGTCAGAGCTAGAGGGCGACTTTGATTCTCTTGCGAGGAGGTCGTAGAAAGATTCCATGACATATTCGGGCATCCCCACGAACTCGTCGTTCGTAGAGGATGGGGGCGTGCGTTGCGCCACAAGGTGGTCAACGGTCTCTACGGCATGGCGCAGACCGAACGGGAGTGCTGTTGGGGTGCTCTTGATGAGGTATTCCAGGGAGAGCAGCTCTCCTCTGGCAAGCTACGTCATGACATTGGTGAATGAGAAGGTGAGGCGGCTCAGGTCCTCCTAGAACGATCGGGGTTCTAGGAAGGCACCAAGCTAGCGCTCTAGCCTCCTGTAATCAAAGTCGAATAGCTGGTCGCTCCCAGGGGCGTGGGCCTCCGGTGCGTGCAGCTGCAGCTCATCAAGCGCCTCAGCGAACGCGTCGAGGCTGGCGGGGTGGAGAGGTTGGACTGCTGCGGGAGCCTGCGCCAACTCTCCCTTCGTCGTGACGATGAAGTCTAGGTTCCCAAAGCGCATGTGCGTGCCCGAGACCTAGCTGACACCATGACTAGCCATCCGAGACCTGGTGTGGACGTCGTGACGTGCAAAAGGCCCCTATCTGGTGCGCCAACTATCGGTGTTTTTGGACTACCGACGAGTAAATTTGTATTTGCATGTCTGGTTCGGATGGTGTGCTTAGAGGACACGAGGTTTATACTGGTTCGGGCAGAAAGTCCCTACGTCTAGTTCGTCGCTGCTGCTCGTGTTACTAGCACTGAAACTTTGTAGTAGGGGTTACAAACGGGCGAGAGAGGGAAAGAATCCCAAGTCTCTGGTGGAAGGAGCGAGTGGGTGCTGAGAGCTCGATCGCTGCTCAGTCGTGCGTTCGTGTCGTGCTCTTGTGCAGATCTAGATCGAATCTCGATGGGTCGATCGATCGGTTCCCTTCATGGGGCATCCTGCATTCCCTTTTATAAGTCAAGGGAAAGTGTGGGTTACAACAGAGGAAAATGAGAAGAACGAGAGAAGAAAGAAGGCTGCCAGGACCGCCGGGTCCTTCTTCTCCTTCATGCGGGTCCAGCCAATCTTGTAGACGTCAACAGAGACGGCTCCACGTCGCGGCCCTGTTCGTCATTGACGCCATGCGCAGGCATCGTCTGCTGGTCATGGTGTCCCATTCCGTCCTGGCGGGCGTCGTGGTGAACTGACGCGCCTATCAGCGTTCGTACTAGGGTTAGGCTGAACAGCACTGGCACGCCCAATGCTGTTCTTGATGTGAATCCTCAGGTATGGCTCGTCATGGCCACGGGTTACATCGGGGCGTATCCGAGGCCCATACGCTTGGATCTGGAGTGGTTGGTGGCAGTATGAGACCCCGTCGGACGAGACGGAGCCCGTATCCGAGGGGTCGAGCGAGGCGGAGCCCGCACCCGAGGGGTCGAGCGAGACGGAGCGCAAACCTAAGTGTCGAGTGAGGCGGAGCCCACGGCCTTGTGGTCGGGCGAGGCGGAGCCCTCCCCCAGAGGTCGGGCGAGTCGGAGCCCTCCCCTAGAGGTCGGGCGAGTCGGAGCCCGCGCACCTAGGGTCGGTTGGAGCTGTAGTCGCGCTCTTGACTGCTCGGATGAATCAATATTGATGGCCATTAGCTCCTCTTCGGATATTCTAGTATTAGTCCCCGACACTAACCTTAGGTGCTAATGGATGCAAACAGGCTGCTTCTTTGTGCAGTATACTATACACTACCAAGTCCTGTTCATTCATGATAATATCGTGCTGTAGAGCTATCGGCATTCTGTTTATTTTTCACTATCATTCGTTCCGAAATCACTATTGCAAAAGCATCGCACGAGTGAAGTCTATCTGCACACACACCCAAAAAATCGAGAAGCCGTGGCTATATGCAAACTACAATCTCTCTCTATAAAAGATATTATAGAACTATAGACCATGTTCGCTTATCTTATAATCCATATTTTTCAGTTTATTTTTTTCAGACGAAACAGTGTTTCAGCTTGTTTTTTCAACGAAGCGAACGGGACCATACTAGTTAAGTTTCTCATAGTTAATACTCTATAAAAAATATAATTCTAACGTAATACTAAGTTAAAGTTTTTTATATTTACTAACTATATATACATATATCAATATTTATAGAATCTAATAAGTACGATTAAATTTATTATGAAATATATTTCATACTATACTTAATTGGTGTCATATGTATTAATATTTTTACCTATATTTTGGTAAAATTTTAGACACGAGAATTAAAAATACATATAGAATTGCATTCTTTTGGAGACGAAGATAGTATAGTCTTTGCATGAAACGTATGAGTTAATATATACTACTGGTAGAACTTCCAGATATTTTATTGGGACCAACTACTAATCCTATCTCATCAAATAGCAGTAGGATCTTAGAGGAAGACTAATAATACAACATGTTGTCGTCCGTATGTAATTCTTACAACCAATCTATCTGTCCACTTAGATATTTGGTTAGCCTACTTACAGTGTACTTGTTACTTGTTTGTTTCACAAGATTTTTTTATTGTTCTTGTGTATAAGCCGACTCCTGCTTCTTTTTTTCCTCTTTTTTTCCACCTTAGCATACAAGCACTTATTATTTTTGCTCTTATGTAGAGTAATCCTCCTGCAGGCGCACTCATCAAATTTGAGCGACACGTGGAGCCCACAGCCCAATCTCTGCTTAAACAAGCGACAAGAGAAGGACTTCCATGGCCTTCTGCAGCTGAAACGTAGGATATACCGTGTGCTACGTGCTAGGACCCCATCAAGCGGCTATTTATACCTTCTCGAACCAATCAATCGCCTGCTCCCTCCAGCTCTAGGGTACGCCTCCACAGTACACACTCCCCAGTTCCAATCCGATCCCCATCGTCAGTACCAACTACCGCGCCGTGCCGCGCGCCGCCTCAACGGCGGCGGTGCCTTTTCGCCTCATCCCTTCTCCTACCCGTGCACTCACCGGCGTTGCCTATGCAGCATCGCATGGGTGGCTTCCTGCTTTTGCCGGCTTTAGCCTTGGTAGTTGCGTCCGCGTGGGCCCCGGTCACCTTCGGCGACCCGCAGGCCACGCTGCTCAACCTGGGGTGCAGCCAGTACAACGCCACGCCCGCGTCCGCCTTCATCGCCGCCCTCAACTCCACATTCGCCAGCCTCCGCGCCAACCTCTCCGCTGCAGGCGGCGGCGGCGGCGGCTTCGCCACCGCCGCGGAACCGCGCGCCGCCGCCCCGGCGTTCGCGATGGCACAGTGCCGCCCATACGTCGCGGGCCGTGACTGTGTCGCCTGCTTCGACGCGGCCGCCGCGCGCCTCCGCGCCGCCTGCAGCGCCGCCGCCAACGGCGGGCGCGCCATCCTCGACGGCTGCATGCTCCGGTACGAGAGCGCGGCCTTCTTCGACCAGTCCACGCTCCCGGGCAACACGCAGGTCTGCAACGGCTCTGCCGTGGAAGCCGGCGGCTTCGCGGACGCGGCGCGGGCGCTGGTCGCCGACCTCGCTGCGGCCGTGCCTCGTGTCTCTGGGCTCGCCGCGGCGGCCGCGAGCGGCGGCGTGTACGCGGCGGCGCAGTGCGTGGAGACGGTCGGGGAAGGCGGTTGCGCGCAGTGCCTCAACGTGGCGGTGGCGAACATCGATGGGTGCCCACCCAACTCCGACGGCCGTGCCGTGGACGCCGGCTGCTTCATGAGATACTCTGATAAGTCTTTCTTCCCAGCGAACTCGACCGTGGACCTCGCCGTATATTTGCGCTCCGGTGAGTTCATCTTTGTTTACGTATCATGTGTTTTTGCGTGGGTTATTAACCTAGGCTTCCATGTAGTAGATACTGGCTGCTCCGCGGCAGTTGACAAACCCAAATTGGCTGCTCCACGGTAGTTGCCACGGGAAATGACATTTTTATCCCTCACCTATTTCGTGTCATGGCTCCTCCAAAAACGGCTTCACCGGTGAAGTTAAAGCCGGTGAAACCAGAAAAACTGGCTTTTTTCGGCTTCTAGTTCATTTTAATCCCGGCTTACAAAACGACTTCACGCTACCGTGCCTCGATTTATGCAAAATAAATGAAGCCGAAGCCGGCATAAGCCGTGCCAAAAAGGCCCTTCTTCTATCTCTATCCCTTCCGCGCTCGACCTCCGGCCATGGCAGACGCCGTCTCCAGCAGCCAGAAATGCCGGCGGTCCCCGTCCGCTGCGGAGGCGGAGGAAACCGACGGTAGTAGTCTCCTCCGGCACACGATGTGCGGCTCCCCGGCGTACGTGACCCCCGAGATCCTGTCGCGGAAAGGGTATGAGCCGGCGAAGGTGGACATCTGGTCCTGCGGCGTGGTGCTGTTCGTGCTGGCGGCGGGTTACGTCCCCTTCAACGACGCGAGCCTTGTGAACATGTACCGCAAGATCTACGCGGGCAGGTACCGGTGCCCAGGGTGGTTCTCGCCGGCGTTGCGCGACCTGCTGCGGCGCGTGCTGGACCCGGACCCGTCGGCGCGCTTTGACACCGACGGCATCGTGGCACCCGTGGTTCCGCCACGGCGCCAGCGACGAGGAGCTGGGCCGCCTGATGCACGGCGGTGGTGAGCAGGAGGAGGCGTGGTTTGGGCCGGCGGAGACCAAGGCGGACGAGGATGACAGGGAGCCGACCGCGTTCGACATCCTCAACTTCTCCCCGGGCTCCGACCTGTCGGCGCTGTTCGTCGGCGTCGGCAAGGAGCGGGTGTTCGTGGGCGAGCCCGCCGCGGCCGTGCTGGCCCGCGTGGAGGCGGCCAGGCGGAAGGGCGGGTAGCGTGTGCGGAAGGACGGGAAGAGGGCCGGCGGTGGACCCGTGTACGTGGAGGACGAGGAGGGCGGCGACGACGTGGTGGCCAAAGTGAGCGTGTTTAGGCTCGCGGACGCCGTGTCCGTGGTTGAGGTGGTGAAAGGCGAAGGCGCCGACGCCGCGCTGTTCTGGACCGAGCTGCTGGAGCCGGCCGTGAAGCCCCTGGCGCTGAAGGGTGAAGCCGTGCGTGCCCGCCGCGAGCGAGGAAGGGACAGAGACAGAAGAAACAGATGAGGGGCAAAAATGTCATTTCCCGTGGCCGGTTTATGTTGTCAGGTCGAGTTGGCGTGCCACGTCAGCGAAAATGGCAAGAATGTATCAAATGTTCTCTCTCGATGGTAAATATGTTGGAGCAATTTTAAGAGTACTATCTGAAGAGGTGACATCCGTTATAATGGTAAAAAGTTAAATATCCCGCAAAATTTATATATCTAGAAATGTAAAAACGTCTTATAATTTAAAATGGAAGAAATAATAATTAACTCCTTATCCAAACAGGTCTAGCTAGCTAATAATTTAGCTAATTAACAACTATTTCACTAATTGGATCAAACTAGCTAATAGCGACTAATATTAACTGTGACTTATTAGCTAGCTAACAATTAGCAGCTAATGAATCCAAGCAGGCCTTAGTGTTATACCGGGGGGCCATGTTACGGATGTTTCTCACTCGTACGAGTAGTATTATGGATTAAGCAACCAATTCCCAATGATTCGTTGCTGATCTGCATTCTCGTTTAAAATTTGTGATTCTGACATTACCAGTACGTTCAGCAAATCACTTCTAGTCTAGAAGACTAAAAGTCAATCGCACTGCTTTGCTGTGGAGGGTATTTCATCCCAAATAAAAATGGACACCAAGCCAGCAGATGTGGTGCATGTGAAAATTTCTGTTCTGGTGCGTGTAAAAGAAGCGACTCTATAATGCTCAAACAAATTTTCTTTTATCATACATGTGTACAGTTCAGGAAATCCAATGTTTCAGATGATTTTTGGTGTATTCTAATTTTTCAGGAAGTTAGGATCAGTTAATGTGCTCCAGGGATTCGTCTTGCTCGAAATTAGCTTGTAATGGATATTCAAATAGAAAGTTTCAAAAAAAAAAGTAACGAGTTCGACAAATAGAACTAACGAAATATTATGTCTCCAGTCAAAGTTTTTTCAGTTTAGAGTTCTCAAATGCATGATTGCTTGCAGTTTTTTTTTTCAGTTTAGAGTTCTTCAATGCATGATATCTTGCAGGGAAATCGAGCCAAAAAGGAGCGATCATAGGAGGCATTTTGGGAGGTGTAGCCTTCCTGCTTCTTGTTGGCCTGTTGACTTTGTTATTGGTACGGCGTTCTAGAAAGACAAAGCCTCGTAGAGGTAAATATTGTGAAGTCTAGCATTTATCAGACTTGCAGTGTTGTGATTTTTGTCTAATTTTCCAATGGAAGTATAAAATATGTCAGATATTTCTGTTGTTTGCCATGAAATTCTCTTACAGGGATTCAAGTAAAGTAAAATATCACGTGTCAAATGTTTCTTTCATGAGAACACTGCCCAATGCTATGCCCCTATTGTTTTGTGTTGCATGCCGCATGTTTAGCTTTATAACCAATGGTTGTCAATCATATTATTGATACAAACTTAACTTGGTTGGCTATTCCTATCTTATGAAACTTGCTGAAAGACAACGGCTTAAGAAGAGTACATTAACGAATAAAAATAGAAATTTATTTTTTCTTTTACGTAACCATAGGTCCACTGTACACATGTTTTCATAGCCACCATACGCTGATTTCTTCCTGAAATAAAATTTGTGTCCATTTATGTTTGCTGACTTATAGTCTTCAGTACTTTTGTGCTTTATTTGTTTTAGCCTGAGCAATGTCTTACACTTTACTGTATAAGGCTATTGTAGAACCACAGTAAAGTAAAAGCCAATTCGATACATGATCTAGGTAAATATTGAGTTTGTCCATTTTTGCTCACGACAACATGGCAACTTACAGATATTTTTAGTCTCAAAGATATATTATGTATAAAATGTCTTGGAGTTTATCCAAGATCCATTTATATCTGTTTTATATGCAAAAAGTATAATCAAGTCCGTTTTTAAAAATGAAAAAACAGCGTCATCGCTGTATTTTGTAATTACATTGGTTTGCCGAAAGTCAATTGGAAAAACTGATCAAACACTATATTGTTTCTGCATTTCCATGTCTGAATGTATTATCTTTTAGGAGATATACTTGGCGCAACAGAATTACAAGGTCCAACAAGTTTCTACTATCATGATCTTAAGGCTGCAACCAATAATTTCAATGAGAAAAGTAAACTCGGCGAAGGAGGTTTTGGAGATGTATATAAGGTATGCTGATCATATAATTTTCATCCTCCATCGAAATTTGCTGATTGTATGCAGCTTTAGAGAACTAGAAAACTTATAATTAAGAAAATTTTAGAAGCAGTGCTTTTCATTTCTGACAGGGTTTGCTGAAAAATGGGAAAACAGTTGCAGTAAAAAGGTTAATAGTAATGGAAACTAGCCGGGCCAAAGCTGATTTTGAAAGTGAAGTGAGGTTGATTAGCAATGTTCATCATCGGAATCTTGTCCGGCTTCTTGGTTGTTCTCGGAAGGGCTCTGAGTTCTTACTTGTCTATGAATACATGGCAAATGGCAGCCTGGACAAGTTCCTCTTCGGTATGTTACTCGAATCTATGATTCTCAGGCGTTTGATGCTTCATACATTATTTTCTTTGGTTTTCAGGGCACTTTATGACATGTTGAGAAAATTCATTTTATTGATGTGTCTATTAGTGCACATTTGCTTGTGCTAGATGGCCCCATTTGTTTTATCTGAATACCACATCCACACCTATAACTAGACTAAATCCACTCCAATTGTTTGTGTATTTGAGAGGATAATTGCTTTGCATTGGCTAACATAACATTTTTGGCATGCACTCTGTGCAATTGTTTCATTTTGGCATCACAGGTGATAGACGTGGAACCCTTAATTGGAGGCAGAGATTTAACATTATTGTTGGCATGGCTCGTGGTCTTGCATACCTTCATCAAGAGTTTCACGTCTGTATCATACACCGTGATATTAAATCTAGCAATGTTCTTCTTGATGATGACTTTCAGCCTAAAATCGCTGATTTTGGTTTGGCGAGACTTCTACCTGATGATCACAGTCATTTGAGTACAAAATTTGCAGGAACATTGTAAGTTTAAATATGCAAATATGGCATGTAGTAATATGCACTTGACTTATTTTTAAAATTATATTTTCTTTTGATCAGGGGCTACACTGCTCCAGAGTATGCAATTCATGGCCAACTATCGGAGAAGGTTGACGCATACAGCTTTGGTGTTGTCGTCTTGGAAATATTAAGTGGTCGGAAGAGCAATGATACAAGGCTTGAACCTGAAACACAGTACCTGCTTGAATGGGTATCCATCATTCTCTTCTCCTGAAACCTCCCTCTTCTTGGTGCATGCATTACCCCATATTGCTGCCATATCTCATATTTTTCATGCATGGTTTTATAAGTCTGTAATTTATGCTTACGGTTTTATTTTAGTTTCATACTAACTGAGTGAGATGAACACTCCACTGGATTTTCACTATATGCTTCTGAAGGTTTAACAAGCAATTGACAAAGTTCCAGCACACAGCACAGCCTTCTAGTGTTTTCTTATTAGTTTTCATCAGGATCTGGCTTGGATACTTTGACCAGTTCCATTTTTTATCTTTGACATAAAAAGAAAAACCATTAGCAGTGCTGCTCATGTTCCTCATCTGTATCGAATGTAACTAATATTTTGTTCTCTACGAACTCATGTGGTGCCAAGATCCCTTTTTGATCATCCCCTATGGTTGCACAGGCCTGGAAGCTATATGAAAGTGACAACTTAATGGCCTTGCTGGATGAGTCACTAGATCCTGAAGAATATACACCGGACGAGGTAAAAAGGATAATGGAGATAGCCCTTCTCTGCACTCAATCAGCTGTTGCTGCAAGGCCAATGATGTCAGAAGTGGTTGTGTTGTTGTTGACAAAAAATGATCCAGAGATCCAGCCCACAAGGCCCACTTTTATTGATGCAACAAGTAGAGTGCGAGGCGAAACATCCTCCAGTTCATCTTCTGCCTCGAAGGCGACCATATCAGTTTCTCAGTTTTCGGGCAGGTAAAAAGCATTGTATATGACTTTCCTTCTTTTTTCTATAGTAACAACATTTGTAATCAGTATATGTACATATAGGATATATATCTATATAGCAGGGAGTGACTGATTACTTGTCAGCATATATGACAGCAGTGTAAATCATTTGAAATTTCCCTTTTGTTCTTGTACTATGTAACTATCCATGTGGGTATGTGGTTCACATGCATGTTTTATATATGTGCTTTCTATACATGGCATTGTCTATCTGAGAGCATTTTGTGTCCCAAGTTGTATGCATATTGCATTGCAGTTACTGTATTTAAATTTCTAGCAAGAACTACAAAGTGCATTAACTGCTTGCTAAGCTACCATAGACGACGACAACAACAATGCCTTTCAGTCCCAAGCAAGTTGGGGTAGGCTAGAGTTAAAACCCACCAAGAGCCTCAAGTCATGATTCAGGCATTTCAATAGCTGCTTTTTCAAGCACTCCTATTCAAACATAGATCTCTAGATATATCCTAAACTTTCAAATCTCTTTTTTATTGCCTCTCCTCATGTCAATTTCGATCTTCCTCTACCTCTTCTCATATTATTAGCTTAGCTTAGAACTCCATAATGCACTAGTGCCTCTGGAAGGTCTCCTTTGGACATGGTCAAACCACCTCAATCGATGTTGGACAAGCTTTTTATGGCAGAACCACTTAATCTAATGCCTCCCAGGAGTACTTATCTTCTATTAGACACTAAGTACTCAATGGAGGACACTAAATTACGCAATTCCGTCGGAGCACACCCCAAGGGAGAACCCGAAAATCTATATTTTTCCATCAGGATCACAAATGAGAGAATAAAGCTTACAACATTCTTAAATCATTTCTTACATCACTTTCCATGCAACATCAGAGTATAATATTTATTAGTTTATAACAGTGGAATATAACCATGCTATCAGAGTTTCAGCGGAAATAAAATCATTTAACGACAAGTTAAACATTAACATGATGATCCGTTATATACATCATAACAGGTTATAAGTTTTCCATTGTAAAACATTTTGGGTGGAAGTTTCAAATAAACTCTATGTCCGCAACGTTAAGGAAATCCTCGCTGAAGCCCACCAGGAGGTTTCCACACACAAGTGTTAGCCCCACATGTTCCTATCACCTGCAACAGGGTAGAACAAATCCTGAGTACTCAATTATACTCCGCAAGACTTATCCGTCAGGAGGAAAGAAAAGACTTCAAGGATATGCAAGGCTATCTGGCTTGTGGTTTATTACATCTGTAGGAAGCATTACTAAACGTGCATCCTTATATTCAATTTCATTAGCAGTCATCATTAGGTCATTAGCTAACTATTCTATGTAAGCACATGTGCTACTTTCAAGCAGGTGTTAAGCAATCAGAACTATTTTACCATCTTTCATATTTCAGTTCTTACTACGTTGCTAGACTGTAGACAAGTCATACCAGATTACCCCGCAATTCACGAATCAATGTGCCTAGCTGGATACCCCAAATCACACGCCCCACTTGTACCCCAGGAGCAAGCAGGACCAACCCACCACTCTCCTGTCAAGGGGTCTAGGTCCCCGTCCAAACTTAGACTCCAAGCCCCTACACCTGAGTCCCAGACTCAGTGTGGTGCTTAGACCTCCACCATCCCCGCCTCCAATCAGTCGGTCCGGAAAAAGCCAGAACCCACGACAAGAGAGCAACGAGCCTTCCTTGCTCCCATAAACAAGTATGTGCTCAGGATAATAAGTCTGTGATCTGACTAGAACTCAATGCAACGACCGGTCCTTTACCGACACAGGCAGAATAAGTGCAATCTGAGCCTCGCTCGAATGCCAAACCAAGTTCAGATCCAAAGTACCATTCCGCCCAGTCTCCAATTATCATTCATATATATTTCAGGTGATAGTAATATAATAAAAACAATAATATCTTTCCTATCTCTCGTGAGTGACAGGCAATCATTCGACTTCTACTAGAGTCCTATAGCATAGCAATCTATAAGATCCTGTCATACTAGTAAGACTCATAGGATAAGGATATATATATATATATATATATATATATATATATATATATATATATATATATATATATATATATATATATATATATATATATATATATATATATATATATATGCAAGTGGGTTTCATTCAACTCCTTAAACTTAATGCACAAGCATAAAATAAAGTGTAGAATAATAGGGGTTATGCACCGGGGCTTGCCTAGGTAAGATATAACCAAAAGTTAGTATTCCATCATAGTGACATGATCATCAAGGCACCATCTTTTCTGCTACTTCGGTCATCTCCACGATCCATCCGTTGTCCCTATTATGATATACGTGGATGCAACGTATAGATGTAAATAATCAACGACAACCAAAACTCTTAGAAATTTGATTTCGCCTCACAAGCTAACCAGATAGCTCTAACGTGCTAGGCTACGGTTGTCGAACTAGGCGCTAATTTCCCACAATGTTTTAGTTATAAAATCCGTAGGTGCTTTTCTTTATCCATTTCATTGATTTAATATATCATCGAACTAGGGCTCATTAGTTACCTTAGCAAACTAATTATTCTCGAGCTACAAAAATTATAGAGAGCACATAACAAAACTATGAAACTATTGTAAAATTTCCAAAGCTAAGCACTATCATCATTTTATCATAAAAATTCCTACAAGTTCATATCTTATTAAAACTACGCATTTCAAAATAATTCTGGCAACCCTACAAATAATACAAAACTTTATGAACAAAATACACTAACAAGTAGATTATGATTTTAGGAACTTAACAAAATTGGTTTCACAATTTTTGGTCAGCTACACAAATTGATATTGAATTGACAAGTTTCTCTTAGAACTAAATTAGAAAATGCTCGAGAAAATGAAAAGGGCTGGTGGCCAAACGATTCAGCCCAGTGGCCCAACTTGGCCCACGCGGAACACGACGCACGCGCAGCAAGCTGGCCCATGACTGGGATCCCACGCGCCCGTGGCTATTTTGCAGAAAAGACCTTGATCTATTCATTTATTACGCGTCCCCTTGCGCACTATTGTAGAAGAGACACACTTTGCATCTAACACCCTCTAAAACCCATCTTTACAATGGCTCGCCCCTGGCGCATGCGTGTGGCGGCACAGGACACCGACTAGCCCACAATGATTACGTCGGTTAACCTAGCGACACTCCGATGAGACAGGGAGGCCGACCAAGCTCCATGTCCAAACGCACAAGGGCGGGTGGTGGTTGGGAGCTTAATGGTGCACTACCAAAGCCGGGTCTCGACAACGGGCAAAACCATGCGGTGGCGTGACTGTTCTGACTAAACTACGCGCATTCAGTAGAGTAGGGGTGGTGGATGAGTATCAGTGGCTCATCGTGGTGCCCACTGCGGCGGTGGTTGAGGCATAGGAGTGCTGAAGAGGACTGGCCACGTGCGTGCAGTGAGGTCGATGGCGCTCTGAGTGTGTGACACCATCGCGTCACCGCGCCGTCGATGGGCTGCGAGGCCAAGGCAATGCGAGCATCGGGTGAAGGGAGTCAAGGCGAGTCTAGAGACAACACCAATTGGAGCTCTCTCCCCACGTATTGGGACTTACCCCCAGCCCATCTATTGTGGTGGCTTTCATGGCCGGCGGCGAGAAAACACCAAATTGGCTGTCGATAGCGCTTGGCCGGGGATAATGAAGATTGAGCACCTAATTGACTTCCTAAGCCACTCTCATGCGTGAAGGCCAGGGCTGTAAACACCTAGAGCTAGGTGGATCGGTGGGCGGTCGCGTGGTGCTCTTGTTGGGCTATGTCATGGACAAGGCGCACGAGTGGGTTAAAATGGAGTAGCATTGCTCGGTTAGCAGCAGCACACACTCACTGCTCATAGGAGCCGAGACCTATAAGATCGACGTGACGCGTTTGAACCGAAGTGACTGAACACGAGCGGGGCTCACCCACGGTGGCTAGCTAGTCAAAGCAAGGCACTGACAGGGAAGCGTCCCATTACTTCTACGGTCGGCCACCATTGCTGACACGACGATAGGTTTCCAAGGCACAGACAAGCATGGATAGGTAGAACGAGGGGATGGAGCGAGCGCCACGTCGACCAACTGGCGGCCGCCAAGGCACTAGGCCTAGCCCTGCGCGTGGCGCAGCGGCACGACGGTGGTTGCCACGCATGGATAGGGAGGGATGGCTCTAGGGTGACATGGCAGCAGTGACTGGTGTCGGTCAGGCAGCAGCCAGCCAGGGTCGGCCAACGCTGGCAGTGCGGAATAGCAGCAGTCGGCCCTTGCGCGGCACAGCCGACGCACAGCACGGCCGAACACAGCGGCACCAGGGCAAGGGCACGGTGACCGCAGCCACAGGGCCAAACGGCCAAACTAATGTTGTGCATGAATTTTAATGCTCTGACTAAAACCAACCCAGCTCAGTTGAGACCAAACCAATTTGCCAAGGCTCAAGAGGGTCCTAATGGCTATCCCAAGGAGCATCAGACACAAACTTAGATGAACTACCAAGAGACATAGAGACACGCCAAAATAGGTTCGTTAAGCCAGGCGCTGATTCACGAATGGAGCGCCAAAACCTGACCGCAACGCATTCTAACGAAGTTTGGGCAATTTTTACGAGAGCAACGTGATCTCTAACACTTTGACCTACACCATGCTCATGTACTCACTTTGATGCAATCAACAATACAAAAACATGGACCTAGTGTTTAAACATTTTTGTTAGAAATTAAATGTCAAAATAGCATTGTCTTACTACTTCTCCATACTTAGAAACGTTAAGGATCTCAATTGAGGCTAAGTAACCATTAACTCTTTTGTCGCAAATTTTTAATAGATCTAAACCTTGTCGATTTCAACTAACAAACCTACTGTGATGTAGCCCGTACTTCGTACTGACTTATAGAAACAAAATATGTAGACATTGTTTAATTATTTTGTATCAAATAATCCTCCAAAAATGGTATTTTTTAATCCTAAGTTATATTACGCTTCGGTTTATAAAAATTAGTTTTCATGCCAACAATTAAAACAACTTATTCAGTTTTTCATATTAGGATCTCACTAGCGTATTCTCACATAAAATAAACTAACAACACTCATTTAATTTTTCTTAACTACAGAAGTGAGTCAAATAAGATGCGTGTGCCATTGTTTAGAACTACCTATCCTACTCTTCACGTTAGGATTTTTCATTTAACACATATAGGCATTTAAGTAAGCTAGCTCACTATATTTATTAGATCCATCTCTCAGGCCATAATATTAGTGGTTAGCAAGCTCGTAACACCAGAGGTGTTATACTTTTCTTCAATTAGGTGCTACCCCTAGGCGATCACTTATATCATCGTTCCTGAACTCGGTCCTATTCTTGTGTGACCACAAATCCATCGCAACATACGCATTTCTGCAACACACAGTTGTTGAACATGTTAAATCTTTGTAGGCCAACATTTTGCTCCATACAACATAGCCGGTCTAATCGTCGTTCTATAAAACTTGCCTTTTAGCTTTTGTGGTACCCTCTTGTCATAGAGAATGACAGAAGCTTGTCGCCACTTGATCCACCCTACTTTGATTGTATGGCTAACGTCCGCATCAATATCTCTATCCCTCGGTAGCATCGACCCTAGATACCAAAAGGTATCCTTCTTAGGCACTACTTGACCTTCCAAACTCATATCTCCCTCCTCCTGTGTAGCTCTACCAAAGTCGCATATCATGTATTCGGTTTTAGTTCTACTCAATCTAAAACCTTTAGACTCAAGGGTCTACCGCCATAACTCTAGTTTCCTATTTACTCCCGCTTGGCTTTCGTCCACTAACACTACATCATCAGCGAACAAGATACACCAAGGGATATCCCCTTGTATGTTCCTAGTAACCTCATCCATTACCAAGGCAAAGAGATACGGGCTTAAGGCTAACCCTTGATGAAGTCCAATTTTAATCGAAAAGTAATTTGTGTTACCATCGTTTGTTTGAACCCTAGTCACAACATTGTTGTACATGTCCTTGATGAGGGCCACTATCGATGCGGGACCTACGGGATACACCGCAAGGAAGAGAGGAGATCTAGTTTGATTAGGATTCCTCCCATGTAATCCTAGTAGTAATACCACCCTGTAATCCTACTAGGACTCTACATTGTAAACCAACTAGGACTCTGGCCTCCTAACTATATAAAGGAGGGCAGGGCTTCTTAGATAGGGAGACAAAAAACAATGCAACACTTTACAATCAATCCAACGTAAAGGCTAACGTCGACTGGACGTAGGGCTATTACTCGATCATGGTCGAGGGTTCGAACCAGGATAAATCGACTGTCTCTTGCGTCTACCGTCGAGTTCTGCATATGCTGAAGCCCAAACAAACTGCCCCGAGGACCCCCATGGCAGGCTATCGGTGGTGAAACATCAACAGCTGGCGCACCAGGTAGGGGCTTTCGGCGAATTTGCATCCAAGAGCTCGACGGACCTCGACAACATGATCTTCTCGATGGGATCAACCTTCATCTTCGGTTCATGGATCTGCGAGGCAGGGCAAGCGACGATGGCAAGCTCCAAAGCTGTCTCCTCAAAGATTCGGATCACCTTGAAGACCTTTCTATTTTGGCGACTACGATAGATCAACTCACCGAAAGATTCGCGCAACTCGTGATGTCCGATCCAACTTAGATTTCGCGGCTTTGCGCATCCGACTCAGACTCAGGCTCCGCATCCGAGATGGAGTCTTTACCGAGTTCTTTTGAGAAACCAAGTTCTTTTCCAGCGGGGCTCTAGAACACGACCTCAGCCTATCAAGAAAACAACTCGAAATACACTTAGAGTCCTTTCAAGAAGTCGGATCCTCTCCCAATTGGACTCAACAACATAGCAAGATCTTACCAAGACCCGCTCTAAGAAGTCGCCGGTCCAGTGCGAAGGCTATGGCTTACCGGAGCACAGGAAGGACTCATACTAACCATGACATCTCAAGATTGCCTCGTCCACTGGCCGGGTCCTATTCCCAGAAGCAGCAACACCCGATTAGTTGATGAGACAGCCGTTCTACCCTACCAAAAAGGCAGTATGCTCTACGACACCGATGCCTCCACAGAAGACATCAATAACTCATGCAAGGTAGACATAGAAGCAGTACATGCTCGAGAAGTTTTTATGGTTCGACAATCACCGCTGATACCGCCACAAATACCAGATGTCAGATCCTCAGATGAGTCAGAATCCAACATATTTCCCAATGCCCTGGAATACGATGGCGAGTCTGAGGGCCAGAAACAAGCCAGAGAAAGAAGAAATAAACTAAAAGAAGGTCGCAGATGCCGCGCTAGACAGCACAAAGAAGCCTGGATCAAGTACGAGACAGAATTAGCCAAGTACGGCAAGAAGAAATACGATCAAGAAGTCAGAGAAAGACGAGCAGCCAGGGCACGCAATGCTCCATATGATAAGATCCGAGAAGTGTTAGAAGAACTTGAAGCCATTTCACATCCCAATGAAGAACAAGAGTGACTCCGAGAACTTTTACGAACAACATCCTTAAAAGCACACGACGGAATGACCCGCTCTAGAATACCCGCCGTTTTAGCCGGGCAAGAAGTACAAAGTCAAAGGAGGTCTGCTTTTGAAAGACTGGGGCCAAACGAAAGCCACGACTGAGGAAGCAGAAAAAACCATACTCAGAGTAACCAAGTTGAGCATACCGGCCGAGAGCAAAAGAGCTGAAAAGATGTTTGAGCCCACCGATGAGGGTAGCTAATAAGCTAACACCCGATCCAAAAAGCAAAATGGCTGAAATCACGCCTGAGCATACCGACCGAGAGCAAAAGAGCTGAAAAGGTGCTTGAGCCCGCCGATGAGGGTAGCTAATAAGCTAACACCCGATCCAAAAAGCAAAATGGCTGAAATCACGCCTAAGCATACCGGCCGAGAGCAAAAGAGCTGAAAAGATGCTTGAGCCCACCGATGAGGGTAGCTAATAAGTTAACACCCGATCCAAAAAGCAAAATGGCTGAAATCACGTCTGAGCATACCGGCCGAGAGCAAAAGAGCTGAAAAGATGCTTGAGCCCGCCGATGAGGGTAGCTAATAAGCTAACACCCGAACCAAAAAGCAAAATGGCTAAAATTATGCCTGAGCATACCGGCCGAGAGCAAAAGAGCTGAAAAGATGCTTGAGCCCATCGATGAGGGTAGCTAATAAGCTAACACCCGAATCAAAAGCAAAATGGCCGAAATTATGCCTGAGCATACCGGCCGAGAGCAAAAGAGCTAAAAAGATGCTTGAGCCCGCCGATGAGGGTAACTAATAAGCTAACACCCAAACCAAAAGCAAAATGGCTGAAATTATGCCTGAGCATACCGGTCGAGAGCAAAAGAGCTGAAAAGATGCTTGAGCCCGCCGATGAGGGTAGCTAATAAGCTAACACCCGAACCAAAAAGCAAAATGGCTGAAACAAGCCAGTTGTCTGACTACTCGTCACAGTTTCTGACTACTTTGGCTACGGTGACCAACTACTCGACAGCTCATGTCCAAGTACTCACAAGCTGATGCTCGGGGGCTACAACCACCGGGGTCTCCTGAGCGCAAAATGCTAGGATCACGCGCTGATTCTACCACGCGGCCGTCAATCAAGCTAAGTCATGGTTTAATATGTTTTCAAATATTCTTTAATCATCATATATCTCTGGATATTATCCATATGCCTACGTGGCTCTACTATAGTTGATTTACCTAGGTTGTTGAGGCCTTAATCCGTGAAGCCTACTCGCCGGAAAGGGAACCATTTTCTGGACCACGTCATCAAATAAAGAGCTCGCCCATCGCTGGCTGCCTTACTTGGCCACTACTTCATTGGGTGAGACACACGCCCTGCGCTGTCTTACTCGGTTGCTGCTCAACAAGTCACCAGGATGTCTGACTACTTGGCCACGGTGATCGACTACTCGGTTGGGGTGATCAACTACTCGACAGCTAAGGTCAACCTTGTTGCGGTGATTTGGAAACTCTAAGGTGGGGGTGATACGGGGTCTCCGGTGAGGGGACTACCCACCCGAAGCCTTTTGACGAATTATCTAGGTTGCCTTACTTGGATCGGATCATGATCGAACGAGAAGATTTTGCGTCAGCAAGATGAGCACGAATATAAGGATGCACGTGCATATTTATATATACTTTCATTACTCAAGCGAAACAAAGGAAGAGGCATGACATGCAGTAGCATGCAAGAAGACATCAAGCACGCAAGCTAATTATGGAAAGTACTCGGTGGCGCAGCTGTGTTGACTTACAACGGTATATGGATAGCCTACTACAGTTCGCGGGTGACTTGGATACACCCTTGAGAATGTCTACAAGATCCTACATATCCTCAGAAGAGGTTTTCAGTTCTTTGAACAACTCAGATTCAAGACCCTCTAACTTTTTGTTCCAAATAGCAAGAGGCTCGGGGGCTATACTCAGTGAGTGCACTTTTTTCTTTGAAAAAGCGCACGTCACCAAGAAGACTTCTTCAAGACAGACCACTTCAAGGCCTCACGACAAAAAGAACCCGGACCGATCTATATCCGAGTTCTTTTTGAAAAAGAACCCGGGTATATGCTCGGGAGCCCTTCGACGAAGAATCAGAGCAATTTCAAGACAAGGCCCTCCAGCTCCTTGTTCCAAACAGCAAGAGGCTCGGGGGCTACACGATGGGAGTACTTTTTCTTCAAAAAAGCACACACCACTCGAAGATCCCAAGAAGCGCTACATGGTTTCACTCAAGACAGCACTCGGGGGACGCTTGTTCCTGCTCGGCAAGACCTGGAGGAACAAAACAAGGCTTCCGGAGTTCAACCATGAAGTGCTCGGGGGCTTATCGATGCGGGACCCATGGGATACACCGCAAGGAAGAGAGGAGATCTAGTTTGATTAGGATTCCTCCCATGTAATCCTAGTAGTAATACCACCCTGTAATCCTACTAGGACTCTACATTGTAAACCAACTAGGACTCTGGCCTCCTGACTATATAAAGGAGGGCAGGGCTCCTTAGATAGGGAGACAAAAAACAACGCAACACTTTACAATCAATCCAACGCAAAGGCTAACGCCGACTGGACGTAGGGCTATTACTCAATCACGATCGAGGGTCCGAACAAGGATAAATCGACTGTCTCTTGCGTTTACCATCGAGTTCTGCATACGATGAAGCCCGAACATACTGCCCCGGGTACCCCCGTGGCAGGCTATCGGTGGTGAAACATCGACAGCCACGTACTTTGATGTGACTTTATGTTTGTCTAAATCCCACCACATAATATTTCTTGGTATCTTGTCATAAGCCTTCTCCAAGTCAATGAAAACCATGTGGAGGTCCTTCTTCTGCTCTCTAAACCGCTTCCTTTGGTCACTCCAAGCACCTCTGAAGCAACCTTCCCAACGCATGTTGCCATCTTCTCCCACATGTTGTTTGCATCGCCTTCATCCTTCTAAGGGTCCTCTTCAATGACCTTTTCCTTAAAGACCTTTGATGCCTCCCCTTCTAATTTTCACCACTTCGTTCTAGCAACCCTACCTTGTTTGTTCCCACGAGCTTGCACCAGAAAGCGGAAGTCAGACACCACTAGTTTGTGTTGAGCGGCCACACATTCTCCTGGTATTACCTTATAGTCCACGCATGTTCGTTTATCCCTCCTTGTAAGGATAAAGTCAATTTGACTAGAGTACTGGTCGCTACTAAAGGTCACTAAATGGGACAGTCTCTTACGAAAGAAAGTGTTAGCTATCATCATATCAAAAGCTATAGCAAAGTCTAAGACTTCCTCTCCCTCCTAGTTCCTACTACCATATCCGAAACCCCCATAAACCACCTCGAAACCTGCACTTGATGTACCTACATGGCCATTAAGATCACCTCCTATAAAGAGCTTCTCACTACTGGGGACAGCTCTAACCAAGCGATCTAAGTCTTCCCAGAAAAGCCGCTTAGCACTCTCATCATGGCCTACTTGGGGGCATATGCACTAATTACATTTAAGACCATATCACTAATAACAAGTTTAACTAAGATGATCATATCCCCTTGCCTTCTCACCTCCACTACACCATCCTTGAGGCTCTTATCAATCAAAACTCCTACTTCATTTTTATTTGAAGTTGTCCTATGTACCAGAGCTTGAAGCCGGTATTGTTCGCCTCCTTCGCCTTCTGCCCCTTCCATTTAGTCTCTTGGACGCATAAGATATTTACACGCCTCCTAACCGCTGTGTCCACTAATTTTCTTAACTTACCTATAAGGGACCTTACATTCCAGCTACCTAAACGGATCCTATTTGGCTCAACTAGCTTCCTTACCCTTCGCACCCGCCGAGGTTGGTGTGAAGACCCTTGCTCATTTTGCACCACACCCGGGCGCCGATGTGGCGCGCCACTAAGGATGCGACGACCCGATCCTTACTCACTTGACACCATGCACAGATCGCGACACGATATGTCACGGGGGTGATGACCCGCCCTTGCTCATTTAACACCATACCCGGGTACCGACATGGTGCGTCGCTAAGAGGGTTACGCCCCAACGGGATTCTTTTGGGTTTCATCTCCATAAAAGTGGCTAAGTTTTTACATTGGCTCGTCACGCCTAACACAACCCTCCTCCTTTACCAGGGCTTAGGACCTGCTATGCTGGGACACCAAATGCACCCCGCCATAGGAGGAGTTCTAAGATACCATAGACCATCAGCTGATTTCTTAGTTGCAGTTGATTAAGTGAACAGCCTTACAATTTAGTTCTAGTAGCTGTTCAAACAGTTTAAAAAAGGCAACATGAGCAACTTGAGATTCCAACAACTGAAACTTATCCACCTGGCAGAAATTCTCATTTGGAAAAGCTCCCTGACAAGCCCTTTCTCACAATTTACAAAGAGAAGTCTATAATAAAAATATTCCTTTAAATACGTGCTCCTAGTCGAATGCCTTCAGAAAGCCCTTGGGGACTGATTCACCGGCCAAGGCAAAGGTCTATTCTGCAGTTCATCTTTCATTAGTGTCCTGGTGGGTACCCCAGAGAGTAAGCTGTGTTACTTTGACTCTGAAGTCGTCCTTTCTAACAAAGTTTTAAGGAAACTAATAAAATTTCGTTTAAATACCAGAAGTGTCCCCCCCTAACTGCATATCTTATTTCTTGAACTGTCAAATGTGAAACTATTTCTATGTTGTCTGTTTGGGAAAATGGAACAGTATTCTGTCTAATAAGTTAGGCTGTGTAGCACCCGGTTTTAAGAACAAAACCAGATACACACCATATGTGAGCTTAGAAAGTCAAATCTTACATATAGCTACAGGTAAGGGTAATATCAATAGACAATGCTAAATATATAACGTACTTAGTATAAAGAATATAACCTTAGATAGCAAACAGTGGAAAGACAACTCCGATCTTCGGGTGAAGACTCTAATTCCATAGGGACAACTGACTGGTTGATCACAAGCCTATTTCCTCCAAACTTTAGCAATCTGGTACCCATCCGGGATTTTTATCCAAATATTTGAAAAGTAAAGCAAGCGTAAGTACATGTCGTACTCAACAAATATAACATGAGGTTCATGAGTCTCAAAAGGTTGACACTGGTTTACTGCCGATTAGCTTTTAGTGAGTCATCTTTTAGCAATTTGGTGGCAACAAGTTTATTCACAAGCCCATATAAACACACGATCAGGTAAACATGAATAATGAATAGCAATCAGGATGTTCGCTTACAGATAAGTCCTTAGGGAGAGAAATCTAGAGCACCATAAAAACAGTCCAATGCTCTAGCCCCCTTGTTCCATGTTTCTAAAAAAGCATCTTTTAGTGTTTATTGCATGTACTATTAGTCAAGTTACAAGATCATGGTTCCAGTTGAGCACTAGCGTCATATTACCCAATGCAATAACCCAAAGGTGTCAAGGAATCCAGGATATCAAATAGCAAGGAAAATTACTACGGTTGCCAAGGTAGACACATGCATATAATTAAAATGATATTAAGGTGAATAAGACAACAAGGATGATTTCATGCTATACTTGCCTTAAAATTATGTTCTTCTTCTAGTCCAAATCTTCAAAGATCTGCTTCTTGATTTACCACGTATAGCTCACCGACTGGACACGATCATGAAGCACCACACAAACATCCATGCAATCATACACGAAGCAAATAATAGGACTAAATTAGAATAGTATACCAAACATAATAAACAACAAGTAAAAACGTTTTAAAGATGTTCTACATATTACTACGATCACACAGGCATGAAAAGCACTCTAATCGGAGCTATAACGAAGAAGTTAGGAATTAAACATGATTTCTTTTAATAAAATAATAGATTAAATCTAACCTCGAATTTCAAAAGTTGAAAATATATTTAACAGTAGCTTGAACATGTAGATTACTCAATTACGAATCTAACATAACTTGAACGGATCAAATCGGACTTAAAACAGAGAAGTTACGACCTAAACAATGCAGTGGCAAAACTATAATTTCTGGAATTTATTTTTGAATTAAAACAAATCAAAATGCAGGTTTTTAAAATAGATCAGGGACTGCGGGTACAAATAAGAAGGACAGGGGATGTTTAGCAAATGTTCCAGCCGAAAGGGTACCGACCAATCTCGGTCGTTGGATCTAACTTGGATGGCACAGATTAGATCGGGAGGGAACGACTCCCGACGGCGACACAGACAGCGGCGGCGCCATGGTCGGAACGAGCGAGCTCGCTGGCGTAGTGGGATCTAGGCCTACGGGTCACAACAGCACAAGGTGAGGGCACCAAGAGAGAGAGAGAGGAAGGCAACGCGAACTCACCAAGGTAGTTTTCGCCGATGATGGAGGCACGAAAGCGATGCACAGCTCAGCGAACATGGTGGCTATGGCGGAGCTAGGGCTCATGGCTCGGCGAGCTGCTATTCAGCGACTTGGTGAGGCAACTGCGGCTCCGAGGCTCGGGATGGAAGCGGCACGATGCGGGCACCCGGTATTTATGGTTGGGAGCAGCTTGGGGCGCAAGGCAAGGGAGGAGGCGTGGCCGCATGGGGCTCTCGGCTATGGCAGAGCAGACTTCGGGTCGATGATGACTCGGGGAGGAAGGGGACTCCTGCTGACGTGTGGGCTCGGTCTGGTAGAGAGAGGAGAGGGGAACGCGCGAGCGACGCTGCGCGTGGATTGGGACGGCGCGCGGGGTGGGTCGCGGGAGAGAGAAGGAGATGGGCCACGCGAGCTGAGTCGGAGCTGGGCCGCGGGATAAGGCCGACGCTAAGGAGAGAGGGGAGGGAGAGCTCCACGCGGGCTTGGCTTGTCCACTAGGCTAGCTGGTCCAAATGAAGATGCGGGCCGCAGGGGAATGAGGGAGAGGTGCAGGCCGGGCTAAGGGAGAGAGAGCAAACCTATGGGCCACGAAGGAAGGAGAGAATTTTTTAAACAAATTTTCAAAACCAAATTCAAATCAGATTCAAATTCTTTTGAAATTTTGATCAAACCTAATCACCACAAAATAAATATGCAGCAGCATGTATGCACAAACATGTTGCTACCTTATGATAAATTTTAAATTAATGAAAATTTTTATTTTCCTATATTTTCATGAGCACAAAAATTCCAAATAAAATCATTTTAGCTCTATTTTCAAAAATTCAAATTTTAGGGTGTTAAAGGCTGAGTATGAAGAGACCTGATAATGGAAACATCAAAGCAGCGCTCAGTTGATAAAAGCTAAAAGAGCGAAATGGCCTCTAGCTGAGTTGGTTAGGTGGCTTGAGTAGGACTCCTCAGGTCTTGGGTTTGACTCCCCGTGGGAGCGAATTTTAGGTTTGGGTTAAAAAAAATCTCATCGTCTGTCCCACGCTAAAGCACATGTCTAAGGCCCCACCCCAGTCGTGGTCATTTTCCCATGGGCCACGGTGTTGCTGTGTATGGATGGAGCAGGGGTTTGGGGGTTTTCTCGACCTGAGTGAGAAGGTCTTCATCTTAATGCAATGCCTGAAAGGTTGTCTTACCCCTCGCATGTTGAGTTTTATTATTATTATTATTATTATTATTATTATTATTATTATTATTATTATTATTATTATTATTATTATTATTATTATTATTATTATTATTATTATTATTATTATTATACACGAGCTATTCTACACTCTAGGTGTAGAATATTATTCTACACCAAACTATTATATTGAACATAATTCAGTACTGTTCAGTATTCGTGTTTCAGTATAGTTCAGTATTTTGTGGTCCTGGGTGTAGTCCTGAGTGATACTGAATGCGGTTTTTGGTCAGTTTTGACTTGCGGTGTAGAATAATATTCTGCACCACCTAGGGTGTAGAATAGCGCTGCTGTATGTGTGTGTGTGTGTATATATATATATATATATATATATATATATATATATATATATATATATATATAACAGACAGGCTATGTGGTTCCACAAGAACTGTGAGTGCATCTTGGTATGAAACTATGAATCACACTTTCTAATATTCAGGATTTATCAGAATGCTGCAAATGATGCATTCTGTGATCTGATTGTTGAAATTGTCAAAAGCTGCCATCAATGTAAGCATTAATTTATTAGCATATGCAGAACTAATGCTTGTCCTTATTATCATATATGTAGCGAGGAATAGTTGTCTTAATTTTTTTTTCTATGTTCTAGTGGATGTCTGTTGACCCCAGAGATTTTTGTAATCTATCATTGCATATTTTATCTTGGGAAATGGTGTAGCACTATGGATTATTTTACTTATCTTGTTTGCTTCCCCCGCATGAGTGTGTGCCACATAAGCTGACTTTACCAGACAACATAAAGGCAGTAAACTAATGGCTGCGTTCAACTTGTTGCACAACATTATAATTGATTTCACATTGCTGTTTGATAGAGATGATTTGTTGACTGTGACTGTTTTCACATTGTAGCTTTGATATGGACAGATCACCCGGCTCTCATACTGATTCCCCTTCTATTGTGTAAACAAATTGCATCATAACGCAGTTGTCATGCAATTTGGTCTAATCTATCATATAATAATCACCTTCTTATTTGGGATATAGAAAAAAAAACTAGCATATTTGGCATCTCCTATTGAGCATATATAAAAATAGGATACTGCAACCTGCTCCTGTATGCCTAATCTATCATATAACCACACCGCTTGACAGCTTGCGTTTTATTCTAACTAGTTAAAAGCCCGTGCATTGCAACGGGTACATATAATATCACGATAACATATGTATAAGCGCATGTTATACTGTATCTAAAATAGATATTGCAATCGTGATGTTTTACAAGTTGCAATACACGAGCATTCACTTTATCATAACAAGTTTGTGTTTTACAATACATGTTTTACAATATATTGTACAATTAAGAATCTAATCTCTCAATGTTTCGACCAAGAGAACGTGCTTTGCACGGCGGCTGGTCACCAATCAAAGATAGTTCAGAAGATTTTCAAGTTCACGATGCGGCATCTAACTTCTTGCAGCTGAAGCATGCAGATAGTTGAAGCTGTAGTTAGAAATATCCTGCACATAAGTTGATTGTTAATTTTTAAAGTTAAAGTACTATTGATATATCTTGAAAAAAATATGTATCGACGTGTAATGCATTACCTCTTTCATAGAGTTAGAACCTCTTTATATACAATATTCTTTGTGAATATATCCTTTATCGGTCTCTTCTTCCCCTTCCCTTTCTCTTTTCCCTTGTTCACGTCCTTCTCAGCAGCCGGCACAGCCAAAATCCTAATGTTCGATCTTGTTGTAGCTCTTGATAGCGCCACATACAATTGGCTATGCGAGAACATTGGTTCCGGCAAGTATACCCCTGACGTTAGGAATAGTCTGCCCCTGTGCCTCGTTAACAGTCATTGCAAAGCTGAGTCGAATAGGGAACTACTTTCGCTTAAATTGGAAAGGGAACATCTCATCGTTCGACGGGCATAAGCGTATTCGAGGCAGAAAAACCCGCTTTCCAGCGTGCTGTCCCAACACAATTTATGTGTCTATGGTATTCTTTTGGAACCCCCGTATGATAAGCCTGGTACCATTACAAAGTCCTTTCGCAAGGATCAATGTTCCTAAGCAATATCACCGGACAACCAATCTTCAGCTTCAACACATGTGGAGGTAGACCATTGGATGTCAAAGTGTTAAGGAATTCCTCAGGGTAGTAATTGTGCGGATCGTCCACCGCACCGTCAAAGCGATGGCTGTGATTCTTACTGTTGTTTGGGCTGCAGTTGTTTTGGATTGGCTGTAATAGTTTCCGTACCTTGTGCGGCAGCTACAGCACTGCTTGTACCACAGCCGATCAGGCTGAATATGTTTTGCAGTTGTTATAACAATGAGGAAAAGTAACTTTCTCACCATATTTCAACATATGAGTAACGTTAAGAACAGGAAAGAAACTACCAACCTGAAGAGCATGATGAAGCAAGAGTCCACCATCATGCCCAAGGCAGGCCCATCCAATGAGGACCAGGAAAAAGCCAAACCCGAAATAGATTGTACCCTGCACCAGTGTTTTTAAGGCGTCGCTTAAGCGCCAAGGCGCTGCACGCACGACGCCTTAGCAGACGACTCGCCTTAGATTCATGTGGCGTCCGCCTTACAGCCGAGGCGTCCAAAAAACGTCGCTTTGGCATCCAAATCGCGCCAAATCGCGCATGGCGGGCGCCATACGAGGAAGCCTCTGCTCTAGACAGTGGGAAAACGCAGGAGAATAGGCGCGAAAAAAAGGAAAGAGAGAGCGATTAGGCATCCAAGCTCGCCTTAGGGGTAAGGCAGCACCTTGTCTCCTTATGCACATGCTGATGCCCCCTCGATTCCGCCGTCTCCTCATCGATTCTGATGCAGGGTCCTCTCTATTCCACCGTCTCCTCGTCGATTCCGCTCAATTGCGCCGTCTCCTCGCCGTCGCCTGCTCGATTCCGCCTTCTCACCATCGGCTGCTCGATCTGGAAGGGGATGGCGTCGACTGTAGATCTAGAAGGGGAGCAGCGAGGGAGGGGAGCAGAGCAGCGCATCCGGAGAGAGGGGAGGAGCTACGGACGGAAGCAGAGCCGCAGAGGGAAGTGGAGCGGCGGAGAGACGAGCGGAGGCGGACGAGTGGTGGAGAACGAGGAGCAGCGCTGGAGGGGATTCCCATTGGGATAAACCACGCCAGGAGGGGGTGGGGCACATGGGCCGCCTGGTGGGCTAGGCCAGCCCACTTCTTACTCCTCTCTTTTTCTTTTTTCCTTTTCTTTTTTCTTCATCATCTACTACTCTAAGCTGTTGTTTTAAGTTTTTTTTAAAATCCGTAAGGCGTCGCTTCGCCTCACGCCTCAGTCGCCTAAGCGTAAGGCGGTAGTCACTCGCCACGCCTCGCCTTGCCGCCTTAAAAACATTGCCCTGCACAGTTTATGAGGCTCATTTGTTAGCTAGAAATATAAATGAAACTGAAACAACTTGGGTTTTGCAGGGATAATATCAAGACCTTGTGATTCTTAGGCCGGCTTGGTGGAGAATTACATAGCTTGCTTTAGCCCAATGGTCAGTAAGACACCAGAAACAAAGCAGATCTAACAACATGACAAATAACAGTGCTAATCAGTAAACAGGAGGCTAGACTGAAGTCAGAATCAATCAAGAGGGTGGATCATTATTACATTACCGATTGCCAGGAATCTCTTGACAAACAGCATAATGATCCCAAGCAATGAGAAGAGGACTCCAAATCCAATCTAGCCCAGCCCAATCTCTATTGGCAAAAAAGAAAGAAAGAAAGAGAGGACGCAGACAGGTTTAGCAAAAGTTGGGAGAAACGGGGGCGTTGTACATTGCAAGTTTGCAACACAATCACAGCACAAGGAGCTGTAGTGTCACAAACGTCACAAAAAAGCCAGTTTCCTGAATATATTGTGTTATGTTAGTAGCCATGTTTAGCTATTAATTAATAGATACAGAGTGACTGATGGTCCGTGTTATTCTTGATTAGACAAAAAACATGCAACTACATGCCATTAAAATCACGTAGTTCAGAACTTTGGAAATCAACGCATAGATTTATAGGTGAAACCTACCTTGGTTAGTGCTTATTTCAAAAGTATATATGGAGAGTCTATAGACCACATAAGTGATAACTCAAAATATGAAACAGAAACAAAGATGCAGTACTGAACTTTTTTTTTAACAATGATGCATAATTGATTTGATACGAAAAGACTAGGCAAAAGGTCCTGCTCCTTGCCAAATCGTCTCGGAAAAAACCCACTGTAGTCTGTAAATGACAAACATAAATAAGTTGTTGTCTTGTTGATATCTAAAAAGCTAAACAACATGCTGGCTCATTTAATGTCATGAAAAAGGGCAGTACTGGAATAAAATGGCCTGATTATCTTTTCCATTTGGAACTGATGACTCTTTCTTCTTTTACTTCTACTTTTGAAAGTTTAGTGCAGCCAAAACAAGGTAATAATTAAATCTTGACATGATTCAGCTATTACCTCTTGACTGATATCATGCTACTATGAGAAGCAGTGCCTTCAGGATCAAATGCTCCTTTTTTGCTCAGCTGAAAGGGAACAAAAACAATTATTGAATCTGAGGTTAGACAAAATGCCACATGGCACCGAAGGAAATGATATGGAATACAGTTTTAAGACCAAGTTTCAGACATATATATTGTCAAGGAAATTTTAGAACAGTTTTAGCTGGGGATACGGACCGCTCCCCAGCTACTCATATCTGCTTCTTGCTCTTTTAGGTATCCTAATTCCCTGTGCATACATTGGACATCTGATAGTTGCTTTGTTTCGCAACATTGGTAATTTTAAGTCTTATAAACCATGACATGCCAACATGTATTAGAACAACGAACACTGAAGAACCAGAAGAATCACATACCTTCTTCGTTAAACCTAAAGAGGAGTTCACAAACTCGTCCCTGCAGCATTTAGGAACATCTCTGAAATTTGTTTGTCCTTTGCCTATACTCTGGTGATTTATTAGAGTAGGTAATGAACTGCAGCGGAGCGAAGGGGAGGAGCCGCCATTGCCCTTTTCGACGGGGAAGCTGTAAACGATGGGTCTGCCAGGGATCTGGCAGGGTGGTCGCCATGGCCGGCGAGGTCACGTCCGATGCTAGATCTTGAAGGGCCTAGTGAAGGAGGCTGGGGAGGCAACCGACAGCGCAGGCGCGAATGGCGAGGTCGACGGGCGTGTGCGACGAGGGCCTTCTCGGTAGTCCTCCTTCTCGGTGGTCCGTCGGCCGCGGATCGGCGGGGTGAGGCCGACGGCGCGGGCGCGAACACCTTCTCGGCGGCGGAACAGGCTTGGGCGGCGGCGCGGCAGGGACGGAGAGGAGGCGGCGGCGTGGCTGAGCCCGGGGCGAGGAGTACTGTCGACCGAAACAATGGATAAGAAATCCAATGCAACGCGACTTACCGGCGTGGCTCCTCGCGGATCTATAACGGGTGCTCGGCGGTGTCGGACAGGGGCGGGGCGAGGTGCTGGTGCAGGCGCGAGGGTGTGGCGGCGTGGGTTGCGGTGACTGCGCGTCGTGGGAGAGCGCAGATGTGGGCAGGCGAGGGTGCGGTGATTCCTTTCCTTCCGGGGCTGCGGTGATTGCGCGTCGCGCGGGGCCGGTGCACTGCATGCGCGGGCGAGTGAAAGCGCGCCGGGCGAGCGCAGGAGCGTGCGATTTTTCGCATCGCTAATTTTTAGTTGTAGAGATTCTGTGTACTGGGTTGTTGAGGGTATAAACTTTGAAATTAGAGTTAAGCCCACTCTAGTTCTGATCTGTGAGTTTCAGATTTGACAGGCTGCCCTACTATCATTTAGACAGTGGAGTATGTTGTAAATCTTGGGTATTGAGAGACGGAACACAACCTGCTCCTGTATGCCTTTCTGGGTTCTTTGTATTGGACAACACATTGTTTATAACGCTTACCTTTTTGTTGCAATGCTTTGTATTTTTTAAGATGATGTTTTCTGCAATCTACAGCATCATTTAAATGTGTCTGTATTACAATGCATTCTCCCTCCAATCAAAATAAGTACTGCTTTGATTGACAACCTCAATAACATAACTTCGACCACCACATTCTGTTCTAAAATATTAGTATACCTTAATAAAAGTACTAGTATAGTGAAGTGCTTTTCAAGACAAATATATCCATGTGGCTGATCAAGTAAAATATCAATGGTCAAACTTAAGATAATTTGTTTGCACCTACCCTCTGTCCTAGCTACGCTACTTTTTATGGTTACATTCTGCATAGGGGTCATGAGAACAAATCTGTTATATTTTTTTAATGTAAAAAAATCTGTGATAATTGAATATGATGGAGACCATGGATGATGTAAGTGCCTCATCAATCTGTATTGCTGCACTTTGTATTGCCCTTTTTTGCGTAATGGATGATATGTTTGCTCTCCTATGCATTCTTGAATCCACTGGAGTTGATGAGGGTGCATATAATTCCTGCTTTTATTATCTTATTAGGAGAGTGCATTTTAGACCCTTGACTTCTCCAGAGATAGTTTAGTAGTTTACAGTTGCACCTGGAACAGAAAGACACATTAATTATATGTTCGCTCAAAATAACTGGACAGCGAAATGATTTCCAAAGGTTGTCATTGAACTTAAATGAACGTGGCAAAAAGATGGACATGCAAGAGCAAAGCTACTTGGTTAATTGCTTGTTATTTATTGCACATTAGGTTATCATCAGTATCTCTCGAATTTTGAATTAAAAAGCACTCCATAGATTGTTTTTTTCTTTCTAAAACGAAGAGCATATGTTTTTAAAATAAGGGAAACTGTAGTACCAAGTAATCTTTCAAGTCTCGATGTTTCCTGCAATGATTAACTTGACTGTTAGTGAGAGTAATATAGTAAGATCTTTATGGGTTATTAGACATTGCTACCAGTATCAACAAGTTTGGTGTGCTAAAGAGACGTTTGCATGCGTAAGGATTGGCCACTAGTAAAAATTTGACAGCAACCTGGAGCACAATGATGGGTGCTGCTGATGCAGTGCTGATCACCTGAAACCTGTTAGATAATGATCATATGGCTGTTTTGCTCAATAATATTGAGATCTCATCTCACCGACCAAATTTCTTTTGCAACCGATTTTTCTGTCCTTTTGTTCCAATCCTGCATATGAAGATAAAATTTCAGGATCAGATTGCAGCACCTCCACATACTTGCTTATGCAAAGGAAATGTATGATTTGCCCTGTGATGTTGATACCGAATTACTTAAACTGAGGTAGATTAGGACAGCTTTTGATCTGACTTTTCTTTTAGTAGAAAATACAGCTTGTAGAGGATGTAAACGGTACACGGATGATGCAAACTATGTTGGGACAGAGGGACATAAGGCACTCGTCTCTCTGCAAGGTCCATTCTTATCTTACATGCAGATCTGACAGTTTATGACAATGCAGATTTTAAGCATGTATTTCTGATGTTCTTGTCCTCATGAAGCACAGAAAGAATTGCCCATTTCGATCAGTAATTTGAGGTGACTAGACTGGGGCTTGGGCACTGAGCCACCGAGCCATGCTGATGGATCTTAGTTGAGCCGCCCACTGGATAATCTATCATCTACAATATGGAACATAAACTGATGAACAGCAGGTAAACTAGACCAGTTGTAGATTTAAGGCATCCTATGTTACAGTAGCTGTTAATGATTAAGAAATGGTAGTTCTAATTAAAGCTACACTTAGGGTAATGCATCTTCTCTTAGATTTCAGACTTAATTGTTGCTACTACTTGCTGATATTTTCTATTGAGATTGGATCAATGATGTTCCTACGTGCTAACAGTTCTTATAAACCTTAGGATGTCTGGATGTGAAGCCTTCGCATGTACCCTTTACTTTCAGTAACCAGCTATCAGTTGCAATATATAAAATAAGATATGGCCATGATAGAACCATCCTTAAAAGACAACCTTGTGCTAAGTTTGTAAATCATAGGCTAGCATCATAAACTCAATCAAGTACAATGACAAGTGTACCTTGGTACGAATTAGCACAGATGTGTTTCATATGTCAATAAAATATGAAACGGAAATAAACTATGCATTGCCTTTAACACTCATTGTTTATTATTTAATCTGAGAAGGTAACAACTAATCTGTGTTCTGTTCTTTCTGACAAAACAAACCTTATCTTCCTTTCCTTTGCCCTCATAATTCCAGGCTGTTCCATGTCCATCTGGAGACAATCTTTGTCTTCCTTCTTCTTTGTACTTTGTGTGCTTCACTACGTCAAAAAGGGTTTTTAGGGGCGGTTGTAGACCATTTGTAGGGGCGGTTTGCCCAGCCGCCCCTACGCAAGGGTCTCTACAAATCATGCTTTTGTAGGGGCGGTTCCCAGGCCGCCCCTACAAATCGATTTGTAGGGGCGGCTCGTATTACCAGCCGCTCCTACAAACAGGTATTTGTAGAGGCGGTTCAATATAGAACCGCCCCTACAGTACGTTTTTCCGCAAAAAAAATTCAAATTTACAATTCAAAATCGCGTTGCCGAACATCCCACAACCAACGTTCCGAATCGCGTTCGCGTTGCCGAACGCCCCACGATCAACATTCCGAACCGCGTTCGCGTTGCCGAACGCCTCGCGACCAGCGTTCGCGTTGCCGAACGCCCCGCGACCGCGACTACAAGCACAAGAGTATTCTATAAACTACAATTACAAGTCCAATTCACAAGAATATATACAATCCATCATTAAATATATAAATTCCATACACATTGTTATCAACGTCCTAGAGCTAGTCTTTCAGTCTCACGAAGGTGTTGGTACTGAGGATTTGTACCTAACTCAGACTCTCGGTCATGGTAGGCGCCTCTGACGTGTACAATCTGGTCCAATATGAAGTTGCAAAGGTCGCCGACGAGCTCTAAGAGTTGATCATCCTTGTATGGGTCTCTTTTCATTTCTTTCTCTTCTCTCCACTACAAGAGAACAAGTTTCGGTTTAGTATTTCATACCATTTACGAAGTTTTTATACTACGGGTGAAGAGGTTCAAACTTATCCTTAAGGAGTGTCTCTTGTAGGCACCGGTGTTACTCATTATAGAACATATATAGTATCCACAATGTACACTCCCAGGCTTCTGCTTAGGGCACTGTGTGTTTTGCATATGAAAATGTTAAGTAATGCTTTTGACAGCCATGTAATGGAGTACTGAAGAAGTAAGTTACACTTACCGCACATAGTGTTTTTATAGCCAGCTTTTCCTTCCTTGCTGGATCATGCCTTCCATGATGATTAGTGACATAGAACCTAAATGCCATGTTCGAATTATTTTAGCAAATACAACTTGTTAGTATCCAAAAGTGAACGTTACAAGTATGCATACAAACGTATAAGCTAATGAGGATTGTCGATATGTATACGCCTTGAGAATCGATATAAAGTCTTTGTATGTCGCCGGGTCCTTATCTAATGAATCAAAGACCCATGCCATGCTCCTCCCGATATCGACGGCTACTGCATGGATTTAATCATAGAACTAGATAAGCTCTTTTGCATCGAATAAAAATATATCGAACAAAGCTTTAAGTATAGAGTTGAGCTTACTCGAAGTTGTATGGTAGCCATATAGTAGAGTGTTGTTGGAGATTTTTGAAAGCCAGGGCAATGTATGCCGTAACCTTAAGGGACTCTTCCCTTAGTTTCACCGTACGGATGTGCTCTTTCTCCCGAAGAGTCTTTGCAGCAGCTAGCTCTTTGGCATCAAGTGTCCACCGTTTAGGATAATTGAAATTTGTTTGGGCTATAGCTTGAGGGTCCACATACCCGACTTTTACACTTGGCATTTGTTTAACAATGTGCACTTGCATTCTACAAATCACGGCGTGGGTTAGTTACAACAAAATTCAAAGATGATATTCATATCATATCGAGAGGACAAGGACTTACAGGCACCATGTGCGAATTAGATTCGTCTCCGTTTCTCCTAGGTGAAAGCATGTTTGCATGTCATTGAAGTCAAAGACAATTTTCCCGGCTGGACTTCCAAATGTGTCGGTGGGAAAGCATGCTTGTATGATATCTATGCTTGTTGGGAGAACACGCAAGTACCAATCATGGAATCTTCTCATTCCAAGTGGTAGGCGCTGGATGTCCCGGTTTGGTAGGAAGGGCTTGCCTCTTTCATATGTTTTTGGGCAATCCTTTGACCATTTGATGGCATCAACATTTGAATACTGCTTTGCAATTTAGTGGAGTTTGCTAGTGACGGCCTCCTCAGAACCCCGTGATGGGACTTTTTTAACTTGGTTCTCAGGCTTGAACTGGTCATGGGAATACCACTTGGACACCGACGAGACATCTTTGATCGGAACATAAACTGGCCTTATGGTGATTGGATGCTTCTTTCGAAGTTCCCATTCAGGCACGTCCTCATCTTCTTGTGCTGCAGCTTCTTCAGGAGGCACTCGTTGTTCATGTATCGGTTGTGCTGGTTGAGAAGACTGTGGTATCTCATGATGCACTTGCTCGGTACGAGCTGGAGAAGGTTGTGGCATCTCATCAGGCACATGCTCGCTACAAGGCGGGAAAGAATGTGGCATCTCAGGAATGTGGGGGTCACAAGACGGTGAAAATATCTCCCCAACCTCAACAACTCGCTCCAAATTTGGGAGAGGGGGAGGCAGCGAAGAAGCAGTCAATATAATGTCCCGTTTGTGCCAGAGGATGAACTGCCCCATAACGTCTCCGAGTAACACTAGCCCCTCGGGAGTTGCGTAGTCTATCCTCCACTACATGAACTCAGGCTTCACTGTATGCACCTCGACCCTAGTGTAGTCCGAAGGTATCTTATTATTGTGGTGTAAGCCACTGGGAGGATGTGCCACACCTGTTGCCACCTCCATCATAGTGTTCTGCCGACCGCTGAGAAACACCAAGGTGCAACTAGTTGGTTCCCGTATGTGATCGACTAGGGTTGTGGCTGCAGTGGAACCTTGGCTGCTAGGAACTTTCAGAGGGCTGCCAACTAATGCCAGTTCTCCCGACGGCGTCTCTAATATCTATGGCTCCGTAGATAGTCCTTGCTCCTCCAGCGCCTTCGCAACTAGAGCCTTCACTTGGAGCTCAAGACTAGTCTCCCGGTCTCGGCCATGTTTCTTGTACATGTGCCTATCCTCTTCAAATCCTTGCTTCCAGGTCATCCTTTTCCCTAGCCCCCTGGTGCGGCCCGTGTGCTCCTTGTTTCCCAAGCCAAGGCTAAGCTCGTCCCTCAATCTGGAAGGATTGAATGAGCCCTTCTCCTTGTCTTTAGCATATTTAAGTATCCTTGATACCGCCTCTTGGGTCTCTGGCTTACCAAACTTAGGATTACTGCTGGATGATTCTGTACTCCTCGCATATATCCAGTTTCTTGAGCGTACCTTCAAATTCATCACATCGATATTCCCAGCAACTGCGGCCTCTTCGTCCATCTTCTTAAACTATTCTTCCTTGGCATAGTAGCCACCGGGGCCTAGATGATGGTGGTGTTTGTTCCTCTTCGCCAGCTCGGTGTTATGGGCACTGAGCTCCAATGCCTCCGGTGAAGTCTTCTAAGCCACGAGCTCCTCCCATTGACTAGGAGTTATTTTGCCAAACTCGTTGAAGGGAGTTAACCCCTTTTGGATATACTTCATGTTGAGCTCCGACCTCCAACGTCGGAATGACTCTTCCATCATCTTGATAGCATTTTTTTACCAATTCGTGCTTACCCTTTGGAAATCTAAAATTGACCTTCAGCTGCCTATCCCATAGTGCATTCTTTGTGTTCTCTGGTACCTCTTTCCAGTTAGGGATTGCTGGGTTCAATTTATCTCTTACTAGGGCCCCGATCGCATTATGGAATTTTCCTCTTAATTCCTTTGGCTCAAGGATCTCCCCTGCTGGCCCGACCTCTGTTATCACATAGCATGTAACACCCCAGGTGTTTGGATTCCACATTTGCACTTGCATTTCATAAACATGAGCATCATTCATCCATTCATAAGCTTATATCACATGAAACATAATTTCGAAACATTGCAACATGTTGCATATTTCATGTGTGTTGTTTCTTTTATGAGATGAATAGTGTGCAACACTTAAGTGCAACATGTGCAACTCACTTTAGTGAAACAAAACTAGTTAGTACCATGCAACAAGATCATGAAACATGTGAAACATGACTATGAAACAAATGTAACATTTCATGTGTTTTTCATTGTTTTAGTACATACAATGCTTGATTCTTATGTGACCCACGTGTGGTGTGGCTAATAATTATTTTAAGTAACTTAGTTACACCTAGAATGTCATTTGGAACATTGTTCATATTGATCATGTTGCCTAAATATGATTTCAAAAAGTGGTTTGACTTGTTTTGACTCCTGAACCCTTTTTGTTTGACTGTTTAAAAAGTGTAGCTTAGATTGTTTGCATGTCTGAGCAAGCTAAAGCAAAGTTGTAGCAAATTTTATAAGGAACAAACTTTGTTTAGAAACCAAGTCATGAAAATGTGCACAACATGCTCAAAAAGCTCCCACAAGTCAGTTTTGGGGTTGTATTTGACACTTAGAATTTTTCTAAGTATAAGGGCTGGATTTCAGTTTCATGTACCCAACTTATTCACCTTGTAGCTCCCAAACAAAGCCGAATTAGCTTGAGCTCCAATTGGCAAAGTGGAAGATCACACTTAGTACTATAACTTTGTCAACTATGCCATGAGCTGAATCCTCACGATTTTGGAAATATGGAGCGATAAACTTGCTCTGTCAGTCGGTTCATTTGGAAACTGAATCGGATTTCAGACGTGCTACAGTACTCGACCGACAGCAGGACTTCACCACCGCGTGGCGCCACGCGTCGTCGGCTGCCTGCCTGGTCAGGCCACATCGGGGCAGAGCTCGGCAAATGAAGCCCTAGCACGCCACCGAGAGCCCCCCTGTGCCACATTTCAATTCTTCGCTTCCTCCGCTCACCACAGAAGTCGTAGCAGGCCGTCATCATCGTCACCGGCTCTGCCACGCTCGCACCTGCTCGCCACTGCACCACAGCCACCACCGTCTTCAAGGAGGCTGAGGTGCCCCTACAAGCTGACGAGTGGTTGAATACTCTCGAGCAGAAGTTCCGTCTGCTCCGCTTGACTGAGGTGCTGAAGACTGAGTATGCATCTCACCAACTACATGGGCTAGCTAGCATTTGGTGGAGTCATCATCGGTCCACTATGCCCGCTAATGCCCAAATCACTTAGGATTAGTTCAAGTCTGCTTTCAGGGGAAATTACATTCCTCCTGGTCTCATGGCAATCAAGCATACAGAGTTTATGAAGCTGACCCAAGGGAATAAGAGCTTGAATGAATACCTGCAGGCTTTTAATAACCTTGCAAGGTATGCTACCGAGTTTGTGGACACTGATGCCAAAAAGATTGCTAGTTTCAAGCGGGGACTTAGCCCCAAATTGATGAAAACCATGGGAAATTGCAAGTGTGCTCATTTAATGAGTTTGTGAGTGATGCTTTATCGCAAGAGAACAACAATGCTGTGTATGCTGCTTCGAAAAGTCGTAAGAGGGCCTATGAGGCGGGCGCCTCACAATCCAAGGCTCCTATCGCACCAAGGGCTCCAGTCCGCCCTCCAGCATCAGCTGCTAAATTCCGCCCACCGTAGAAGAAGAATCCAGGTAGAACTAGATTTCGCAAGGCCTTTACTGTTGCTCTTCCCAAGGGCACTACCAGTCAGGGCAGTTCCAAGGCCCCTCCAAGCAACTTGTCGTGCTGGAACTGCAACAAGACCGGCCACTGGGCAAGGGAGTGCCCTTACCCCAAGAAGAATAACTACCAAGGTGGCAGTCAGGGGCAGGTGAACCACACTAATATCACTGAGATTCCTTCAGGAGAGGTGGTAACTGCTGGTAAGTTTCTGATTGATCAACACCCCATAGTTGTACTATTTGATTCAGGTGCTTCGCATTCCTTTATTAGCCCAGTATTTGCATCCAAGATTATGCAGAAAACATACACTGTTGAGGGTGAGGGTTATTGCATTAGGGCTGCCAGTGGTATTATCCCAACCAAGCTGGTAGTTGGGGACATACAATTTGAGATAGAGGGGTGAAGTTATCAGGTTGATCTGGTAGTTTTGCTGGGGCTGGGTATCGATGTGATATTGGGAATGAACTGGATGAGCCATCATGGAGTGCTTATTGATACATCGACTAGGGTAGTCATGCTCAGAGATCCTGGTAATCAGGAGGGTTTTCTAGTACAGTTACCCCGAGACATCAATCTTTCTTGCATGACCAATGCGGTGCAAGCAAAGTCTCTGGCAGATATCCCTGTCGTGTGTGACTTTCCGGATGTTTTTTCTGATGATTTGCCTAGATTGCTCCCGGATCAAGAAGTGGAGTTCAAGATAGAGTTGCTTCCTGGTACAGCGCCCATCTCTAGAAGGCCATATAGAATGCCTCCCAATGAACTAGCCGAACTTAAGACCTAGTTGAATGAACTTCTAAAGAAAGGCCTTATTCGTCCTAGTTCATCTCCGTGGGGGTGCCCAGCTATTTTTGTAAAGAAGAAGGATCAATCCCTACGCATGTGTGTAGATTATAGATCCTTGAATGCAGTTACAATCAAGAATAAGTACCCTCTGCCACGCATAGATATTTTATTTGATCAGTTGTCTAAAGCAAAAGTCTTTTCCAAGATTGATTTGAGATCTGGTTATCATCAAATCAAAATTTGGCCTGAGGATGTCCCGAAAACTGCATTCTCTATAAGATATGGTCTGTATGAGTACCTTGTTATGTCTTTTGGATTGACCAATGCCCCCGCACATTTTATGTATCTGATGAATTAGGTGTTTATGCCCAAGTTGGACAAATTTGTGGTGGTATTTATAGATGATATCCTGGTTTATTCGAAGAACGAAGAAGATCATGTTGAACATTTGTGAGTGGTTCTCACAAGGTTGCGAGAACACCAACTTTATGCAAAGTTTAGCAAGTGTGAATTCTGGCTTCATGAGGTACCTTTTCTTGGACACGTGTTGTCCGATGGTGGAATTATGGTTGATCCCACCAAGGTGCAAGAAGTGTTGAACTAGAAGGCTCCAATCTCGGTGCACGAGGTTCGGAGTTTTCTGGGGTTGGCTGGCTATTATCGTCGCTTCATCCCAGATTTCTCTAAAATAGCCAAGCCTATGACTCGGTTGCTGCAAAAAGACATGAAGTTTGTCTGGACTCCTGAGTGTGATGCGGCTTTCCATACCCTACGAACTCTTCTAACTTTGGCTCCGGTTTTGGCACAACCGAATATCAAGAAACCTTTTGATGTGTTCTGCGATGCATCAGATATTGGGTTAGGAGGTGTTCTTATGTAAGAGGGTAGAGTCATTGCTTATACCTCTCGCCAACTTCGGAAGCATGAAGTGAATTATCCAACGCATGACTTGGAACTCGCTGTTGTTGTTTATGCTTTGAAGGCTTGGAGACATTATTTGCTCGACAATGTGTGCAACATCTACACTGATCATAAAAATCTCAAGTACATCTTCACTCAACCAGAGTTGAATATGCGTCAGAGAAGATGGCTCGAGTTAATCAAGGATTATAACCTTCAAGTGCACTATCACCCGGGCAAGGCAAATGTTGTAGCGGATGCCTTAAGCAGGAAATCTTATTGTCACTCATTGATGGAGAGTGATGTCCATTTGTCAAAACTCCTTCATCCCATAGTCCTATACAACATCACTGTCAGTTGTACTCTACAGAGTCGAATTATCGAGCTACAGAAGATAGATCCAGGTGTGTTCCACATCAAGCGCAAGATGAAAGAGCAAGAAACCAAACATTTTTGAGTAGATGAGGATGGCGTGTTATGATTCAAGGATAGGTTGGTAGTTTCGAAGGATAGAGAGCTTAGAAATCAAATCATATCCGAAGCCCATTCCTCTAAACTATCTATTCATCCTGGTAGTAGCAAAATGTATCATGATTTGAAGCCTTGATTTTGGTGGACCAAAATGAAGAAAGAGATAGCCGCTTATGTGGCTAGGTGTGACACTTGTTGTCGAGTCAAGGCTGTACACATGAAAGCTAGATTACTTTAGCCACTCTCTATTCCAGGTTGGAAATAGGAGGAGATAAGTATGGATTTTATAGTTGGACTCCCTACTACTCAGAGGAATTTTAACTCTATTTGGGTGATTGTAGACTAACTGACCAAGTCTGCACACTTCATTCCTGTCCGCACAGATTTCCATCCAACCGACTATGCGGAGTTGTACTTTAATCAGATAGTCCGACTTCATGGGATCCCTCGTACTATTGTCTCGGATAGAGGACCACAGTTCACTGCTCGCTTTTGGGAGCACTTACACAGATTATTAGGAACTAAGTTAGTAAGAAGTTCTGCCTATCATCCACAAACCAATGGGCAAACTGAACGAGTGAATCAAATCTTAGAAGATATGTTGAGAGCATGTGTCATCTCGGCTAAGGGCTCATGGGAAAAATCGTTGCCCCTAGCTGAATTCTCGTACAATAATAGTTATCAAGAGAGCATCAAGATGGCTCCGTTTGAAGCTTTGTATGGCCTAAAGTGTAGAACCCCATTGAATTAGGTAGAAGCCGGTGAAAGGAGATATTATGGAATTGATTTTGTTCAAGAAGCCAAAGAATAAGTCCGTACTATCCAAACCCACATGGCCACAGCTCAAGCTAGGCAGAAAAGTTATGCTGATCGACGTAGAAAACCTATTGAGTTCGAAGTTGGAGACTTCGTTTATCTGAAAGTCTCACCTATGAAGAGTGTCCAATGCTTTGGTGTGAAGCGAAAGCTTGCGCCGAGATATGTTGGTCTGTTTGAAATCATAGGACAAAGTGGTAAGGTGGCATACAAGATTCAATTACCTCCTGAGATGAGTGCTATCTTCAATGTCTTTCATGTATCCCAATTGAAGAAATGTCTTCGCGTCCCTGAAGAGAGAGTTCCATTGGGGGATATCGAGTTAAAATCAGATTTGACCTTTGAAGAAAAGCCAGTCCGAGTGATTGACACTCGTGAGCGAGTGACTCAGAGTCGGGTGGTCAAGTTTTACAAAGTCATGTGGAGTAATCAGGGTAGTGAACACGATGCAACGTGAGAAATAGAAGATTATTTGAGGGATGGTTATAAGGAATTCTATCAACAATGGTACGCTTTTCAAATCTCGGAACGAGATTTTTATAAGGGGGGAGGGCTGTAACACCCCAGGTGTTTGGCTTCCACATTTGCACTTGCATTTCATAAACATGAGCATCATTCATCCATTCATAAGCTTATATCACATGAAACATGATTTCGAAACATTGCAACATGTTGCATATTTCATGTGTGTTGTTTCTTTTATGAGATGAATAGTGTGCAACACTTAAGTGCAACATGTGCAACTCACTTTAGTGAAACAAAACTAGTTAGTACCATGCAACAAGATCATGAAACATGTGAAACATGACTATGAAACAAATGTAACATTTCATGTGTTTTTCATTGTTTCAGTACATACAATGCTTGATTCTTGTGTGACCCACGTGTGGTGTGGCTAATAATTCTTTTAAGTAACTTAGTTACACCTAGAATGTCATTTGGAACATTGTTCATATTGATCATGTTGCCTAAATATGATTTCAAAAAGTGGTTTGACTTGTTTTGACTCCTGAACTCTTTTTGTTTGACTATTTAAAAAGTGTAGCTTAGATTGTTTGCATGTCTGAGCAAGCTAAAGCAAAGTTGTAGAAAATTTTATAAGGAACAAACTTTGTTTAGAAGCCAAGTCATGAAAATGTGCACAACATGCTCAAAAAGGTCCCACAAGTCAGTTTTGGGGTTGTATTTGACACTTAGAATTTTTCTAAGTATAAGGGCTGGATTTCAGTTTCATGTACCCAACTTATTCACCTTGTAGCTCCCAAACAAAGCCGAATTAGCTTGAGCTCCAATTGGCAAAGTGGAAGATCACACTTAGTATTACAACTTTGTCAACTATGCCATGAGCTGAATCCTCATGATTTTGGAAATATGGAGCGATAAACTTGCTCTATCAGTCGGTTCATTTGGAAACTGAATCGGATTTCAGACGTGCTACAGTACCCGACCGGCAGCAGGACTTCACCGCTGCGTGGCACCGCGCGTCGCCGGCCGCCTGCCAGGTTAGGCCACGTCGGGCCAGAGCTCGGCAATTGAAGGCCCAGCACGCCACCAAGAGCCCCCCATGTGCCACATTTCATTTCTTCGCTTCCTTCGCTCACCACAGCAGTCGCAGCGGGTCGTCATCGTCGTCACCGGCTCCGCCGCGCTCACGCCTGCTCGCCGCTGCACCACAGCCACCACCGTCCCAACCATAGCTCCACTATCGCCTCACGGACCTCGTCGACATCCTCGCTGAGCTGTCCAAGCTTTAGGTGAGCGGCATTGCCGAATCCGTGCAATACCGCGCCATGGCCGCCATGGTCGCCGCTGGTGATCTCACGCGGACACGCTTGATAGCTTCACCGCAGCCAGTAGCAGTAGCGTAGGCAAGTCCGCCTTGGTCACTGGAAGCTGATGCGCACCTTGTCCGGGCACCTAGCGTCGGGGTTCGCCGGAGCACCGCCGTGCGCCATGGCCGACATACCTAGAGGTCGATAGAGCTTAGGTTGAGTAGGTCAATCGATGCGGGAGGTCGAGGTAGTCACGGAGGTACCCTCCTCATCGCCGGTGAAGTCACCGTCGGCAAGCTTCACCGCTGCCGCGCCGTCACGAGCGCCTCCCCTGTTCTGGTGTCGATGACAAGTGGGTCCGGCTGACAGGCAGGTCCCACGCGTCAGTGACGGTTTGTTCAAAAGCTAGTTCAAATTTCCAGTTTTGAATGCTATTTTGTGAATTTTGTATCTCCAAATTGGTAGATCCAAATGGGGTGATTCAAATTTTGGTAGAATAATAGTGAGGTCTAGTATTTAAGAAAAATATGATATGAGCACATGATGTAGAAATTTTGGATGAATTAAATAGGAACTTGAAATGTGTTTTTGAATGCATGCAAAATTGTTTAAATTATATCTTGAGTTTCTATGATCCAAAAATTATAAAATTTTGTGGGTAAGCTAGTCTTGCTTAGTAGAAGCTCTGGTTAAAATTTGAGAGTCATTACATGTATGGTTTTTGAGTTATAGATTTTCCTTTTATCATTGATTGATACTTGTGTAAATTTTTGTAAATTATCTAGGAAACCTATGACCATGAAATTTTGTGGGTAGTATCCTAGTACCTTAAGGATGTTAGGAAAAATATGAAATATGTTACTTGACACTTTTCACTAAGGTTTCCTAATTATGTCATTTTAAGCCATTATGTCTTATCATTTTTGTGTAGGCTGTTATACTTGCTCAAATGGTGTGAAATTTTTATAGTGGTCTACTTAGAGCATGTAGTATTTACTGTAATTTTTGTAGATTTAATGGTGTAGTTTTCATATATGTTTACCATTTCCCCTAATTAATTAAATAAATTAAGAAAGGTATTAAAAGAAATGTTTTGGTGATGAACACCTTACTTTCTGGTGTTCTTGTGATATGTGTGATAAGTGAGTAGAGTTAGTTTTGTCCAATTATGTGTTTACATCATAAGTTAATAATTATTTTGTTGGCATTATGTCCCTCTGGATAGATCTGGGGACTTTATAAAGTTCCCCATGATATTTTGGTTTGCTGTGAATGTGATGAATACAAAAGTTGTAGATAATTTATGTATCTAGCTCCTGTCAAAATTTGATGGCATTTGGCCCAGTAGTGTAGGAACTACAGCTGTTTAAAGTTAGGTTCCAGTTTTACCTACTCTCTGTCTTGTGAGGACAGAGTTCTGTTGATTAAAGAATTCAACCTGGTAAAGGTTGGAATCATGCTTTGAGGTCTAAAAATGAATTGTAGACAATTTTATAAGCTTTCCAAATTGTCTTATTGCATATCATTTGGATTTCTAAATCTCCAGTTATGGCCACTTTACTGTACCGCTATATAGTCTCCATTTTGCTGAAATACAAATGCTTGAGTGTATGCTTGTTGCAATGTTCTCGTTGATTGTTTAGGGGTTAGCCTAACTTGAGAATATGCTTAGGTGCAGGTGCTAGGTCATTAACTGAAGATGAGCAATTATACATTAGGTTGTATAAACTTGGTAAGTAAAGTGATTTGAATAGGGCTTAAGTTGGAATATGCGGACTACAGTGAGCATGTGCATTCCCCGAGCATCCCTAACTTCGTTCATGTGCATCCATGATATTTATTTTGCACATTCATGCAATAGGTGTGCCGGAGGGAGTGACGCTGCTGGAGTTCGAGGGAGCCAACCAGGAGGAGGAGCCCGAGGTGCAGGAAGCCGACGAAGCAAACGCCGCGGAGGAGTTGCCCGAGTGCCCTGACCACCAGCCTTCCTCTTTCCTGAAAGGCAAGCCCCAGAGCATATTAAGGCCCCGTTTGGCAGGGCTTCACTTCACTAGTGAAGCTATTTTTTTGGCTTCAGCTCCACGAACAGTTCCACCGGTGGAGCTGAAGCGGTTTTGGTAAACCGTTTGGTAAAATGGCTTCCCTGTGAGAGCATGTTTTTAGGGGCCTAGAGGAGGAGCCGGGAGAAGCCACTTTTTTTTGGCTCCATCCCACCCCAAATCACTGTGAGAGCATGTTTTTAGGGGCTTCACAAGTGAAGCTATTTTACTTTACCCCGTTTGGTAGAAAATGGCTCCAAACGGCTCCTGAAGCCGGTGGAGAAGCCCTGCCAAACGGAGCCTAAGCCTCCCATGTTTTTACAAATACATTGAGTATCTTTTATTTATTGATGATGCATTAAGTATAGGAATTGGTTGGAACCAATTGTTGCATTATATATCCCTCCTTGTCTAGATATCGCACTGGAATCATATTTAAGTTCAGGAACGGGTTAAATGCTTAGCCATGCTTAGTGCGGTAGAAGTCAGGTGATTTCCTATCACCTGTGAGCTTTAGGATGAGGTGGATCACGGTTGGCTATATTTGCTATCGTGGAAAAGAACCATGTTAATAATGAATTAAGACCGGGCGGAGTCTTGTGTAGGTTTGAACATAGTGACTCCGTCTAAGTCGTTTAAGGACCGATACGCTGTACGTCCTCATGTCATGTTGAACGCAGCCTAACACTTAGCTGGCCGGATAAGTCGTTCCGACCATGAAGCCTAGTAGCTCGACTCAGGCTAGGGACGCGAGTAGTGGCGTGCATTCTGGAGGTAGTAAGGATGTGCGGAGAGCCATTGGCATAAGTCCAAGGCGGTTAGAGTCCTGAACAACTTTGGCAAAGTGGTTCTCTAAGAATGTCGATCTGTTCGGACTCGTGACTCCTGACTCATACCAAAGGTGACTCGTTTGCGACCCTGATAGGGGAAGCAGGGTTTGTGTTTAGGAATACCCCTCCAGCTGGATAGGAATCGATTCAAATCACCGTCTCTCCCGGATAGTGAGAACTTGACTGAGCAGTGGCAACGTAGATTCAATTAATTTAACGATATGGTTAAATGGATGATGATGATAAGGTTGCCATAATGTATACCTGATATGGTTATTAATGTTTGCACCCTAATAAAATGATTGCTTAGTACAGGTGCTAATATAGATGATAGATTAATGGCTAAAAGTCGCTGCTAGTTTAGGTTAAGAGTTGATCATTATTACTTATGCCTTTCCGCAAAAAGAAAGTGTCAGCCAGATCCACTAAATTAAGCTATGCATAATCCTTGGTGTCATTTGTTTGGTTTCCGACGGGTAAGTCTGGCTGAGTACATTCCCGTACTTAGGGTTTATTCCCTCTTGTTGCAGATGACCTTCTATATCAGGGATTCTGTAAGTATTGTCTCCATCTGGTGGGTGATGAAGAATAGATCATGGGCATGATCTCTGTTCCTCTTATCTGAATGCTTTTGCGGGTTGTGATCAGCGAACCAGTATTTGTATTTGAACTCGAGTGTGTAAGTTAAACTATTTGCTTCCGCGTACTTTACAAGACTTGTTTTGTAATAACGATGACTCTGTGATGATGTAATCTATTTTCAAACGTCTACAAAATGTTGTAACATACGATATGTTATGTTGAATTGCTGTGATCTTTGTTGTATGCAAGTTGGTTTGAAATCCTTCGAGATTTCAGTTGACTACCGGGTTTATATGGGCTCAAGTTTGAGAATTTGATTGTTTCGGCGATTGTTTTTGTACTTGTGCTCTTATAAATTGGTCGGTTCTGTGACATAGCATGCCTTATCTGGATATAGATTTCCTTTTCTATCCCCTCATTTCCTCTTAGGCTTGGTAGTCATGGTTGTGTCTTGAGTTTGTGGAGCAGAGGCATCATGATCCGTCTTTGTGGCTATTGCCTCTGCTCTCCTTTCCTCTACTCCATCTTGTCCAGCGAGATGTCGCGGACATCGACGTCGTCTTTTTCTAGTTTTAGGAGGGACCTGTATATACGATAGGTCAAAGTGTTAGCAGAGGTAATACAACCAAAGCTTTAGCAAAATTTACAAGCGAAGGCTTTTTCCCTACCTCCTTGTTCGGGTCAAAATCCTTGTCCAAATCTTCCTCCGTTGGCCTCCTTCTAGCTTCACGTGGGAAAGGATCCTCAGGACTTTCATATCCCTCTTCTGAGTCATCTTCTTCTTCTTTGCCTTCAGCAGCCTCTCCTGCTCTTCCTTCTGCTCCCCCTATCTCCTCATCACACTGCTCCTGAGTAAGCATCACTTCTAGATCCTTTTCTAACTTGTTATCGAACTGCTCCTGAGTTAGCTGATCCTCTAGTGCTTGCTCCTCATTGGTTGGGTGCTCATCATGCTCGAGGCATCGAGCTGCACTGTCTGGTGTCCGCGATATTATTTCGCGCTTTGTTCTAATAGATGCAAGAAAGTGCGCTTTAGGTACGCGAGAAGGTATAAGAAATAAAAAGGGCTATAAACCAAAGTAGTCCTCTAAAACAACAATATATAAAAAAAGAGAGTAGTAGCAGTGGTAGAGGCCTCAGAAACATGTCAAACATCATCTGATCTTGAACTTAGAGCATCAAGGCATCATAACATAGAAGAGAGGAGAAGGTAATGTAGGGGCGGCTGCTAATGATGCCAAGTTCCTCACAAGTTCTTGATCATCAGCTCATATTCCATATAATGTATGAACTTGGACAATTTCATCATTGGCAAAACAAAGGAGAGGAGAGGAGAGGGGAGATTTGGCAAAAAAACCAACAGCTGCTTAGCAAACAAAGTGTAGCAGCTGATGGCAAAAGACAGGACAACAAGTCCTGGGTGAGTCCTGGGAGATTTGGCAAAAAAAAAGCAACAGCAACAAACAGTTAGTAGCTAGAAGTAGCCACTTAGGAATAGTAAGTAGAAAATAGTTGAGTAGAGTAAGTGTAGCAGTAGAGTGGTAGTAGTAGAGTAAGAGCAGCAGCCACTTAGGAGTAGCAGCTTAACAAACATAGAGAGGAAAAGGTGTAAAAACAAGCAGCTGCTGCTTCCCAAACATAGAGGATAGGAAAAATAGCCAAAAATAGTTGACTGCTGCCACATGGTTGGAAGACCCCTGTAGATCAAAATCTGGTAACTTAGATAGCCAACTAGTAGTAGTAGGAGAGTAGCTAGCAGTAAGTAGAGTAGCTAGCAGCCAGCTAGTACCAGTAGTAGTTTCTAAGAGTATAGGGAAGAGGGCAGAGTAGCAGCCAACACTAGAGTAGTATAGAGTAGTAGTAGAACAACAGCAGCAGTAGGAGGACAGTAGTTTCTAAGAGTATAGGGAAGAGGATAGCAGCAGCAGTAGAGCAGAGTATAGGGAAGAGAACAGCAGCAGAGTAGTAGTAGTTTCTAATTAAGATTATAGGGAAGAGGACAGCAACAGTAGAGCAACAGCAAGAAGACTCACTGTGTATATATAAAACAGTCGGCATATATAAGCATATATTAAAACAGTTGGCATATATAAAATAGTCTATTTTCAAGAGTTCACGAGCCATCTAAGTTTCATGCTGGGATTAATAATACAACATGATGATTGATCTACCCACTCAGGATTCAGAAAGCTCCATGCCCCATCCATCCATCATTCCATCATGCATCAAGGTCAGCACAAGGCAACAAGGGAGGGCCACTGATAGGTGGGCCGCGAGCCTGCACCAGGCCCACGTGTAGACCCAACAGCTCGTGCAGTGGCCAGTGACAGGTAGGTTGTCCGTCACAGGTCACGCTAGACGATGGTACGCTAATAACATTAGCTCTAACATAATTTCTCTAATAATAGCACATGACTCATCGTCTGAATAATTCTGCAAGGCATTCTCGTGTAATCTTAAAATGTACACGTGAGCCTCGCTCTTGATGAACAACTAGCTTTTCTCTCTCCTATCAAAATCCGAAGAAAATATACTTAGAGCTAGCTAGCTCATAAATTATCATGGAGCTACTAGTAAACGTGGAAGAGAGAGAACAATATTTATATCATATTGTGAGTGCAAACCTCTCTCTTAACTCTATACTATTTTTCTTATTTTTTTGTACTACTATTCAACAAATAAAAAATAATTCAGCTCGCTGAAAACTTGACATCGTCCTTATCGTCCTCTCCGGTCTCCTCTCTGCACATCCATCTGGGACTCTGATCTCACTCGCCTTCTCGCTCATGTCATGGATGGCCGGCCATGGCCATGGCCTGATGACCAGATGGGAGAGAAAGCCTACTACTAGCTGCCACTGCCAAGAATAATAATGGAATATGGATTTCACTGCAAGCAAGCAAGCAAAGGGCAAAGGCAGTGGCTGCAACAGCAAGGAATCCAGTAAAAATTCCTTCTGCACTGCATTGCCTGGAATCTCAAGCCTGCAGGCATGGGGACACAGGGAACATCATGCCTTCTACGGCCCAAAACTGCATCCCACTCCTTTCTGTTTGTTTTTCCTAGCTATAGCTACTAGCACACGCTATTTCCTATGGCCAAAAAACAATATACATGTCGCATTTTAAGGTATATATTTATACAAAATATTACCAACATCTGTATATTATCCATCGATACTATTAAGTCTTAAGTACTATAATTATTATTACCTCTTGTGTATATATCTCTAATGAAACTTAAGAAAAATTGACTTGAGATGTGCATTCTTTTTGGACGAAGCCTCCCAGGAATGGTGTAGGAGTAAAGGTCAACAACATCGGTCACTCTAGAATTTTCTACGGACCATGATAGCAATATAGCACAGATATATACATAATGATAGTAAAAGTATTTAACAAAATATGATCACAAAAGAATATCAACTTTTCAAATGTGTGCTTGTACTACTAAATGAACATACTTGGCAAACAATAAACATAATCTCTCTCTATAGCAGCAAGTAGGCCAATCATCAACCGATCGGATGCGAGGAGGCGAGATGAGAAGGCCCCTATGCTGGTGCAAGTGGATTGAAGACAACAGGCCAGTTAAAAATGGCTTAAGCTATCCTGGCCAAGACTGGTGACAACAAAAACTGGGACTTGTGGCATGGGGCAAGTGACAATTTGTTGGGAACTGAAGTTCCTAAAAAGTGAGGAATAAAACTGGATGTCTTGGTAACAGCGTAATGCAAGCAGGAATATAGACAAGCCACTGTGTTAAAAAAACATAGACAAGCCACACCTCAATCAACCAATGAAGTTTAGTAGTGACTAAAAGAAACATCAATGCATAGCACGTAATACTCATCATCTTCATATTAGCATGTATCAACTAAAAATTACCAGATAAGAACCAAAACATCCTATGTAAGCCATGCAATCAATCAAGTCAACTTATAAAAGCATCTATTTTCTTCTGATTCATTTCTATACATCAAAAATAAAAATGCTTCAAGCATGGGCCACCGGGTCAGGGCGTCAGGTATATTGTTATCAGGCTGGGATTATCCAAAAGCAGCTCAAAAAATTAGATGCATCCATAAAAAAAATCAGGTCAAGTGCAGACACATAAGCAAGAGCTATCTATCAGCCCATGCCTCCATTATTCAGCTACACATCAGCAAGCAGAGATCTGATACTTACTGGTCCAGGTGGACGATGTGCACTGGCGTGCGGGGGTGGAACGCCGGGGTGCTCGGGCGGGACGGCGGGGGTCGACGCGCGGGGGCCGGGCGCAGGACACCGGGGGCGTGTGGGGGCGGGACGCCGGGGGTCGGCGCGCGGGGGGGGGGGGGCGCTGGGGGCTGGGAGCGGGACGCTGGGGGTCGGTGTGCGGGGGCGGGCACCGGGGGCCAGGTGCGGGACGTCGAGCGCCGGGGGCTGGTGTGGGCGGGCGTGGGACCTACGGCGGAAACCCTAGGCGCGGGCAGCCTGTCGGCGTCGGAGGAAGAAGACAGCGCCCAGACGATGACTCCAGTGCGCTTCTTGCTATTTATACTCGGTACTATTTGTAGAGGCGGTTCCTAATCCAGCCGCCCCTACAAATACATTTGTAGGGGCGGTTCCTGATCCAGCCGCCCCTACAAATACATTTTTAGGGGCAGTTCCTGATCCAACCGCCCCTACAAATATTTTCTGTTTTTTAATTATAAATTCTATATTTTTTATATCATAAAAACACAAAGTAATATAAAAAATATGTATATGCACAAATATAATATTTTGTATTATTCTATATACGCATAAATTATAAATTCTATATTTTGTAGTCAAAACAATATAGAAAACAAAAAAACAAAAATTAAAAATTTGAATTTTAAAACTTCGACTATAATTTTATGACATTAAATAAAATAAAATGAAAATGTTGTAAACATAAAAGTTGTATAACTCATCAATATGTACAACTTTTATTTTGGTCATCTTATCATGTGACTTTGTTTGAACGATTCAAATTTTGAAATTCAAACAATTTCAACCTGAAACAATATTTTGAAAGAGTAAATGATTTCAGATGAAAAACTCATGAATATCAAAGTTGTAGAACTCATCAATATGTGCAACTTTTATTTTGATCATATTTTCATTTGACCAAATTTGAACAGTTGAAATTTTGAATTTCACTAAATGACAACTTCAAACAAGATTTTGAAACCTTAAATGATTTCAACAATAAAAGTCGTGAACATAAAAGTTGTTGAAATTTTCACTATCTACAACTTTTATTTTGGTCACTTCTTCATGTGACAAAGTATTAGTAAACATTGTTCATAAATTCACATATGACTCATAGTTTCATGAACTATACGAGAAACATGTTGATTTATGAACAATGTTTAGTATCACTTTATCAGATGAAGAAATAATCAAAATAAAAGTTGTAGATCTTGATGAGTTATACAACTTTGGTATTTATCACTTTTTCAGCTGAAATCATTTAATGGTTGAAAATCTCGTTCGATCTTATCATTTTTTTAAATTTGAAAATTTGAAGTGCTCAAACTTTGTCAAATAAAAAGAATGACCAAATCAACACACTAACTTGATAGGGCAAGATTTTAGAAAATTTTAGGAAAAAAAATCATCACATTTGGAGTTAGTATGAGGGAGAAAGACTAGTTACAAATTTTAATCAGAGATTAAAAAGAAAAATTGCAGTTGTTCATGATGATCAATGATGAACAAGTGTGATTTTCCTTTTTAATCTATAGCTAAAACTTGTAACTAGTTTTTCTCCCTCATACTAACTCCAAATATGATGGTTTTTTCTCTAAAATTTTCTAAAATCATGCTCTATCATTTTAGTCTAGTCATCTATCTTTGTCACTAATTTTGAACAATTCAAATTAGAAATTTCAGAAAATGACAGCTTCAAACCTGATTTTCAAACACTAAATGATTTCAGCTATAAAGGCGATGAATATAAAAGTTGTATAACTCATCAAGATCACCTACTTTTATTTTGGTCATTTTTTTATTTCATAAAGTGTTAAGTGATTTCATAAAGTTTTAGTAGTAATAGAGTGGATGTTCAAATAGAGTCATCTGGATGTTGCAAAGGGTAGTCTCACACACATGCATAAAATATAGTCTCACACACATACAAAAATATGTAGTCTTAAACACGTACATAAATATATAGTCTCACATGCATGCATGAACGAAGTCTTACAAACGCACACTTACACAAACACTACATGTTCAACAACTAGCTAGCCCGCTGTAACGACTTTCCCCTTGACACCTTTTTGTTCCCATGGCATTATGTCTTTGGGGAGGTTCTTTTCCACAACACTGATCTTTTTAGGAAAGTCTGTGAATAGCAGCATCTCATCATAGTTATTGTAAGCTTCAACATCATCCACACCATCAACTCCAATAATGTGTTGTTTTTCGGAGGCAACCACGTGCTTTGTCTTCTTCAGGGGGAGGTTACTTTGTGGGTCAGACATATAGAAAACTTGTGCGACACGTGAAGCGAGCACCCAAGGGTCATCTTGGTAGCCTAGATTCTTGAGGTCCAGGACTCTCAATCCGATCTCATTTAGTTGGGGTTGTTTGATCCAGCGGCATCGAAACAGGGCCACCGTTATATCCCTTCCATAGTCAAGTTCCCATATCTCTTCAATGATGCCAAAGTATTGGATCTTTCTCCCCAATCCATCGATAGCCTCTATTCGAACGTCGTTGTTTTGGTTCACATATTTACTATCCTTTGTGTGGGTATAGTATTTATACCCATTGATGTCATAAGCATTCCAAGATGTCACTTATCTTGATGGCCCCTCCGCTAACCTACTAATGGTATTAGAGTCTATAGTTTCTCCAGGCGGTATGTTTTGGTCCTTCAACCATGTAGTTAGTCGTTGCTTGTGTTGTTTCATGACCCAATCATCCGAACGACTATTTCTCTCCGCCATAATGATAGCCAAGTGTTCATCAATGTACGGTTGCATTAGTTGTGTACTCTGCAAGACACTGTAATGCGCCCGACTCACCTCTTTGTAATCATGGTTGATGAACACTTTTCTACCACTGGTGCCCTTCCCAGCCAGCCTACCCTTGTGATGAGAATCGGGTTTACCAATCCCTTTCTATACTTTTAGGTACTCTTGATAGCACTCGACGACTTCTTCAGTACTGTAACCCTCTATCATGGAGCCCTCTGGGTATGCTCGATTATGCACGTATCGACTTAGAACCAACATGAACCGCTCATAGGACCACATTTCATGCAAGTAGCAAGGGCCTAGCGCTTGTATCTGATGAACCATGTGAATCATGAGATGTGGCATTATATCAAAAAAAGCAGGAGGTAAACACATCTCCAGTTGATTTTGTGTCTCCACCACAAATTTATGTAGGTCACTCAGCTCTTGCTTGCCAATCGTCTTCTGTGAGATCTTCGAAAAGAAGTAGCACATGCGGGTGATGGCCATTTTCGAGAACTCTGGCTTTATAGCCCTGATTGCAATAGGTAGAAACACTGTCAGCATCACATGGCAATCATGAGCCTTGCAGTGTGTTATTAACAAGTCCTTCATCGACACTAGCTTCTTCACATTTGTTGAAAACCTAGTCGGGACTTTGATCCCCCTTAGGAAAGTGCATATAGCTCTCTTCTCGTCTGGTGTTAGGTTGAAGCACGCCACGGGCAGAGTGTATTCTCCATTAGCCTCAGGTATCGGATGAAGCTGTGGCATCACGTTTAGCTGCACCATGTCTTTCTGTGCTTTCAGACCATCCTTTGACTTGCCTGTGTCCATCAAGGTAGCAATGAGACTCTCAAAGACATTCTTCTGCACATGCATAGCATCAATGGCATGGGGGACCTCCAAGTCTGGCCAATAAGGCAGATACTAAAAGAAGATCGATTGTTTCTTGAAAGGTACTCCTTCGACAGGAGGTGTGCTTCTATCTCTGTTCGTCCCATCCAGATTCTTCTTTCCATAGACGACGCGTATGTTTTTCACCATTCTGTACATGTGTTCTCCGTTATGATGTCTCTCCGAAGGGGGTTCAATCTTCAGGGCGTTGTCATAAAATCTAAAGAACAATTTGCTGTGGTACTTGTGACTTGTCTTTAAGAAGCATCGTTTCCTTAGGTAAACTATCTTCTTGGATGCATCTAGGTACACCCATGTAGTACCATCCAAGCAAACCAAGCATCCCATCTTCCCTTTGATCTGTCTAGACAAAGCAAATAGCGTGGGGTAATCATTGGTAGTAACAAATATTATTGCTCTACATATGAAGTCCTCCTTTCGGAACGCATTGTACATCTGCTCCCCATGCCTCCATAGCCTCTCCATTTCTAGCATCAAAGGCTCAAGGAACACGTCTATATCAATGCCTGGTTGTTTAGGGCTAGAAATAAGAATAGTGAGGAGAAGGTACTTTCTCTTCTAACACAACCATGTTGGGATGTTGTACATGGTCAAGATCACTGGCCATGTGCTGTGGTCGCTCATCCTCTCATTGAAGGGATTCATTCCATCGGTGCTCAAGCCAAACCGTACATTCCTTGGGTCATCGCTGAATTCTTTGTGCTTCTCATCAAACCTTTGCCACTGACTACAATTAGCCAGGTGTGCAATCTTATCATCATCCACCTTGCGCTCATCATCCCACCATGTCATGAGTGTGGCTTCTTTAGGGTTTAGGAAGATACGTCTCAAGCGGTCGATCACTGGCAGGTACCACATTACCAAGGTAGGAATTCTTCTCTGCTTTGCATCGTTGCCTAATGGAGTGTCCTCTGGGGGCTGAGATTCTTGTACCACCTTTTTTGTACCCCTTCTTATTCCTCTTTTTCCCCATGGAGGCTTCATCCCCACCGTAAAGGTCATTGTTCTTGTACCGGCTGGCCCCACACCAGGGACATTTATCCAGTGACTTGAATGTTTTGCCACGAAAAAGTATACAGTGGTTGGGGCATGCATGGATTTTTTCAACCCCCATTGTCAATGGACTTATGACCTCCTTCGCTTGGTATGTGTTGGTGGGAACTGAGTTTGGTTGTGGCAGCACCCATGATAGGAGATGTAATAGATCATTGAAACTACAGTCTGACCAGCCATACTTAGCCTTCAGAATGAGCAGCTCAAGCACAAAACATAGCAATGTCCAATGTGTCGGACAACCCTTTTCAACACCATACACAGTCTCCTTCGATGCTTTTGTCACCCTTTCCAAATTTTCTAGACCTTTCGGGCTATTTAGTAAAATCTCTGGTCCAAGGGCTCGAATCATGTCCTCCAAATCATCTTCATCCCCAACACATGCTCCACCATCATTATTGGCACCACCTTCGTCGTTACCATCCCAACCACCAGCATCACCACCTTGTTCATTGCTAAACTTGAAATCCATTCGTGCATCAAGCTCTGCTGAATATTGGGATAGAGATTCTATGGTTTCGTCGTCATATTCCTCCTCATCCTCATCGTTAACAATAACCGTTTCACCATGATGAATCCACACTGTGTAGTCCTCAACAAATCCTCACATAATCAAATGTGATCTGATGATAGTCACATCTGTCCATGCCATACGGTTCTTGCAATCTTTATATGGGCAAATAATTGTATCCTTATTCTCTTTCAATGTCGTTGTATGCTTCTTTGCGGCTTCAATAAATTTATCCACCTCTTCACGGAAACCTGCCTTAAACCTTAACGAACCATACATCCAAGAGTTCATGTACTCCATCTTTTACAACAACAACAAAACAAACATTAAAGGACTACTTATTCAGATATATATAAAAATGAAACAAATTAATAATTACTTGAGAATAATTGTATATACTTTAGATATATATGAATATAAATCTAATATAATTATATTAAGCAGACAAACACACCATGGTAAAGGAAAATTAATTAATGGCCCATTTAAGATACATAATTATTGATTACAATAAACATTTTCAAAGACAACAATTAGCAACAATTATACTTTACCCAATATCTTTCATACAAACCCTAGTCCAATTTCATCAAACATAAATTTACAAAAACGAAATTAATAAAAAAAACCAAACCCTAGATCTAGATCCACATGCACATGAAACATCCATAAAACTAACTAATTGTTCACTAAAATCAAGAAACATGGACCAAATAAGGGTATGATCTTGTTCCCCTCCCTAATTTACCCTAGTACATTTAAAACTTGGGTCTAATTTGCTTCATAAGTAGCTCAAGCACCATAGAAGAGAGAGAAAAACAAAACTCTAATTACTCATTAACCAACCATTAAAACTTCAAAAAAAAGTATGGAATAACATTTTCTTACCTTCTACAACCTCTCCATCAAAGGATTTGAGACCAAAATCTTCCCCCTTAGTAGAGCAATTTTTGGGAGGTGCCCAAGGCCTCCCCACCTTTCTTTCACGGGTTGGAGTGAGTGATCTGAGGAGGAAGAAGGTGCTGCATCTGTTTTATATGGGGGCATTTGTAGGGGTGGCTGGTGATTGAGCCGTCCCTACAAATTGGAGCTATAAATACAGGGCCATTTGTAGGGGCGGCTCAATCTCCAGCCGCCCCTACAAATAGCATTTCCAGGGGCGGTTGGTGATTGAGCCACCACTACAAATCAGACCCCATTTGTAGGGGTGGCTCATAACACCAGCTGCCCCTGCTGTTCCATTTGTAGGGGCAGCTGGTGTCTGGGCACCCGAGCATGCCACTGTAGGGGCGGCTCCATCACCAGCCGCCCCTACAAAAAAATCAAACCGTTGCTAAAAATCATTTTTACGTAGTGCTTTATAAGAGTAAGAACATAAGTGTGTAAAGATAGCAATATGCAAATATACTACACTCTCCAATACGGAAATGCTATACAACACACATGTGTTTTAGCACAAAAAAACACAAGTATTTTTTTGTATCTCGCTCCCTCTCTCTTTCTCACCGGTGACCACCGGCGCCGGCACCGACGACCGGTGAGCTCGCCCTGGTGTAACACCCTCGGTGTTACACTGTATAATTTTTGCTAAAACTTTGCATATGCATCATGTTTATAGGATAGTGTATGAATTGTAATGTGTAAATAAATTCCTGTGACTCGAAACGTTTATCGGAAACATGAAACGAATGTTATGTTTCATGTCGCGTGGTATCACTTAGGGTTCTAAATGAATTTTTATTGAACGGAAATGCTATAGAATGCGTATGCGGCACTTTAATAAAGTTAGTAGTACTAACTTCGTAGGCGACGATGAAATACTTGTGGTCGAGAATGGGATTCGCTAGCTAGCATACTTGATAGCTTGGAAATCGAATTCGACGCGAATCCGAACTAAAACTTAGTCATTTTCTTAAGTCGGAAAATGGATCGACGAAGTGAGGTTTGAGAATTTTTATAGGAGAATCGGTTTAAGTGGTGGCATGGGTTTAGGGTTTGTTTTAGTAGCTTGACATGCCATCTTGAGCGTAAAATAGTTGGTTTAGCGATTGAAGCCTTGAGATGGGTTTTTGGGACGCTTTAAAAAGTGTGCAAGGCACATTCCCGAGCAGGTGCTGTGGTTGGCCGCGGTCACCAGGATGCTGTTCGGCTTGGCGCCCTAACCCACCGCTGCCCCGCCCTGACATGCACCCCGCACCACCACTACCACGCTCGTGCCAGCACGCACGCACACGCACGCGCACAGCCACGCAGACCCGCACCGCCGTGGCCGCGCACGGGCCGCTCGACCACCACTGCCATCGCCATGGGTCCACTGCTCTGGCCAACCCGCTGTAGCCGCTTCACCATGTCGCTGACCCTACGTGTTGTGCCACTACGCTGCTACTGGCCTTGGCCATTTGCGCAAAGTCACCGCGTGCGCTCTGCCACGCCATTGCGTCTGCCTACTGCCCTGCCGCCTCGCGCTCGTCTGTGCAGTGCCGTGAGCACGTGGCCACATTTGGCATTGCCCACACATTGCCTTGCCTTGTCTGCCTTGCCTTCATGTCAGCACTCGATGATGCTGCACTACTGTCTCCTCTGACCGACGCCATGCCACTGCGGCACGTAGAGCCGAGCCACCGTCGTCGATTTGTAAATTGTGGTCGTGCGGCCCACCATTCTAAACGCGTTGGCCATTTCCCCCTCGCCTGTAGCCGTACGCGATTGAGCACCGAAGTGACAGCCATGTCCCGCCACGGCAGCGATGAGCCACGCCATGCCTGTCTCCCCTATTCTCTGGCGCCATGGTCGCTGTACCCGCTTCTCTAAAGTCACCGTAGTAGAGCCACCCTAATCCAATTAACCCCATCCTCGGCTCTGCTGAGTAGCCAGCCTCCCACCCGACCCCACCTTGCAGCGAGCCTCACCGCACCGTGCTCCAATTTGGAGCTACTGTTCCACCGGGTCAATAAGACCGCGCTGGTCTGTGTCGAAGGCAAGCGCCCTATCTAGTGCAGCTTGTGTCAATTCTTTGCACCTCTAGCTTTGCCACCGCCTGTGCACCTTTGCCAAATCACTACCACCGCCTAGCCTCCCTTGACACTGCCTTGCCACTGTCGTGTGCCACCGCACCATCCGTGCACACACGGCAAGCTCGGCTTGGTCCATCTCTAGTTAATTCACCGCGTCTGGTAGGTTTGGGTGAGTCGCTGATGCCCACCCTTGAGATCTTTCATGTTGTCTGTGCCTTGGCTCATGGGAACATGGCCACTGTTGCAGGGAGGAGTCCGCCGTCATGGAGGCAGCTTGGGACAACATCTCCATTCACCGCGTCACCGCCCATCACTTTAGGTTTACACCTAGGTAAGCATCGGCTCGCATTTAGGGGCGGGGAGGGGCCGGTCTGGCCAGCGTAACCACCCTATGCCAGCGCCATCGAGCTGATGCGTGCGCGGGGGTGCTGAGGGTGTTGCCGTTGCAAAGACAGCTTCTTCCGAGGGCATATCTACAAAGTAATTGTCTGTAGAAATAGTGCCGTGGTTCTCAGCATGATTCATCGGTAGGTTAGGGCATTTTCGCAAAACGGCCATCGCACGTGGGCCTTCCTATCGTGGGCCGGTGTCGCTCGGCTGGGCCGTGCCCCCGCGTGGGCCACGCCGATGGAGCGCGCATGTCGTGCGAACATGGGCCATGGTTTGAAATTTGGTTTTCTATTTTCCAAGGAATTAATAAATGCTTATTCAATTTTGGTAGAGTTTGTGCCTATGGATGAATAGTATTACGAAGAGGTCATTGAGGAGTACGAGGAGGAGATCCTCATGTAGGAGGGAGCCTCGAAGCCTTTTGGTGCTGACTTTGCTAACCCATCGCCTACCCAAGGCAAGCCCCGGTGCATAACCCTTATTTAAATTATCACTGAATATATGATGTGCATTTAAGTTACATGCATTTTATGGAAACTACATGTATAAATATATCTACCTATGAGTCCTACTAGTATAGGTCGAGTAGCTGCTATGCTCAGGTTGTTGGTAGCGTGAGTAACCTATCATTACTAACAATAGGTGATAATTATGATTACTCATGATAAAATGGTGCAAAGTAAAAGTGGTGACCGGGTAGGGATATGGTTTGGGTACTGGTGGGTGTAAGAGGTTGTGTTCTTCGGCCAACAGGGCATAGCTTGGTTACACTTTTTCCCTGTCTATGTCGGTTAAGGACCGGCCGTTGCATAAGGCTCTAGGCAAGTCATAGATCTATTATCCCAAGCACATACTTGGGTATGGGCATAGGAAAGACTTGTTGCTCTCTTGTCATGGGTTTTGGCTCTTTTCGGACCGACTAATTGGAGGCAGGGATGGTGGAGGTCCTTGTACCGCACTAAGTCTGGGACTTAGGAGTGGGGGCTTGGAGTCCATGTTTGGACGGGGACCTGGGCCCCATGACAGGAGGGTGATGGGTTGGTCCTGCTTGTGCCTAGGTACAAGTGGAGGAAGCTTGGACCTGTAGCTTGCTTTTGGGGTGCTTAGTGTCTGGTGGAAGACGAGCGCCTCCGTAAGTGTGCTATTTCGGGCAGTTCTGCCACAGTTGGTACCAGAGCCAATAATGGGTTACAAGTTTCATCACTCTTTTCAAAAACTTAAAAATTTGACCAACAACATTTTGCGAAAAATAGGATGCGTTAAAGTTATGTAAATAAGTATAAGCCCTAGCAATATGGTCTATCTAGGATAGTGGCACTAGTTTTATCTAATCAGTTTTCTGTAGGTACACTGACTTACGTTGTGTAAGAAATCGCTTAGAATACGGAAGGTGAGTGTGCGATGTGCCAAAAATTTTATGAATGCCGCTATATTTTGGCTTGAGCGAGCGCACAGGCCGATACATGCATCATGATAATAGAATCTTACTTAAACTAAAGTCTCCCCCTACACGTATAAGTTGGATTAGTAAAGTGATGGGATTAACTAAAGGAATGTTGTAATAAATGTCTTGTCATTTCCTTAATCCCTTGCTTCTGATATGGAAGGTTGTCCTAAGTGGTTGGTTCTTATCTCTTATAGATGAATCTAAGGTCCGGACGCGAAAGCACCAGTGCCGGTGTGGGCCACGGTCTTGGCGAGAGCCAAGGTGAAAGTGGCCGAGCAAATGAGCACGACAATGGGGAGAGCAATGATGCTCCACTATTGGCTCCTCTGCCTCCGCCACCGCTGCTGCCACCACCGATGACTCACGTGGAGATGATGGCAGAAATGATGACTGCTCGCCGTGAGTCTATCCGTGCCATGGAGCTACTAGCATAGGCTATCGCTAGCTTCACCCATAGAGGCCACGGGGGCAATGGTGGGAATGGGGGTGGTGCCCATGGTCCTATGGGACCCTCCTCTTACCAGGATTTCCTTAAGACCCACCCGCCCACTTTCACACCAACATCTGAGCCCCTAGATGTGGAGCACTGGCTTCGCATTCTAGAGCAGAAGTTTTTGTTGCTCAACGTGGTTGATGAGCAGAAAGTGCGCTTTGCAGCACAGCAGTTGTTGGGGTCCGCGAGTGCATGGCGGGATACCTTTAATGCCATGTAGCAGCTAGATCATCGGGTTACCTAGTAGGAGTTCATCACAGCATTCAGAGAGTTCTATATTCTAGCTGGTGTCCTCAATAGGAAGCTAACTAAGTCCTAGATCTATGGCAAGGGAGTTTGATAGTGATGGACTATATCAATAAGTTCAATCACTTGTCCTAGTATGTTGGCACTCATGTGGACACGGACGAGAAGAAGAGGGACCACTTCTATCGTGGCCTCTCTTGCAGCCTTCAGGAGAAATTGTATACTAGGAACTATTAGACCTTTGGGGCAATGATGAATGCTGCCATCGCCATGGAGGGCTTGCAGCAGAATTCCCAGGAAGAGTGGAAGAGAAAGCGGGTGGCTACAGGGTCTTCTAGCCACCCCCATACTCAGAAGGTATAGGTTGTTCGACGGATGCCCTATCAATCATCAGGTGGGCATTTGTTTTGGTAGCCCCAGCATACTTCTCAGACTTCTTCCATGCAGTACCGTGCACCCACTCAGCAGGTGCAACCCTAGCAGCCTCAAGGATAGCAGGTCCCACCTCATCTATGACAAGGAAACAAGCCTGGTGCTTGCTTCAAATCTTGCAAGGATGGCCACTATGCCCGAGAGTGTCCCTAGAACCAGCCAGCCCAGTCTGCTCAACCATCGGCTAATTCCAGGCTAGTTAGGAGGACAATGATCAAGAAGAAAGTGCCAGCCAGCCGATCTGGACATGAGAATTTCACGGATGCTGAGCAGATATTGCAGCAGGAACCGGCGATGGCTGGTATGTTCACCATTGATTCTCATCCAGCTTATGTGTTATTTGATTCTGGTGCATCACATTCATTCATGATCATGGGATTTGTAGACCGACACAACATACCTCTTATGGCCATACCGTATGCCTATAGAATTCGTACTTTGGGTGCGTAGATGTGCATCAATACTTGGACAGACACAATAAGCTTGGTATTAGCCACCTACAGTTCATGGTACTTCCTGGGCAAGGCATTGATGCAATCCTTGGAATGAACTGGTTGTAGGTGTATGGGGTAGTCTTAGATTTGAAGCGGAGAATTGTCGAGTTACGGCCTCCTTCTTCTGAGGATAGAATGTCTCTTCTTGTACCCTTAGATCCAGTCTTACCTATTGCTACCCATGCTGAAGCCCCTCCTAATCTTACCTCTATTCCAGTAGTATGTGAGTTCCCGGATGTTTTTCCTGAAGATCTACCTGGGTTGCCACCGGATAGATAGGTGGAATTCTCTATTGAGCTAGAGCCTGGTACTGCTCCTATCGCTCGATGCCCGTACCACATGGCTCCAAAGGCGTTGACTGAAATGAAGAAGTAGTTGGAAGAATTACTGAAAAAAGGCTTCATCCATCCTAGCTCTTCTCCATGGGGTTGTCCAGCCATTTTTGTGAAGAAAAAGGATGGCACTTTATGGATGTGTGTGGATTACCACCCTCTTAATGCGGTAACAATTAAGAACAAGTATCATTTGCCCTACATAGATACTTTGTTCGATCAGCTAGCTGGTGCCAAGGTGTTCTCCAACATTGACCTTCGTTCAGGTTATCATTAGATCAAGATTAGACCACAAGATACCAAAGACAGCTTTTTCTACTAGGTATGGGCTATATGAGTACCTAGTAATGTCTTTTGGTCTCACCAACACTCCTGTCTTCTTCATGTACCTGATGAATTCAGTCTTTATGCTGGAGCTGGACAAGTTTGTTGTGGTATTCATTGATGATATCCTGATATATTCCAAGGATGATGAAGAGCATGCCCAACACCTTCGGATAGTACTGGCTCGATTGAGGGAGCACAAGCTGTATGCTAAATTCAGCAAGTGTGAGTTTTGGTTAGATCGAGTGTAGTTCTTGGGGCATGTGTTGATGCCTGATGGCATTTCTATAGATCCCAGCAAGGTACAAGATGTGTTGAATTGGAAGTCTCCCAAGTATGTGCACCAGATTCGTCAGTTCCTTGGTCTAGCTGGGTACTATCGGCGTTTCATTCTAGATTTTTCTAAGATAGCTTAGCCAATGACCAAGCTACTCTAAAAAGAAGCCAAGTTTGATTGGAGCCCAGCCTATGAAGAAGCCTTCCAAGCTCTGAAGACATTTCTGACCACTGCTCCTATGTTGGCCCAACCAGATATTGATAGACCCTTCGATGTATATTATGATGCCTCGAAAACAGGGTTGGGATGTGTGCTTATGCAAGATGAGAGTGTGATAGCTTATGCTTTGCGCCAACTGAAAAAGCACGAAGTAAATTACCCCACCCATGATTTAGAGCTGGCTGCTGTGGTCCATGCTCTAAAGATTTGGAGGCACTATCTGTTGGGCAACAAAGTACATATCTTTACAGATCATAAGAGCCTCAAATATATTTTCACTCAGTCTGAGTTGAATATGAGGCAAATGAGGTGGTTAGAATTGATCAAGGATTATAACTTGGAAGTACATTATCACCCAGGAAAGGCCAATGTGGTAGCTGATGCCTTGAGCCAAAAGTCATATTCGATTGAAGAAACACCTTTGTTTGTCAACCATACAGAGGTGTTGGCTCACATTGCCTTGACCTCATAATTGCTGGAGCAGATTATTCTTGAGCAGAGCCAAGACCCTGAAGAAATTCCTCATATCAGGAAATTGATTATCGAAGGGCATGGCCCTCACTTTAGTATTGATGAGCAAGATGTAGTGAGGTACAAGGATAGATTGGTGGTGCCATCCAATGAGGAGCTAAAAAGGAAGATTTTAAATCAAGCTCACCATTCAAAGCTGTCTATCCATTCGGGCAGCAACAAGATGTATCATGATTTGCGCCACTTCTACTGGTGGTCCAACATGAAGCAGGATATCACTCAGTACGTCACGAAGTGCGACACTTGTGGGAGAGTTAAAGCAGATCATATGCGTACTCTGAGATATTTGCAGGCCTTGCCCATTCCTGTTTGGAAATGAGAAGATATCTCCATGGACTTTGTGGTATGCCCCGCACATCCAAGGGCTATGATTATGTTTGGGTCTGTTTACACTAGAATTTGGAAGAAGAGTTATAGGGGTTCGGAAGCTCCCGAAAATCATGTCATCATCAAGGAATCAGCTGCGTGGAGATCGGAACTAGTCGATTTGGATGCACTAGAGTCAGCTTTCTTTAGATAGCGCCAGCAGATGATGACAGAGGCTACGATCAGCGCTGGGATGAGACATACCAGACTCTACAAAAAGGGAAAGATTAGAGTCCAAGTTATCTTAAATTAGGAATATTTTCATTATACCAAAAGTTGTATTGAGTCGTACTCGAGTAAGGTTCATGTTTAGACTCTGGGTATAAATACCAAACCCTGGCTATTATAAAGACATCAACCAATCAAATACAAAGCCAATTACTTTTTTTGGCTCCGGCCACCCCTTAGGAGTAGGAGTAGAGTAGATCTCAGCGAGTTCTTCAGCGAGTATGGCTGCATCGATCTGGTCGACCTCCACTGCTTGTCTATAAGTATCGTCATGGTTTATACCTCTATTCGTATGGCTGCATCGATCCGGTCGACCCCCACTGCGACTCTGGTATAGGCTAGTTATCGATTCTTGTCTAATTCAAGTATGGCATGTGTAATTCTACCTCACACCCCACTGCTTGAATTAGATCAAGGTCAAGTTATCGGCTCTACCTTAGTATGGTAGTCTTTGGTAGATTCATTAAGTTACCGATATTGCTTATTGCTTTCATTGTTTATCTAATTACAGCAATATCACTCTGCCCGATTGAGATTGATCTGGATCAGCCATATATCTTGTTTAACTCATCGTTTGCTAATCTAAAACTGATCTAATCTATATCTTAAGTGATGAGTTATGTTTTTATCGGCTATTTTGCATCAATCTTAATTGTGCATAGTGTGCGGTTAAGGCATGTCCGATCTTGAGTAGATCTATTAGTTAATGAAAACCGTTCCATGGCCCGTCATCATGGCCTATGGGATTCTGCCTCTCACCACACTGTTGGCATCTTGGAGTGGGGATCGTTAGTTAGTAGACCCGTTCCTGAGAAGGCATGACTTTAACTGTGCACTATGCCTGAATCGGCTGTTTAGCCGATATCGAATGCTTCCACGAACAGTTCACATTATGAGATAATTGAAATAGAGATAAGTTGAAAGATGCGTTAGCCCCATGATCTTGTTATTGTATTATGGCCTGCATGATTCTACCTCATGCCCCACTAATATTAGTAATGAGTTAGGGTCATCAAGTCTATTGTTGTTTCTATGGCCTGCATAATTCTGCCTCATGCCCCACTAGTCATGGCAATAGATGAGATCTAACATGTTCATTAGATTTATCTTTATTAAATGGTTAAGAGGTGTTGAATTGTTTCTTTAAATAAAAGGAGTTTGGTTACTTATAATTATTGGCTTAGTATAAACCAATCATCATTGATATCTTATTGCCATTGATTAATATTCGCTTAAATAACATATATCCTGAATGATAACTGATCCTTCTTATACAACCCCATGAGCTTCAATCGATTCATTCTTGTGAATATGCTGGAATCGGCTATTTAGTCGATTTCCTCTCATATCGGCTCTCAGAGCCGTACATTCGGAACTGTCTGGCAACACCGGCACGTTTCGCCCTTAATTACTGATAAGCTTTCTCTCCTTATCAATTGCAGGGTCAAATTGACTGGCACGTCTCGGGAGGATTATGGAGGATCAACCACCCTTACGCTGAAGCCAGGCAGATCTGCACCATCGAGCGGACCCTTCCGGCTTGCTACATGTGTCCTCGGCATAGAGGTGAAAATTATGTGTCAACACACGTTTCTGGCACGCCCGGTGGGACCCCACAATCGTCATGGCGGCTCACAACAACGACGACATCCTTATGGTACACTATGAAGACCTACCTGATGAGGATAAGGATACCATTGGCAAGGCTACAGAAGAATTTTAGAAGAAGTGTTGTTGTCCTACACCAAAATACATGACAGCACAATTATTTAGAAATTTCCACTACCAAGAGTTCTACTACACCGGGTAGACAAATATAGTTGAAGCTGAAGACAGACGTTTCTTTATAGAAGCCATAGACAAATCTATTCATGATGCCATATCAAGCCGCAATGAAGCTTTTGTTGAAGCATTTCACAACGCCATGAAAGAGGTGATTCATGGGATTCCAGTTGGTCAAGTTAGATCGACTTGTTACAACATTCTAGATCCATTGACTCAAGGGACTAATCAAGTCGGTACTAGCCATCAAGAAGTAGTACTAGCTGGTAATGGTGATGGCCAGACACTTCAAGGTTCATCTGAACAAACTCCAAGCACTGCTACAAATCAGGTACAGTACAATCCTGGACCGTCAATACAACATGTACAACAGTCGATGGGGCAAAGTCAAAACCAGATGATCAATTTCGGCACATCACATCAGGCCACATACCGTCGTCGGCTCAAAAAATAGCACCATCAATTCAAAAGATCTGTAGAGATATAGATCCTTATGTCTATCAATTCAAAACATCACTTCAAGCAGCAAACTAGCAAAGGACCCAACAGATTGAGATTCCACAAGGCTATCACTATGGCACGGATTATAACACCCTCCATATGATGCCAAATCTAGGATATCAAGGCACATGAGATTTTAATCCACAGATGGGTCAGCAAGTACCGAGAAATCCAAATCCGCAAGCTGATGAGTTGCTACTGAAGGTGACCGAGATGATGAAGAATCAGTTCGGTTTGAAGCCGAAGGGGCTGACCTTTTTGTACAAATGTCCATATCTAGAATGGTATGATTTGGTCGCTCTTCCTACATATTACAGGCTCCCAGAGTTCGCCAAGTTCACTGGTCAAGATAGTATAAGCACAATAGAACAAGTCAGTTGGTATCTTACACAATTGGGTGAAGCATCAGTTGAGGATGCCCATCGGGATCGTTTCTTCTCCTTACCCTATTAGGGCCAGCCTTCACTTGGTTCTCGTCACTACCAGTCAACTCCATTGCCAATTGGGCTGACCTGGAGAAGAAGTTTCATACATATTTTTACACTAGGACTAGAGAAAAGAAGATCACCGATCTGACGACCATGAGACAGAGGACTAATGAATCAGGCACTGAGTTTCTTTAGAGATTCTAAGAGACTAGAAATTTGTGCTTTTCATTAAGTTTGGCCGATGATCAGCTAGCTGCTCTAGCTGTCCAAGGAATGCTGCTAATGTAGAAGGAAAAGCTGCTAGGACAAGATTTTGACAACTTGGGTCAATTGGCTCAATGAGTAGCAGCGCTCAACAGCCAATTCCAGAGTATGCATAGAGACACCCGATTCTAGAAGAGTACCACCATAGCCGAAGCTTATGATCCATACTCAGTAGATGACGGCTATGAAAATGAAGAGGACGAGGTTGCTGTAGCTGATTGGAATTGGGGCAAGAAGACAATAATGGTGCCAAATCCTTGGGGAAGAAGAGTCGAGGAGAGCTATGACTTTGATGTCACGAAATTGGATAAGCTCTTTGACTTTTTACTTGAGAAGGGCCAGATCAAATTGCCAGACAATCATGTTATGTTGCCCCCTGAACAGTTGAAGAATAAGAAGTTCTGCAAGTTCCATAATGCTACTTCTCATTCCACTAATGAGTGTAGAATTTTCCAGCAGCATATACAGAGGGCTATTCAGCAAGGGAGGCTCAAGTTCAATACGCCTCGGAAGATGAAAGTTGATGATAATCCTTTCCTAGGAGATCAAAATATGGTTGATGTTGGGATATTCAAAGGAAAAACTAAGATCCTAACATCAGCCAAATCAAGAAAAGATGGAACAGTCAACCCCAAGATGCAAATATCGGTTGATGAATACAGAGAGGTTAAAAAACATCGTGATCAGTAGAAGAGCCGATGAGCAGGAGGGAACATCAAAGTATGGAGCGATGAGGCCGCGAGTTATATCTCGGATTTTGTTGAATAAGTGGCAGCGGTAGAAGGAAAAAGATCATCAGCAATGGTTAGAGGATCAAGAATACCAGCGTCAACTGGAAGAAGAGAGGTATGAAAGGAAGCAAGCTGAATCGCACTAGTATTGTGCTTTCTTCAGATACTGCTGGAACGAAGGTTTGAAATTGCCTACTAGACATGACTGTCCGGAATGCAGTAATCAATATTGGGAGTTTAGGCAATCTCAAATCAATTGGCGGTCTATCCATGCCCATAATGCATATCATCATAATAACATGGATCGGCGCTTAAAAAATAAAAGTATTCATGATCGGTTAGGAAAGAGAGTTGTCGACCAAGACTGGGCTGATCATGAAGAAGGAAACAACCAGAGGGAACATGTTTGGCAGGAAGGCCAATGGTGCCCTGCAGGTTTAACAAAGAGCCAGAAGAGAAGAGTGCAACGCCTAAGGAATAAGGAGGTGGAACAGACTTAGGCATCCAATAAAACTCAAGTATGGCATGCTAAGCAAATAGCCAATAGAAAGCAACCATCGACTAACATTCGAATGGTTTTTCTATCACCGTCAAAGTTGAGAGTCAATGGTGAAAGCCCATAGCCGATCCAAGTAGTCGGCTTTGAAAGTTTGTTTTAATGAATAATCTAATAGATGGTACAGATGATAAACTAGGACATGGTTTCACGTCGGCTGATGAATTAGAAGAAGTGGATATTGGCTCTGGAGACAGACCTAGGCCGATGTATGTAAATGCTAAATTGGATCCAAAGTATAAGCAGGAATTAATTAATTTATTGAAAGAGTTTAAAGAATGCTTTGCTTGGGAATACTACGAAATGCCTGGTTTAGACCGGTCAATTGTTGAGCATCGGTTGCCAATCAAACCTGGATATCGGCCATTCAAGCAAGCTCCAAGGAGGTTCAATCCGAACGTGCTTGATGATATTAAAAAATAGACTGAAAGGCTACTAGAGGCGAAGTTCATCCGACCATGCCGATATGCAGAGTGGATATCGAATGTTGTCCCTGTATACAAGAAGAATGGAAAATTAAGAGTTTGCATTGATTTTAGGGATCTAAACAAAGCCACACCCATGGATGGTTATCCAATGCCGATAGCCGATATGTTGGTAGATGCAGCAGTCGGGCACAAGGTTATTAGCTTCATGGACGGCAATACAAGGTACAATCAAATTTTCATGGCTGAAGAGGACATAGCGAAGACTGCTTTTAGGTGCCCGGCGCAATCGGCTTGTTCGAATGGGTTGTGATGACCTTCGGTCTAAAGAATGCTGGTGCCACTTATCAAAGGGCAATGAATTATATTTTTCATAAGTTGATCGGTAGGATTGTTGAAATCTACATTGATGATGTGATGATAAAATCAAAAGGATACAAAGAGCATCTAGCTGATTTGCGGGAGACTCTAGAATGCACAAGGACACATGGTCTGAAGATGAATCCTAATAAGTGTGCCTTGGGGGTATCAGCTGGTCAATTCTTAGGTTTTATGGTCCATGAGAGAGGGATTGAGGTCGGTCAGAAGAGCATGAAAGCAATTGACGATGCGGTGCCCCCGACTACTAAGACAGAGTTGCAATCTTTGCTTGGCAAGATTAATTTCATAAGAAGGTTTATTTCAAATTTGTCAGAGAGGGTTCTTCCGTTTTCTACCTTGTTGAAATTAAAGAACGATCAAGAATTCAGATGGGGTGACATACAACAGAAGGCGTTCAAAGAGATAAAAGAGTATATGAAGCATCCACTCGTGCTAGTTCTTCCATAGCAGGGAAAGCCTTACAAGTTGTACATATCAGCCGATGACAAAACAATTGGATCAGCCTTGATGCAAGAGGTTGAAGGAAATGAGCGAGTGGCTTTCTATCTAAGCAGGAGACTTCTAGATCCAGAAACAAGATATTCTCCCACCGAAAAGTTATGCTTGTGCTTATATTTCTCTTGCACCAAGTTGAGGCATTACGTATTGTCAGCCAAATGAATGGTTGTTTCCAAGGCTGACATGATCAAGCACATGTTATCGATGCCAATACTAAATGGGAGAATGGGAAAATGGATTCTCACGTTATAAGATTTTGACTTAAGGTACGAATCGGCTAAAGCAGTTAAAGGGCAGGTAATAGCCGATTTTGTCACCCAGCATCATAAACCAAGCATGAATTATATAGAGCTGGTACCTTGGACGTTATTCTTCATTGGATCATCTTGCAAGCAAGGTGGTGGCATTGGTATTGTTATTATTTTGCCTCGGGGGGCAAATTTTGAGTTTGCCTTTCCAACCGAGCCAATGGTTACCAACAATCAAGCAGAATATGAGGCTGTTTTGAGAGGGATTCAACTTCTTCATGAGATAAAGGCCAAAGCAATTGAAATATTTGGAGACTCGCTGTTAATTATTAATCAGTTGATCAGCCTATATGAGTGCAAAGAAGACACTTTGTGGAGATATTATGACAAGTGTCAGAGGTTGCTCAAAGAGTTTTATCATGTCTCATTTCAGCACATTCCGAGGGCACAAAATCAAGAAGCTAACCGTTTGGCTCAAAGTGCATCAGGTTATCGAGTAATTCAAGAAATCTTGAGCAATGAAACCTTGGATAATGATTGGAGAGTTGAGATAGTCAACTACCTTAGAGATCCATCATGAAAAGTTACCAGAAAGCTAAGGTATAAATCGACTAAATACGTTTTGCTGGATGATCAGCTGTATTACAAAACGATCGACGGGGCCTTACTCAAATGCCTGAATCAAGAAGAGGCTAAGGTGTTGATGGGCGAAGTGCATGAAGGGATATGTGGAGCTCATCAATCGGCTTATAAGATGAAATGGATTATCCGTAGAACTGGATATTTCTGGCCAACAATATTAGAAGATTGTTTTGAATATTACAAGGGATGCCAAGACTATTAACGTTTTTGTAATATCCAGAAGTCGCCTGCATCGGCCATGAACCCAATAATCAAGCCATGACCGTTTCGGGGTTGGGGAATTGATTTAATTGGCTAGGTCTTTCCACCCTCGAGCAAAGGACATAAGTTCATATTGGTAGCAACAGACTACTTCACCAAGTGGGTTGAAGCAGTCCCCTTGAAAATGGTAACTTCAAGAAACATGGTTGATTTTGTCAAGGAGCATATTGTGTATCGTTTTGGGATTCCTCAAACCATCACTATCGATCAAGGGACCATGTTCACATCAGAGGAATTCAGAGATTTTACTACCGGTATGGGGATCAAGCTGCTAAATTCATCTCCTTACTATGCTCAGGCTAATGGTCAGGCAAAGGCGTCCAATTAGATTATGATTAAGCTGATCAAGAAGAAAATTGAGGAACAGCCCAGGAAGTGGCATTCGACGCTTAATGAGGCACTATGGGCATACAGGATGGCCTATCATGGATCAATTAAAACATCACCTTATGAGCTTGTGTATGGCCATAACGCAGTCCTTCCTTGGGAAGTTCAGACCGGATCGAGGCGTCTTATGTTACAAAAATGATTTGACAGCTGAAGTCTACAAAAATTTTATGATGGATGACTTAGAAGACTTAAGTTGCCTTCGACTGCATGCTCTTGAAAATATTGAAGCCAATAAACTGAGGGTCGCAAAATATTACAATAAAAGGGTCAAGAATAAGCAATTTCTTGAAGGAGATTTGGTATGGAAAGTGAAATTACCAATCGGGTCAAAGGACAGTAAGTTCGACAAATGGTCACCTAATTGGGAAGGGCCTTATCGGATCAAACGTTGTGTGCTCGGTAATGCTTATATTTTGGAGACACTAGGAGGAGAAGAGTTTGGCCAAGCAATCAATGGGAAATATCTAAAGAAATATTATCCCAGCGTTTGGATTAACACTTAAGTAGTTGATTTGTTCGGTCAACAACTCTAATAGCCGATATCAGAAAGGAATCGCCTCTAGTACAAAAAATGAATCCAAAGGAAAAGAAGCCGGTACGGTGCGTATCGCCTATAGGGGGAAAGCAAACATGGAGGAAGTGATACATATAATATGAAATAAGAGACGAAGGAATTGTTTGCTAAAAATTACCTATTACAAGCTATGGGCCGGAAAACAATTTGCTCACTACATCATCGGCCAAAGTATTGAAAGCTACAGAGTTGGCGGCACTAAAGAATTCCTCAATCAAACGCTCATGATCCTCAGGAGGTACTGCATCCAGAAAACCATGAGGAAGGAGCCAAAGATTGTGACCTAAGCGGACTTGTGCAGTAGCCAATGCTGTGGCAGCACCATGATGAACGCCATGGAGAGCAACCTCCCTAACGTGGTTTGGGATGTCATGCAAGCGGATTACTGGAACGATGCCCTTGGCATTGACAAATCCCGCCACATGGTCTGCAGCTGATCGAAAGCTTTCCAACTAGGCAGTTAGATCTGAAAAAATTCAAAGGAAGGATTGATTAGAAGGTCTCAGAGGCAAAGTTAAGGAAAAGCGAAAAGAATTGCGGTAGCCATCTTACCTGTGATTCTGACTTCAGCCCTGGCCAACCATTCCCTCAGATCGGCCTTAGAGGACGATCGGATTTGAATCATGGCCAGAGCTGACTCTGCGAGGGAAAGACAGTTGGTTAAACTTTGATCGGTCTGATCAATGGAAGCGATTATATCGTCATTATCGATCTGCCTCCTCGGACAACTAGGAAGCTAGCGACGAGTCAGTGTTAAAGACAATATTGAAGGTTGAACCAAGTCGACCCTGTGCTCTGGGGCGGTGGAGACATCTCGAGTAGTGCTTTCTCGGTGATGAAGACGCTGACGTGATGAAGCGGATCCATTAAGAACTTCCTCAGCAAGCCTCTTGCTATTCTCCATGATCTCAAACCTATAGAAAAGCAGGGACTATGCTAAAGATGCAAGAGGTCTATGGGTAGTTTTCTGAGCCCCAGCCATGGCCCGCATATATAGCCCGAGGAGGAGAGGAGGTAGATTTCGCTGAGGGTATGAAAACTAAAAATAGATACAAAAACGGATCGGCACTCCAGAATTTCAGGGGAGAGATAACGAAGAGATAACAGATTTAGACTTATTGCTTCCCCAGATTACGAAACGTTGTGGGATGGATGCGAAGAATTTAGATTTAATCAGAAATCAACCCACCAAGACTTCTTTGGATTGAAGGGAGTCCAGGCCCCCATAGGGCCGAAGGTCATCATGAACCTGGTTACATCGGCCAGATAATGGAATTCTACCAGGAGAAGGGGAATGGCCGCCCGCTTGGCAGATCGGGAACTACAGGAAAGAAGCATGTGGCTCTCCCAGCGGGCGTTTAATGAAGCAAATGAGGGGAAAGTGTCCACACATTTTAGCCCATGCAAACACTAGAACACCTTTGTGAGCATGGAGAGAAGACTCAGGTGGTATCACAAGACTTCTTCTAGCCGCAATAGCTGATCCTCTTGCTCAACAAGGCGCTAGAATGAGCGACACAATCGCCCTATACACAAGAATTCTTCTAGCCACTCAAAACCTTCATAGCAAAAGATGGACCATGGAGGGTCCGGCAAAGTCAGAGCTCAAGAGGGCAGGTAGAAGAGAAACATAGCTAAATCGTTAAGCAACTCTCACTGGGGGCGGATAGGCATTTTATAGCCGGCCTGGGAAGATGAATCCAAGTGCCCGTGAAGCGATGATGCTCTCGTAAAAGTTGTGAAGCATGGGCTCATAAGCTAACATAGGCAGCGACAAACAGTAGACCCTAGATCAAGATTCTCTACCCATGACTGCAAACCCATCGAAGATGAAGACGTGATAATTTTGGAATGAAATTACTTTTATTCCAAAATTGGGGGCATGTGTTTACACCAGAATTTAGAAGAAGAGTTACAGGGGTTCGAAAGCTCCCGAAAATCATGTCATCATCAAGGAATTAGCTGTGTGGAGATCGGAACTAGTCGATTCGGATGCACTAGAGTCGGCTTTCTTCAGATAGCGCCAGTAGATGACGACAGAGGCTACGATCGGTGCTGGGACAAGACATACTGGACACTACAAAAAGGGAAAGATTAGAGTCTAAGTTATCTTAAATTAGGAATATTTTCATTATACCAAAAGTTGTATTGAGTCATACTTGAGTAAGGTTCATGTTTAGACTCTGGGTATAAATACCAAACCCCGGCTATTGTAAAGACATCAACCAATCAAATACAAAGTCAATTACTTTTTTGACTCCGGCCACCCCTTAGGAGTAGGAGTAGAGTAGATCTTGGTGAGTTCTTCAGCGAGTATGGCTGCATTGATCCGGTCGACCTCCACTGCTTGTCTATAAGTATCGTCATGGTTTATACCTCTATTCGTATGGCTGCATCAATCCGGTCGACCCCCACTACGACTCTGGTATAGGCTAGTTATCGATTCTTGTCTAATTCAAGTATGGCCTATGTGATTCTGCCTCACACCCCACTGCTTGAATTAGATCAAGGTCAAGTTATCGGCTCTACCTTAGTATGGCAGTCTTTGGTAGATTCATTAATTTACCGATATTGCTTATTGCTTTCATTGTTTATCTAATTATAGTAACATCACTCTGCCAAATTAAGATTGATCTAGATCGGCCTTATATCTTGTTTAACTCATCGTTTGCTAATCTAAAACTGATCTAATCTACATCTTAAGCGATGAGTTATGTTTTTATCGGCTGTTTTGCATCAATCTTAATCGTGCATAGTGCGGTTAAGGCATGTCCGATCTTGAGTAGATCTATTAGTTAATGAAAACTGTTCCATGGCCCATCATCACGGCCTATGGGATTATGCCTCTCACCCCACTATTGGCACCGTGGAGTGGGATCGTTGGTTAGTAGACCCATTCCTGAGAAGGCATGACTTTAACTATGCGCTATGCCTGAATCGGCTGTTTAGCCGATATCGAATGCTTTCATGAATAGTTCACATTACGAGATCATTGAAGTAGAGATAAGTTGAAAGATGCATTAGCCCCATGATCTTGTTATTGTATTACGGCCTACATGATTCTACCTCATGCCCCACTGATATTAGTAATGAGTTATGGTCATCAAGTCTATTGTTGTTTCTACGACATTCATGATTCTACCTCATGCCCCACTGGTTATGGCGATAGATGAGATCTAACATGTTCATTAGATTTATCTTTATTAAATGGTTAAGAGGTGTTGAATTGTTTCTTTAAATAAAAGGAGTTCGGTTACTTGTAATCATTGGCTCAGTATAAACCAATCATCATTGATATCTTATTGCCATTGTTTAATATTCGCTTAAGTAACATCTATCCTGAATGATAACCGATCCTTCTTATACAACCCCATGAGCTTCAATCGATTCATTCTTGTGAATATGCTGGAATCGGCTATTTAGTCGATTTCCTCTCATATCGACTCTTAGAGCCGCACATTCGGAACTATCTGGCAATACCGACATGTTCCGCCCTTAATTACTGATAAGCTTTCTCTCCTTGTCAATTGTAGGGTCAAATTGACTGGCACGTCTCAGGAGGATTGTGTAGGATCGACCACCCTTGCGCTGAAGCCAGGCGGATCTGCTCCATCGAGTGGACCCTTTCGGCTTGTTGCGTGTGTCCTCGGCACGGAGGCAAAAATTCTGTGTCGACAGGGTCATTGTGGAGCGTCTAACTAAGTCTGCTCATTTTATCCCGGTGGACACCAGATATGCAGCCAAGAAGTATGCTCAGATATATTTTGACCGGATTGTGACCCTACACGGAGTTCCCCTTACTATCATCTCTGATAGAGGGTTAGTTTTTGTCTCTCATTTCTGGGACCAGCTGCAGCAATGTCTTGGCACTCATCTCCTCAGAAGCTTAGCATATCATCCACAAACTGATGGCCAAACAGAAAGGGTGAACCATGTGCTCGAGGACATGTTGAGAGGTTGTGCCATTTCTTTCCCTAAAAAGTGGGATGAATGCCTGAAGTTTGCCGAGTTTTCATACAACAACAGCTATCATGAGAGCATTCGTGTGACACCATTTGAAGCTCTATATGGAAAGAAATGTAGGACGCCACTTAACTGGGTTGAAGTGGGAGACCGTGGATATTTTGGGCCTGATTTCATCAAAGTGGCTCGAGAGCAAGTCATCATTATTCAGAGTCACTTGAAGGCAGCTCAGAGTCGACAGAAAGCTTATACAGACAAGCGAAGGAGGCCCTTATAATTTGCAGATGGGGATTATGTGTACCTCTAGGTGTCTCCTATGAGAGGGGTGCATCGGTTTGGTGTCCGTGGCAAGCTAGCCTCTCGATATGTGGGTCCTTATAAGGTGTTGGAGCAGTGTGGCCCAGTTGCTTATCGTCTCTAGCTTCTCGATATTTTATCTGCGGTACACAATGTGTTTCATGTATCACAATTGAAGAGATGTTTGTGGGTTCCTGATGAAGCTGTGGAAATTGAAGGGCTTCCCCTCTAGCCAGATTTGACTTATATTGAGCACCCTATCAAAATCCTGGATGAGAAAGAAAGAGTGACAAGGAACAGTGTGGTAAAGTTCTACAAGGTGCAGTGGCAAGACCATTCAGAGGATGAAGCCACACGAGAACAAGAGAGCTATATATTGAAGCAATACCCCCACCTTCTCTCTGGTTCTGATGAGTACTTCTTACGTTGAAATGTACTTCCCATCTCCTTTCCCACACTAGGCACATGAAATCTCGGGTCGAGATTTTTGTTTTAGGGGGGTAGATTTGTAACACCCTCAGTGTTACATTGTATAATTTTTGCTAAAACATTGCATATGCATCATGTTTATAGGATATTGTATGAATTGTAATGTGTAAATAAATTCCTGTGACTCAAAACGTTTATCGGAAACGCGAAATGAATGTTATGTTTCATGTCGCGTGGTATCACTTAGGGTTCTAAATGAATTTTTATTGAACGGAAATGCTATAGAACGCGTATGCAGCACTTTAATAAAGTTAGTAGTACTAACTTCGTAGGTGATGATGAAATACTTGTGGTCGAGAATGGGATTCGCTAGCTAGCATACTTGATAGCTTGGAAATCGAATTCAACGCGAATCCGAATGAAAACTTAGTCATTTTCTTAAGTCGGAAAATTGATCGACGAAGCAAAGTTTGAGAATTTTAATAGGAGAATCGGTTTAAGTGGTGGCATGGGTTTAGGGGTTGTTTTAGTAGCTTGACATGCCATCTTGAGCGTAAAATAGTTGGTTTAGCGATTGAAGCCTTGAGATGGGTTTTTGGGACGCTTTAAAAAGCGTGCAAGGCACATTTTCGAGCGGGTGCTGTGGTTGGCCGTGGTCACCAGGCTGTGGTTCGGCTCGGTGCCACAGCTGGCTCACCCAGGTGCGCACCTGCCCCACCGCTGCCGCACCCTGATGCGCACCCCGCACCACCACTGCCGCGCTCGTGCCAGCACGCACGCACACGCACACGCACGCACATAGCCACACGGACCCGCACCGCCATGGCCACGCACGGGCCGCTCGTCCACCACCGTCGTCGCCGTGGGTCCACTGCTCTAGCCAGCACGCTGTAGCCGCTTCGCCATATCACTAACCCCGCACGTCGCGCCACTGCGCTACTACTGGTCTTGGCTGTTAGCGTGAAGTCACCGCATGCGCTCTGCCACACCGTCGCATCCGCCTGCCGCCCTACCGCCTCGTGCTCATCTATGCAGTGCAGTGAGCGCGTGGCCACATTTGGCATTGCCCGCACATCGCCTTGCCTTGTCTGCCTTGCCGTCATGTCGGCACTCGACGACGCTGTGCTACTGTCTCCTCTTACCGGCGCCATGCCACTATGGCGCGCCGAGCCGAGCCGCCGTCGTCGATTTGTAAATTGTGGTCGTGTGGCCCACCGTTCTGAACGCGTTGGCCATTTCCCCTTGCTTGTAGCCGTACACGATTGAGCACTGAAGTGATAGCCATGTCCCGCCACGGCCGTGACGAGCCAATCCATGCCTGTCTTCCCTGTTCTATGGGGCCGTGGTCGCTATACCCGCTTCTCTAAATTCGCCACAGTGGAGCCACCCCAATCCAATTAACCCCGTCCTCGGCTCCGCTGACTAGCCAGCCTCCCACCCGACCCCACCTTGCAGCGAGCCTCACCACACCGTACTCCAATTTGGAGCTACCGTTCTGCCGGGTCAATAAGACCGTGTCAGTCTACGTTGAAGGCAAGCGCCCTATCCAGTGCAGCTCGTGTCAATTCCTTGCACCTCTAGTTTTGCCTCCACCTGCTAATCACCCTACATACCATTGTCAAATCGCTTCCGCCGCCTAGCCTCCCCTGACGCCGCCTTGCCACCGTCGTGCGCCACCGCACTATCCGTGCGCACGTGGCCAGCTCGGCTCGGTCCATCTTCGGTCAATCCACAACGTCTGGTAGGTTTAGGGTGAGTCGATGATGCCCACCCTTGAGCTCGTTCATGTTGTCTGTGCCTTGGCTCACGGGAACGTGGCCGCCGTTGTAGGGAGGAGTTCGCCATCATGGAGGAAGCTGGGGACAGCATCTCCGTTCACCACGTGGCTGCCCATCACTTCGGGTTTATGCCTAGGTAAGCGTCGGCTCGCATTTAGGGGCGAGGAGGGGCCGGCCTGGACGGCGTAACCACCCTGTGCCAGTGCCGCCGCACCAATGCGTGTGCGCAGGTGCCGAGGGTGTCACCGTTGCGAAGATAGCTTCTTCCGAGGGCTTATCTACAAAGTAACTGTCTGTAGAAATAGTGTCGTGGGTCTCAGCATGATTCGTCGGTAGGTCAGGGGCGTTTTCGCAAAACGGCCGTCGCGCGCGGCCCTTCCCGGCGTGGGCCGGCGTCGCTCGGCTAGGCCGCGCCGGTGGAGCGCGCGCGTCGCGTGGACGTGGGCCGCGGTTTGAAATTTGGTTTTCTGTTTTTCAAGGAATTAATAAATGCTTATTCAATTTAGTTTTGAGCTAAACTTTGATAAATGATAATAAATTCTGTAGATGTCCAAAAATAATGAAACAAAATTTGTTAGGTTCACAAAAATGCTATCTATCTGGTGTAGTTAGTTTACAGTTAGCTGTGATCATGATAGGTTCATAAATTCAAATTAGAGAGCTTAGTATAATGTAGATTAATATTTGTAGGGATTATTGTGGCAAATGGATGATAGATTCGATCATGAAGTTTTTACAGTAGGTTCATTAGATTATTATGTACTTACTGTAATTTTTGTAGCACTAGAGTAGGTTGATAAATAGAATAGCTAGTACCCTTGTTTTATCATATATAGAATAAATCGGCATTAGGAGTAAGAATACCTTTAGTTGCTAAGATAATATATGTCATGCTTCATACTTGTTAGTGGTAACAGTAGGTAACTTAGCACCTTAGTCGGTAGGACAAGCTTAGTAACTTGATGGGTGTATTTTACTTTAAGAGCTGTTGTTGCCATATTACTAAGTGTTGCATTATCATTTCATGCATGTAGATCATGAGTTGGTAGAGTTCATGCCTGTGGACGAATATGATTACGAAGAGGTCATTGAGGAGTACGAGGAGGATATCCTCATGCAGGAGGGAGCCCCGGAGCCTTTTGGTGCTGACTTTGCTGACCCACCGCCTGCCTAAGGCAAGCCCCGGTGTATAACCCTTATTTTAAATTATCACTGAATATATATGATGTGCATTTACGTTACAGACATTTTATGGAAACTACATGCATAAATATATCTACCTACGAGTCCTACTAGTATAGATCGAGTAGCTGCTATGCTCAGGATTTCGGTAGCGTGAGTAACCTGTCGTTACTCACAATAGGTGATAATTATGATTACTCATGATAAAATGGTGCAAAGTAAAAGTGGTGACCGGGCATGGATATGGTTTGGGTACTGGTGGATGTAAGAGGTTGTGTCTTGCGGCCAACAGGGCATGGCTTGGTTACACTTTTTCCCTGTCTGTGTCGGTTAAGGACCGGCCGTTGCATAAGGCTCTAGGCAAGTCACAGATCCATTATCCCGTGCACATACTTGGGTATGGGCGCAAAAAAGACTTGTTGCTCTCTTGTCGTGGGTTCCAGCTCTTTTCGGACCGACTGATTGGAGGCGGGGATGGTGGAGGTCCTTGCACCGCACTAAGTCCGAGACTTAGGAGCAGGGGCTTGGAGTCCAAGTTTGGACGGGGACCTGGGGCCCATGACGGGAGGGTGATGGGTTGGTCCTGCTTGTGCCTGGGTACAAACGGGGCGTGTGTTTTTTGGGTACCCAGCTAGGGGCATTGATTCACGAATCACCGGCGTTCCGGTACGGCTTGTCTACGGTTTAGCATCGTAGTAAGAACTAAAAGATAGAAGTGATGAAATGGAACTGATTGCTCAACTAAAGAAGAACATGTGCTTACATAGAATGGCTAGATAATAAATTAATACGGCTATTAATAATAACATCAATAAGGACTCACTATTAGTATTGCTTTCTATATAAAGGAAACCAGCAAACCATAAAGCTTCGCATATCCCTTGGAGTCGAGAAATTATTTCCACTAGTCGGATAAGTCTTGCGAGTACATTGTGTACTCAGAGTTTATTTACCCATGTTGCAGGTAATGCTTGAGGAGTACCTTTGTGTGGATGATTCTTCTGGTGGGCACAGACGGATCCTTGTTCTTTTTTTCTCTAGATGTTTATTTTAAATTCCGCAATCTAACATTTGGCAATGTAATAATGAATTTCTAAGAACTCTGGATGTATGAAATGTATCAAGTATTGTAACTCGTTCTCATTATTGGATCCTTGGGAAAAAATGTGGATCTTTCGGGTTCTCCCTTGGGGTGCGCCCGACGGATACCGCCCGTTGTACCTTGCTTTCGGGGTGCTTAGTGTCTGGTAGAAGACGAGCGCCTCTGTAAGTGTGCTATTTCGAACGGTTCTGCCACACCCGGCGTCCGCGCCCGAGCCCGGCGCGCCTCCCCGCACCCGCGCCGGCCATGGCAGTGGCGGTGGCGGATCTGTGATTTGTCCTTCCATAGAAAAAAATTATAATCTATGATCTATGATCTGTGATCTGTGGAGGCTGGAGGTGGAAGAATGGTGGAGACTGTTGGATCTTAATCCTATGGTGCAAAAAAAATTCATATGTTAAAACTACATAAAACACATGGTTGTGTAGTAGACAGACTTCTCCAATATGCATTGTTGGGAACATGTGTCCTGTCAACAGTTTAATATCAGTTTATCACCATTAGCAGGTCATTATTTTAATTTGCATTATTAGCGGTGCGCCAGTGCCCCAAAGCAGACATAGGAAAGACTGGCCTTTCAGTTTAAGGAGAGATAAGCAAATATGAATAATTTAGTGAGAAAAAAGCATGCAAGAAACAAGCGTGGCTCTAGTATTCTAGAAAAAGGGTGGAAACACATACAACTAAGCATGATATAAGACACCAACTAATCTAAATGAATAAATTAGAAGTTGATAAGACAGAACGGGACCATCTGATGAAGTATGTGACAGCATCTGTTGTTTAATCATGCGAGTGGTGAACATGTCACAAAAAAGAAGTGTGCCCATTTGGAAATACTCCTGTTCTGTAATTGTTGTTCTGCTCTGCTTTCTTCCCCTCGCCACTTGTACATAGTGTTGTGCTTGCCTGGAAAGGGATTTGGCCTATCCTCTGTTTTGGAATACCTATCAAGTATACCTATGGAATAAAGGGGAACTTTCCTTCCCTGATTAGATATATAGCGTATAGTAGATGTGTTATATATCTGCAATTGTCTTTAGTAAACGCTATGTGGGCCAAAAAAATACTTTTTTTTTTCTAACTGATAATCTAACATTTGCATGCTGATCAACCATTCACAAGGAAAAAGTGCCTTTTCCCAACTTTTTTTGCTCCTTTGTGTTCCTATTACCGAGTAGTTCTGTGATGGTCCTAACTTACAAATCACTAAAACCAGAAAATTTATGCCTAGTTTTCTGTGACATCATTTGGCATATCTTTGCCGTGTAATTCGCTTCATTCTAATTCTAATGTACTGTATGATATAAGGATCTGTCCACATGCTCCGGTAAGGGAATCATTGTGCACTTGGAAATTCGGACTTCAGGTATGGAACTGTTTAGCAAACTGTTTCACATTTTCATTTCATAATTTTGTACTTACCAGTCATATAATGTTTGTTTTTTGAAGCATACTTCTTTCCTGCCCTTTTGCTTTTACCTTCTAAGTAAGCCCAAGTGCACATGCTTTTATTTTCTTAAATAGTGTGGTAATAGTTTATACAAAACTTACTTTGGTGCGAGAGTGTGTATTCGGTTGGGTTTGGACTTCCTTTTTCTTCTTGTTAATATATACATGTCTCTCCTTAGAAAAAAAAGAACATGCCACTGTCTCACCATCAATACATAGTACTCCCTCCATTCCAAATCGTAAGTCATTCTGACTTTTTTAGATACATAGCTTTTACAATGTATCTAGACATAATGTATATCTAATTGTATAGCAAAAATTATATACCTGAAAAAACTAGAACGACTTACAATTTGGAATGGAGGGAGTATTTCTATGGCAAACATATTACTATCAATTTTGCTTGGTCTTGAAATATATTTGTTCATATTATTTGTCAAAATTTAGACTCCATCTCACATTGTCCAAAATAGCACATATACATTGATGATTTGGAGTACAATAGCCTAGTAAATCTTTGACCACTCATTTCTTCGAGAACCAATAACTCTGTAGCCTGTCACCACCGAATTGCATCAGTGCATTTTTTCACTTGTATGCACAAACCAATGTAGAGGATTAAGGGCACCTCCAATGACTAGCTCTAAGATAGCATTAGATGCTACATGGAGAAGAGAGAGGCTGAAGACCTTTGAGCTGGCGAGGAGAGAAGAGCTAAGCTCTTTGTGTGTCCCAATGCATGAGACACATACCTCTCTCTCTCTATGGAAAGGCGAAAGAAATGTATAAATAAAAAACACCTTACATGTGGGGCATATAGGATGAAAGGATGATATGACATCTAAGAATCAATCGGAGGTTCCTAAGGGAATCTCTAGTGATGACTTACGAGCTAGTTCTAAGCATATTATTTCATACTTCAATAGAAGAGAGAGAGGAAAAAAATTATCACTTGATCAAGAGCTAATTTTATGCATATACTCCAAGATCATGTGAGGTTGTCATGTGGGGGTTATTCATATTATGGGCTATAAAATAGTTACTAGCTTAAGATATTTTTTTCCAATGATATTAATTTTTAGCACATAGCTCATAATATGAATAACCCAACATGACAACATCACATGATGAATGTGCATAAGACTAGCTTTTTATCAAGAGATAGTTTTTTCGCTCTTTTGTATTAAAAAATAAAATATAAAATAATTTGCTTAGAGCTAACTTGGAGGTTGCCTAAAGACGGAGAAACCAAGCATTGTTTGTTCTCTCTTGGCATAAAAACCTATAGAGCCGAAGTAGGGCAGGACCACCATTGTACTCTACCAGCCATATATAATGATGTGCTTGGTGAGAGTGTCGTGAGGCTATAAAGCCCGAATCTCCTTGGGCCCAGCCACGCCATGGCTTTCCATCCCCCCAATACCAAGTAGTTCCAAAAACTAAAGGGGGGCTCAGTGGAAAGGTTGTGCCTGCTCTTTTCCATACAGATTTGCGTTCATCAATGGCAGAGGGGATCTCATGAGGTCATTGGGCTCTTGCAAGTGGGGAGGAAAAGGGAGATCTAGGAAAGACTTAGTGGCCCACCTTTTCCCTCTTTCCCCACAAGGACGAGATCATGGATTAGAGTAGGAAAGTGATTCTGAATTTGTCTCAAATCTTGGCGAAGATTACACTGTGTACTCTCCACTCGATCGGCAATGAGGCATTTTGTTATTGCATGATGGCACCCCCCTGGCCTTGTTCGTTCAAACTTCAAAGGACAGGATTGGTCGCTAGGATATGGATGTCATGAGGCTTGTCCGCTTGTGGTATATATTATTGTTTTATCTGTGTCTTGGAGTATTCAGTTAGTATTGCAGTTTATATATGGTCGCTCATTTGTGAGTTTAAGGTATATTGCAGGGCTCTGCAACCCCATTTCATATCCTTGTCCATTCAAGGAACTTTTTAAGCCACCTGATCAACGTTAGGGCCGGGTTTATATCAAAATTGAGTTCATGGCATACTTTGTGCAGAAACATGGACAAGGACGTCGTTTCTTGTGTGAGAACACAACTTGGTAAGGATTTGGCAAAAGAGTTTTAGTGTTCTACTGTAGCAATTCGCTAGATACTGACTTTGTGTTTGTGTGATCTCGTGATTTAAAGCCTGTGGTGGCGTACCAAGGCAGCATTTTGGAAGGTATCTCTGTTGATATTGCATCCATCTGTGGACAAACTTTTAGCTATCACGTACAGTTCTTGGATTCTATTCTTGGCATTGCTAATGGTCTAACTAGATTATATTCTCTTGCAGCCTATTGCTTCCATGCGAAGAAAACCCAACATTTTCATTTGCAAACAGCAGTCCAAATTCATTTCGTGAGCATAATAAACACCCATATAAAAATTAATCATTGATGCTTGAACCGTGACTAGAGGTTCATGTTGGGTTTCAATTCTAGCCTACTCCAACTTGTTTGGGACTAAAAGGCTTTGTTGTTGTTGTATAAAAATTAATCATTGAAAGGTATCATCTAGAGAGTTGTCTCAGTATTTAGAACTCAATAAAAAAATCATTTATGAGCTTGGGAAATTCATTTATATGGATGGTGAATATATGATATTAGCCTGTTATCGATGCAAACAGGGAGGGTATAAAATGGTATTAGATAAACAGTGCTTGGACGAGTCCATTAAAATTTGAGTTTGCCATGTCATCCCAAGGTCAGCAAATTTTTGTGCCTTCTTTTGTTTTCTGAACAACTAGCTGCCAATATATTTATTGTCGATCGATGTAGGTCTAAGTTAATATAATTGTCTCGGTGCCCTTCAGAAAGAAGAAGAAAAAAGGAGTTTTGTTTTCTTGTAGATCTTTTGGCTTCTGATTTCCTTCCTGAAACAAATGGAGTAGGTCCTGGAGCATAGCTCGGTTGGCTTGCTCGCCAGGTGTGCCAGCGGCCGGGCGTGTGTTCGATCCCCGGGATCGGCAGCCTGCCTCACGGGTTTTTTTTTCAGTAATAAATTTGCAGGTCTTGTGTATCTGCAGCCTCACGCGTGGATGTGCCACAATGGTCAGTGTGCCCGTCACGTGCGAAGCCTGGATGACTTCGGATATCTCTCAGCCACATGCAACCTCTTCGTGTAGGTGTAGGTCTAGCTTGCACACTAGTGTGTGTGTGAGTTTATGTGCGTGTGATGGTGAGAGTTGGTCTGTAAGTTCAGATACTACGACTTGTACTCGAAGAGTTGAGGCATAAAAAAATGGAGTAGGTCCTCAGTCCTCACCCTAGCCTGTTAGTTGCATGAGAGCTCATGGTTTCCAGCCACACAATCCATGGGCTCCTCCTTGGCCTTAAGTGGTGGCCAATCATCATAAGTGAGTCTAGGGCCCTCTAAACAGTATTATCAGTGCCGGCCCTAGGGGTAGGGTACGAGGTGCGATGGCCGAGGGCCCAAATAGAGGAGGGGCCCAAGCCCAGGTATACAAACCCCCAGGTCTTATAGTCTATTATGTATTAGCAAACTAATGAGAAGAGAGACATAGAACTGATCAGGCGGCCCAAAAAGACAACATCGACATTTCTTTCCTAGTTTCCTTTCCCCACCGCCATCGGGTAGAGAGGAGGCAAGGAGTCACGCTGTACACAACACACTCTGATCGTGAGTTCACGATGTGCGCCTTACACACGAGGAGCTGGCGAGCCACGCCGTCGCGAAGAGCTAGACTACCAGAGACACAGACACGACGCACGAGGACAACGACCAGGCAGGGCTCCACGACGACGATATCTTGATTCTTGGCTTCTTACGAATTGCGATCACCAATCAGTTGTTTAGGCCCAAGGTATTTTTTTTCTTTTTATTTTTAATCTAAATTAATTATTTGTATAGTATTCCAGACTTCTAGTACTTTGTACCCATATAGTCATATTTTTTTTTAATTTAGGTGTTAGAATTTTAGAATGTTACCTAAGAAACATTTGTCATGGGTGAGAAAAGAAAACGAATATATTATTTTTTTAATCTACATTGTTCCCCGATAATTATCATACATCTACAAATATATTGCTTAATCTACATTGTTCCTCGATAATTATCAGATATGTTAAATTAAAAATATGTTATTGAATTTGCTTTTGTTTTGCAAGTAAAATTAGTGCTTATATATTATAAGATTTTATACATGGTCAAGAGGGGCCGTTGCGACGAGATCGACAGAGGGCCCTTAAAATTCTAGGACCGACAGTGATATTACACAACAGTAACCCTGCAAAAGATTTGGTATCTAGAGTGAGCCATATTGTGCCCAGCTAGTGATGGATGTCAAGTGCAACAGGAGGATCAAGGACCCAGGAGGCCAGGAGTATAGTATAGGCTCTCCTTAAAAGACTGTTCAGATGGATTAGAGCAACGAGGCAGCAAAAAAAATGGTTGGTTCTGCTTTCCTCTTGCTCCCCAGGTTCATAAATCTGAGAACGATATTTTGCTTCATTTTCATTTCTTATATGTGTGATGCGTCATAACTGGATATTATTGAATGCATACTTAAACCCCCCCCCCCCCCCCCCCCCCCCCCCCTTTTTTTTTTTTGTCCATTGAGCTCAATACTTGAGAGTTGATAGGGAGAGGAGTGAGACAGCTGATCACATGGACCTCCATTTGAGGACAGTTCCTCTTCCGAAACAGAAAAGAGAGTGCAGTGACCAGTGTGGCCTGTATTGTCTTTGCCCTTGTCTTTTGGCAGGGACAGGGAGCCTCAGGCTTGTCCTCTCTATCTACCTCCAATTTATATTGCGCCGGTTGTTTCAGCTGCTCGCCTGCTTCAGAGTCAGAGCTTCCCCTTCTCACTTCTCAGAGAGAGAGAAAGAGCCCTCCACTGCCCTTCCCTCAGAGGCATTCTTTGTCACACGGGGACGAGAGGAGAGGGACAGAGAGGGCTGAAGATCACATGGTGGCCTTTTTTTGGGTATGTGACAGCTTCTGCCTTTGGTCTTTTAGTGCTTCCTTTTCTCTCCTCATGACATGAAACCCCTTTTAAAACCTCAAATCACCACATCATCGGCTGATCAGTGAGTGCCTTCTCCTGCTCCTTCAACCCTGCCTTCATTTTTCTTCATCCCTCGCCTTTGCCCAAAGGGCAAGATCAAAGCAATATGATCATCTGATCTCCTCCCACCGCCATCACAATCCTACACGTCGTGGTGATAAGACAAGGTAATAAACGCATCCCCTCTGGCTCTGCTTTTACCACCCTCTACCTCTATATTGCTGCAAGAAGCAGCTCCAGGAATTGGTCACCCCATCTCCATGGAGGTTGCCATGATCAGCACAAGAGCCAGCCTGCTCATCCTCATCCTCTCCCTCTGCTCTCCATACAAATTCATACAAAGCCCCATGGACTTCGGCCCCCTGAACCTGCTCCCCACCACCACCACCGCGTCCAGCGATTTCGGCAGGATACTCTTCCACTCTCCGGCCGCGGTGCTGAGGCCCCAGTCGTCAGGGGACATCTCCATGCTTCTCAGCTTCCTCTCCGGCTTGTCTCTGAGCAAGGTCACGTTGGAAGCCAGGGGAGCAGGCCACTCCATCCATGGGCAGGCTCAGGCTCTGGATGGCATTGTGGTGGAGATGCGCTCCTTGCCTGCCGAGATGGAATTCCACAGAGGAGGAGAAGGACAGGTTTCCTACGCCGATGTGAGCGGTGGGGTTATGTGGATAGAGCTCCTGGAGCAGAGCCTGAAGCTCGGGCTAGCTCCAAGGTCATGGACTGACTACCTCTATCTCATCGTTGGCGGAACGCTGTCTAATGCTGGCATCAGCGGGCAGACATTTAAGCACGGGCCTCAGATCAGCAACGTTCTACAGCTGGAGGTAGTCACAGGTGAGACACATCACACATACATGCATGGTGAATGAAACAAAAGGATCAGATTTTGCGTTTGCCTTTTTGGCCGTGTCTTTCTTGACCAACCTCTTTTTTTGAGGAATCAGAAGGAGCCAGAGGCTCCTACTGCAAATTTATTGAAAATAAAAGAGAAAGCAAAGTGTCAAAGATTACAGGGAAAAACAGGGGAACAGCGAGCAAAACACTGCCATCTCACTCACACCGGATAGAGATTTCAGGGAACACAGAAGGAGAGAAAGAAAATTAAGAGAATTACAAATTGGAGTTGATCCATGCTTCTAAGTTGGGGGTGATTGTAGCCTTTGTTCTGTGCAACAGCAAGAGTGATTCCACCGTGATAGTCCTTTTGCAATCAGCAACTGTGGGGTTTTTGTTTCTGAAGATAATATCATTTCTCATCACCCATATAGCCCAACAGACCAGTATGAAGATGTCAAGTGAGAAGCTAGCATTGTGAAGGATTTGCCATTCTCGAAATATTTCAGGAATTGTGAGTTGATCTGCATATTGAAAATTAAACAGTCCCCAACAATCCTTGGAAAAAGGGCAGTAGAAGAGGAGGTGCATTATTGTTTCTTCAGAAGGTTGCTGACAAAGCACACAGTAATAATCATCTAAGTGCATTCTTCTTCTTCTCAGTATGCTTCTTGTGCTTAGTCTGTCTTCGAGTACCAACCAGAAAAATACTTTATGTTTGCTTTGACATGAAGTCTTCCAAAGCCATTTGAAGATAGGGTCAATATGAGAGTGGCCTGTTAAAATTTTATAAGCCTTGGAGGAGGAGAAGTGAGAGGAGCCCCAAATGTATGTCCAACTGTCATTCACATTGTCCAGTGTTAAATCTGATAGTTCAACCTGAAGTTCTTGCATCTGATTGTAAGCTTCTATTGATAATGGTAAGTGGAACAGATCATGGAAATAATCTGTATCATGGGCTGTGCTTAGGCTTATCCTTTTGTTTTTTGCAAAGGAATGGAGCTCTGGGTACTGTATCCTTCTTACTTGATCATTCCAGACATCATCCCAGAAAAGACATGTTTTGCCATTAAAGACCAGCACACTTGCCCTTTGTACTTATCCAGTAGCTTCAAGATATCACGCCACCAGAAAGATCCTCTTGGGGCTGTAGAGTTTGGCAGCCTGTCATTCCTGTAGTGTTTATCCCAGATCAGGTTCACCCATGGCAGATCTTTTCTATTAAAGAATTTGTCTAGATGTTTAAGTAGTAGTGCTTCATTCTGGGTTTAGAGGTTTAGCACACCTAATCCTCCTTCACATTTTGGTAAGCTGACTAAAGGCCAGGCTGCTTTTGTCATTTTCCTTGTATTTTCCTCTGCACCTCTCCAAAGACAATATTTCCTGTATTTGTCGATCTGTTTGATCACTGTTTTTGGCAAAGCAATTGAGCACATTGTATAAGTTGGGAGGGCTGTCAGGACTGAATTAGTGAGTTCAAGCCTACCAGCTTGGCTGAGGAAAGGTGAGACATAACTCAGTCTTTTTTCACATTCACTGATGAGAGGAAGGAAATCATCAACTTTTGGTCTGCTTAAACCCATGGGCAGGCCTAAGTTAGTGAAAGGGAAAGAACCAGTTGCACAACCAAAGGTTCTAGCAAGGTGATTTAGTTTTTCATTGCTCACATTGATGGGCACCATCATTGATTTAGGGAAATTGATCTTCAGACTTGCTGAGTCACTGAAAGCTTGTAGGATCCCTTTCAGAAAGAAGAGTTGTGTGGCGGAGGCTTCCATGATGATCAAGGTATCATCAGCATATTGTATGATAGGAAAATCCAATGTTGGGGCTGAAATTGGTAGCCTTAAATGACCACGCTGGGCAGTAGGGTTTTTTCCCCCCCTTCTGTTACTCTCTCTGGGTTTCACAGGACGAGGGGAGATTGTGAAATGCTCACCCAGCAAGGACGCCGATCTGTTCAATGCCGTTCTGGGAGGCCTTGGCCAGTTCGGCATCATAACCAGGGCCAGGATCCTGTTGCAGGAAGCTCCACAGAAAGTATGCTGCCTACCTTGTCTTACAACTGTTCCGTACATCTTAGTTAATTAGTATGACATACGTATTATTACTATTATTATTGCATTAGTTGTGTATGTCATGACTCTGATGTCTGCTATAATTATAACTGAACAACTTTTGAATAAATATATATAGGTGACGTGGGTGAGGGCCTTCTATGATGATTTCAGCATCTTCACCAGGGACCAGGAGTTGCTGGTGTCGATTCCAGATTTGGTGGACTACGTGGAAGGTTTCATCGTCTTGAATGAGCAATCCCTTCACAGCTCCTCGATCGCCTTCCCTGCTACGGTGGACTTCAGCCCAGATTTTGGCACCAAGAACAGCCCTAAGATCTACTACTGCATAGAGTTTGCAGTCCATGATTACCAGCACAAGAACACTAATGTGCACCATGCGCAGCGCCCTAGCCGGCCGCGCCACGAACGCCGGCGCGTCAAGGCCGCCCGCTCCTAAGGTACCTCTCGATTTCATATTTTTTATTATTATTATCTAGTATAGTTAGTATTTTTTGTATCCCTACGGTACCCCACGTGCCCTCGCAATCCTCGAGCGGCCGTCACAGAAGCAAAAGAGTTGGTGTAGGGGCATCGAGCGGCCATCATTTTTAGGAGCATGTGGGGGCATCGAGGCTATTTTCATTGACTATTAGTGTCTTTGACCAAATTTATAAAATAGCGTACTAATATTTATGATACATAATAGGTACTATTACATTAAGCATAAAGTATACTTTCGTAATAAACTTATTAGGAGATAGAAATATTTATACCGTTTTTTAAGTTTTGATCAAACTTAAACATATTTGACTACTCGAGAAGCAAGATGTGTATTTATTTTGAGACGGAGAAATTACTTGTAATTTTAGGACCAAAGTTTTATATGGATTGATTATGTATTTATTATCTAGTAAAGTTACGATTTTGGGTTTAGAGATTTAGGCTAGTTAGGTTAGTGAATTTGTTTTTGATTTATTTATGAACTTACTAATGTTAACTTGAATTTTGTTAATTTGAATACTCTAACGCTTTGTTTATCAATTTGTAACATGATGGCCCCTTCCACATAGCACCCGTTGTACCCCATTCTGGAGGTGGAGTACGACGACCAGTACCGAGCACACATCTTGAGTGACAACGACGCAGAGGTGTCATTGCCTCCTTTGAGGTCCCGCACTCACACCAGGGCGCATCAGTGGGACGAGCGTTATACGCCGTACATACGGCGTGCCGGCTTCCTCAAACTTGTCCGTGTTGTCAACCAAGGTCTTCCGCCCCTTAACCCAGCACTACTTATTGCAGCTGTAGACAGGTGCGAGTGCATTCTTTGTACGTAAACTTTCTTGTAACAAATTAGAGGCAACTAACAGTCGTTCTATTCTTATAACAGGTGGAGGCATGAGACCCACACGTTCCACCTACCTTGTGGCGAGATGACCTTGACGTTGCAGGACGTGAAGGCTATTTTAGGCCTTCAGTTGGGGGGACTTCCAGTGACAGGGATAGTTGACAACGATCACTGGAGGGAGCTGGTGGCTCAGTTTACTGGTTTTATTCCACCGGACGACGATGCTTCCAAGAAAAATAAGGGAGTAATTCAAGCCTATTTAATACTTGCATTGCTTTACAGCTGGCATCGGGTCTCATTTTCTTTGATCAATTACAGGAAAAGTTCCGGTGTTTCGTCGTCCTGGATCACAGAGCGCTTTGAGTACTTGGACCCACAAGCTGAGGTGGCACAGATCGATAGGTTCGCTCGAGTGTGGCTCTGGCACTTTCTTGGTGCTTTCCTCTTTCCAGATGCCTCGGGCAACACCATCAGCTGGATCTTCCTTGACATACTTCGCCAGTCGTGGGAGAACATAGCTATGCGTTGCCTGCCGTCGCACCTCAGGACATGCGAACCTTGGGGGTTGCTCCTACCTACTCCAGGTTTGGAGTTGGGAACGATTGCCCGTTGGGAGGCCCCTTAATAATGGTTTATCGGTAAGTACTTCGGTTCATTATATTCTTTCAGGCAGTTAGATATGATGAGATTATTTGTTGCTAATTCGTTATCGTATTCAATGCAGCAATGGAACGGGCATGATACACTCCTTACAGCTCTGTATATCTGGACGGAAGCACAGTTAGTTAGAGAGAATGCGTGGCGCAAGTATAGGGAGTATACGGACGGTCTCGACGTCCTGACATAGCACCAGGTTACGCTTTCTATACTATCGTAGCAGTGTCTTCTTCGATGTACACTATATCACAACCTAACACAATTATAAAATTTCAGGTGTTTTGGTGTCCTTGGGATTCTCTGGAGCTACAGGACTATCTAAGTCCTGTCACTAGGGACGAGTCACACGAGTATCGCTGCGACGTCCCTCTTATTTTCTTCCATATGGTCAAGATTCACTTGCCCATCCGAGTCTGCAGACAGTTTGAAAGAATGACATGGTGCCCACCACCGCTTTACTCCACCAATCAAGAATTGCACGGGTGCATTATCGATTAATAACAATGCTACAATTCAGAGCTGTGTTTGGTACAACTAACATCGTTTTGTTGCAGGTTTAACCGCAGGAAGAGGTACAAGACTAAGGATTGGCGTGTGACACACAGCTCATACATCCATTTGTGGCAGACCAGGGTACCACATGCGGTCCTTGAGGGTCCTCCACACGACCAGCACACATTCGACGAGTACCTGCGGTGGCTTCACAGGTCTACGAGGACACATATCAAGCCCCCGTATACTGACGTGGCGATTGACGAGGACTTAGAGGAAGATGTCATCGAAGATGTGTACGACGTTACCACTAGGGAGGACACACAGCTACAGAGAGCTCCGCTTTAAAGATACGTGGTAAGATACTTGAATGGTACAATTTGTTATCCTTTTGGTATTAAGTATGTGTACTAAAACTGTCCAACCGCGTTTCTGTACCTATGCGACACAATTGTCAAGGCTGTCCAATGAAACAGTGTTCTGGCTTCACGAGTCTAGAGGGCAGGGGCTAGGCGTTCTCGCGGCTTTTGTGGAGGTAAACATAAACTTGTCCGTTTCGAAAATATTTCTTTATTGCATATGCGTTTAGGTAATGAACTAACTTTAACGTCTATTTATGCAGAAGGTGAAGAAGAGCTGCAGGAAGCTAGCTCAGAAGTTGAGTTGCATGGACACTCCTTATGAGGAACCGCCACTCCCCGCGCGGTCGGGTGGCACGTCTTCAGCCTCTTTGAGGACACCAGCCGGCTCTTCTCAGTCGATGACGCAGGGTGCCACTTCCGCGGTGCGTACACCACCACATCATAGCGCTGGGAAGGACCCTGCAACCGAGGACGAGGAGGAGGACGATGACGACGACGACGAACCCCCAGGCTTCCGCGGACAGCACGGCCAATGGGACGAATGGCCGCAGAACGAGATCGGCATGTCTCAGCTAGGTGGTGCCCCGTTTGGCACCCAAGGAGCCTCACAGGTACTAACAAAGATAGTTTGTTTCAATACGTAGGCTCCATGAACTAACGATCATAAAGATTTATAAGTAATCGCGCGTATCATATACCTGCAGGGTACGAGCCGTACGCACCGTCGACGCGACCATACCGATGTTGGCTACACTCCCAATGTGTTGCCAACAAATCCGAAGAGACAGAGGCTTCCGAGGGATCCTTACACTCCTGGGTCTTAGTTTGTTTAGGTCAAACGAATATTGGCATCCGAAACTTGCGGGGTTATTTGGTTATGTTATGTCAAACTTATGTCAAAACAATGAATATGTTATGTGGCAGCTTGTCAACTTGCTTCTTATTCGTTTCTTTGAGTCGCTGCAGCACTGCCGGCGAGATTCAGTACCCTGCGTTCGGGAACCGACAGTCCCGGCGTATCTGTACACCGGTGGCAATTTTTCGTAATTGATTAGTTAAAAAGGTGCATAACTGTATTATGAAAGACGAAAAACTAATCATATTGGCTTATCAAATTCTCTATTCGGTCGTGAAAAAAAAACTCAACAAAATACGGACGCGACGCGTTTCGATTCTACCTGGCGCAGCGGCCAGGTGGTGTGGCTGCTCGTGCGGTATGTTTGGTCCAGCCGCGCCACACACCAGGGCGCGGCACTGCCGCGCCAGGGTCGGTGGCGCGGCAAGACCCGCCAGCCCTGTGCCGCGCCACCATGCATGGCGCGGCACATGCATTTGGCCGCGCCAGGACAATTGGCACGGCCAAAAGTGTTAGTTTTAAAAAAGATTTAAAATTATATTAAAAAAGGGTTAAAATTAAAAAAAAAATCCGCTGACTTCAGGGATCTGCTCATGGACAAAATTTCGCCGGACAGCATTGAGGGCCTCATCCTCATCTACCCATTCCTCAGAGACAGGTAACCCTCATCTACCCACTCCTCAGAGACAGGTAAGTTATATATAGTGCATCCATGAAGATACGCCTACTTTCGGCTTTCCTGAAAGCATTATTTGCAAAGGAAAAAAAAAGGTATCTGTTTTATTAATCCCTCTTTCATGCTCACTTCATTAGCTTCCAAGAAGTCCTTGGACAAGCATTTCTTTGCATTATCCAGCAAGTTGCCTCCTTGTGCTACAGTAGTGACAGGCTATTTTAGATGATGCAGTGGCGAGAAAAGTGATCAGTGTGGACTCATCATGCATTAGGGATAATCCGTTTTGCTTAGCATGTTGGTGTATTTTTCTATGACCAGCAATAGACAAGACATATTTCAGTGCGGAGGCACCGTCTTCGTGGTCTTCTATTCTTTCTTCTATGGGTCAATTATTATTTGCCTTCTGTATTCAGCTCTGCTGAGAGCAGGGCCAACGGGTGTCAACGTCACCGGCTTACCTCTGACGCGGAGGTGAGCGAGCGTGTATACAAAAGTTGAAACGTAAAACGCTAGCGAGTGATTTGTAGCTTGTCTTGCATGCTTCCAATGGCGCTCATGGGACCCACATCATATAGAAGCTGGGAGTAGGACGGAGACTGGGAGAGTGAGCAACAAAACAAAAAACATTGAATGAAGAAAATTCTTACACGTGGGATACACAATGAATCGGCACTCAAATAGGTATACCTCTGTTCGAAAATAAATTAAGTTCTAGAGTTTCCTTAAGTTAAAATATTCTGAATTTTAAATAAATGTATAGAAAAAGGCATAAATGTTTATGACACTAAATTAGTATCACTAGGTGTATAAATAAAATATATTTTTATAATATATTTGTTTGATATTATTAACGATGTTACTCTTTCCTAAAAGCTGGTCAAACTTAGGATAGTTTGAAAAATTGATTTATTTTAAGACAGAGGTTATAGTAGTTTAGCTCTATTGTTAAGGGTGTTCTAAAGTTCTCATGAAGAGAACATAGTTTCATAAATGAAGCCTGCCCCACTTAAGATCTAAAGCCGCTAGTATTCATCAGCATTCCTTTGTTGTGGGGTGGGTGTAGTAGAGGCTTGCAGTGCAGTGCAGCAGATATGCTACAGCCTTGCTTCCAGCACACATTTGACGAAAGACTGAGAATATATATGAGAGCAGCTGGTTTATTGCCGCTTGGTACCTTTTTGTTGGAGAGTTGTGTCCACAACATTTTTGTTACAAAGTCCACTGCTACAGTGACTTCATACTTGTTGATTGCTACGAATGGTTTTGTATCATGTTTTTACTTGTGGTCCCTCAAATAAATAGAATCTCATCTGTCATCAGCATTGTATGATTCAACTAAAACTATAGCTGAACTCAATCAGTAGCATCTATTTTTTTTATTTAGTGAAACCTTGAACTATACGGTAGCAAACTAGCAACAGGGAAATTATAAAACATAGTAGCTCATCTTTGGAATCTTGATTTTTTTTATTTCCATATTAAAAGTATTTTTTGTGTGCGTATTGTTTATATATGTGAAGATAAGTTTGCTTATTCCATTGCGCGATAAATAGTTACATGTGTCCAGATGGAGCATCATAAACTTATATTTGACTTAGCACATGTTATTCAATTGGGAAGATGCAAAACGTTGCTCACATTTCTAAAGGCAGTGGTTGGGTATGGGAAACAAATGTTACATGATTTCATTCATTGACCTCAGATGGTAGATATATATGTTCAGTTCATATCCTCCGAATAAATTTAGAATAGTTTACATGCATGCAAAAGGGGTTTAAATATATATGTGCTAGATTGCATCCCATTGTCAACTCTGAACTGATTGAGCTTTAACAAAAGATCAAAATCGTGACCTAAAGATCCATGTTCACCGCACTGGACTAGTATAGTTTATAGGCCTAACGGAGACTTCTGATTTCTTTCTAGAAACCACTAAAACAAAAGTCTCTCGAGTCAGAATACACTGAACTGCAGAAAGTCAGCTACATATATGATTTTCTGCTCCTGTTTTAAATTCATTCATGATGTCTCATCAGTAGGTCTTAATAAGTACTATTCCATTATATTATCAAGGTTTAAAAATCGTTGTTGTCTGTCTTCTTATTTTGGGACAGGTGGGACACCAACACCTCAATGGTTTCCGGGTCCACGGACCGGGCGATGTACGTGGTTGGCATCCTCCGGTCTGCGAACCCTGACCCTGAAGATGGCTGCTCCCACCACTGCCTCCAAGAGCTTCTCCTCCGCCACCGCCGGATCGCCGACACCGCGGGAGCACGCCTCGGCGCGAAGCAGTACCTGAGTCACCACCCGACCCCGTCCGGCTGGCACCAGCACTTCGGCCAGCGGTGGGAGCGGTTCGTGGAGCGCAAGGCCCGGTTCGACCCGCTACGCATCCTGGGGCCGGGCCAGGGCATACTCCCTCGGACCCAGGATGCTGCTGCTGCTGCGTATGGGAGCTAGCTGCATATAAGCCGGCAGCAAGTGAATTGGCGATACAGTAAGCAGCAAGGGATATATGATATAGATTAGCTGACTAGGATGCGATCTCTTGTTCTTTCTTTTTCTTCTTCTCTTCAGTTTCCTCAGCATTTTGAGGCATGGGGGCGGTTGTTGGGTTATTCCTGTGTGAGGCGTGGCGTGGGGCACTTTGAGAGGACCCGGTGGTGAATGTCACTGGGAATTTTGGAACTTTGTACAGGCGAAAGCGCAGGCTTTATTAGGGAATAGAGAGAGCGATTCTATGAGATCTATGAATTCCTTGTTCGATATGGCCATTGGTAGTGTTATTATTGTCGTTCTTACTTTCGTTCCATTCCTAGGCTGATAAGTTCCTTAGGTCTCGCTGATAAATTCCATTCCTAGGCTGATAAGTTCCTTAGGTCTCGCTGATAAATTCCTTAGGTCCTGGTTGGATTCTTTCGGGCTTCAGCTTCACGCTGAAGTAATGGAGGAGCCGGGGCTAAAGAAGCCATAAATCATGCAGTGGCGAATTTAGGATTTTGTCTAAGGCTCGGCTCTCGTATACAGGCATACAGCAGATGAGTGTATATGTGTATATATACTGTTGACAACCAAAATTATCCATTTTATGAAGTTGTCCAAATGTGGAACGAACTTCACCATTGCGTTCCTCTCGTCGAGAAGGTCAAAAAACATATGTGGAACGTTTAATTCGGAGTCCGGATGAAGGAGTTATACCCCTGGAAAGATGCTCCGTTGTCGGGAGTTCTGACCCAAATCGGGACTTCCAACTATCGAAAGTTCCAACAGGTATCGGGACTTCTAGAAAGCCTGAAGAAACCTGCTCGGGTGTCCGGGGCTATTCCCACGTCAGGAGTTCTGACAAAGGTCGGGATTTCCAACACGAGTCAGGAGTTCCGACCCGAGTCGGGACTTCCGACAGACCTAACAAAAAACCTTGATCGGATCTGACCTTTTTAATTCCGATCTAAACTGTTCCAAACTCGTGAAAAACTTAGAAAATAAGACTTAGAGAAGTTTCCTACTGGGATAAGACCACCCCCTCTATATATATGAGAGGATCATGGCCGATTGAGTTCCCATCTATCCAATCGACAAACAAAATCAATCTACTCCCTCTACTCCAACCCTTTTACCCTCTTCTCCAACCCCCATGTTGTTCATCCCTTGATTCAACGAACAAGGATGGCGCTCTAGGCTTGCCGGCCAACCTAGGGCAACCCGGCGATATCCTTGCCATGATGAGGTCTCTCCCGGGCGAGAGCTTCGATAGTTTCTTTGCTAGTTTGCCTGAAAACTAGCTGGTTCTTCGTCACGCAAGCACGTTGGTTATACTTTGGTGGTTTGCTTGTAAACCTCTCCGTTTTTCACCACGAAAGAGTGACATCCTCGCTGTGTTCTCCGGTCCGTAGCGTCCCGGGTGTCCAAGGCCCTGCTAGTGTGTGATTCGGACCACTTTCAACGTCAACACACTTTTTGGCGACTCCGCTAGGGAAGTGTTTACACCAAAAATTTAGGAGAAGAACGCGGGAATTTGAAGACTTCCAAGATTATGCCAATCAAGGAATCGATTGCATAGAGATCGATGTCAGCTGATTCAGATACGACTCTAGAATCGGATCTCTTTAGATGACGTCAGCAGATAACGATGATGAGCTACGGTTGGCTCCAGGAAACTACATATTGGACTCTACAAAAAGGAAAAGATTAGGGTCCAAGTTATCTTAAATTAGAAATGTTTTCTTCTATGTCAAAGATTGTAATGAGTCGTGCTCGAATATGATTCATGTTTAGGTTCCGGGTATAAATATTGGACCCCGACTATTGTAAAAAAACACAATCAATCAAATACAAGTTACTTACTTTTTTTTTGCTCCGGCCACCCTTTAGGAGTAGGAGTAGAGTAGATCTCGGCGAGTTCTTCAGCGAGCAGGGCTGCATCGGTCTGGCCGACCTCCGGCTTGTCTATAAGTAGTGTCATGGCTTATACTTCTGTTCATACGGTTGCATCGATCCGGTCGACCTCCACTGCGACTCTGGTATAAGCTAGTTATCGACTCTTGTCTAGTTAAGTACGGCTGCATCGATCTGGTCGACCTCCACTGCTCGAGCTAGATTAAGGTCAAGTAATCGGCTCTATCTAAGGGTGGCGTCCTTCGGATAGATTCTTAAGTTACCGATATTACTTATTGCTTTCATTATTTATTTAATTACAGCAATATCACTTCGCCCAATTTGGATTGATCTAGATCGGCCTTATATCCTGTTTAACCCATCGTTTATTAATCTAAACTGATCTAATATGCAATTAAACGATGAGTTATGTTTTATTGGCTATTTTATGTCAATCTTGATCATGCATAATGTGCGGTTAAGGCATATCTGGTCTTGAATAGATCTATCGGCTAACGAAAACCGTTCCATGTGCCGTTATTACGGCCTGTGTGATTCTGCCTCACAACCCACTGTTAGCACCATGGAGTGAGGATCGTTATTTGATAGATCTATTCCTGATAGGGCATGACCTTAATTGTGCTCTATGCCTGAATTGGCTTTTTAGCCGATATCGAGTATTTTCACATAGCAGTTCACGTCATGAGACCGTTGAAGTAAGGATAGGTAGAAAGATGAGTTAGCCCCATGATCTTATTATTATATTACGGCCTGCATGATTCTGCCTCATGCCCTACTGATATTAGTAATAAGTTAGGGTCATCGAATTTATTGTTGTTTCTACGGCCTACATGATTCTGCCTCATGCCCCACTGGTCATAGCGATAGATGAGATCTAATATGTTCATTAGATTTATCTCTATTAAATGGTTAAATGATGATGGACTGAATTTTTATATAAAAAGGGGATTCAGTTACTTGCAGTCATTGGCTTAGCATAAACTTATTAGTGTTGACATTCTACTGCCATTGACTAATATTTGTCTAAATAACGATATTCATCCTAAATGATAACCAATTTTTCTTCCATAATTCTATGAGCTTTAACTGATTTATTCTTATGAGTATGCTGGAATTGGCTATTTAGTCAATCTCCTTCCACATCGGCTCTCAGGGCCGCACATTCGGGACTATCTGGCAACACCGGTATGCTCCACCTTAAATTACTGATTAACTTTCTCTTCTTGTCAATTGTAGGGTCATATTGACTTGCACGTCTCGAGAGGATTGCGTAGGATCGATAATCCCTATGTTGAAGCCAGGCGGATCTCCAGCTCCATCGAGTAGACCCTTCCGCCTTGCTCGTGTGCCTCGGCACAAGATAAATTTCCGTGCCGACACATGTTCTGCCATGCCCGGTGGGACCCCATAATCGTCATGGCGGCTTACAACAACAACGACATCCTTATAGTACCTTATAAAGACCTACCTGATGGAGATAAAGATGTCATCAGCAAAGCTATAGAAGAATTTCAGAATAAATATTTGTTGTCCTACACCAAAACACATGACAATACAATTGTTCATAAATATCCACTACCCAGAGTTCTGTTGCATGGGCAGACAGATGCAGATGAGACTGAAGATAGGCGTTTCTTCACGAAAGCTATAAACAAATCTGTTTATGATGCCATATCAAACCATAATAAAATTTTCTTAAACACATTCCACAACACCATGGAAGAGGTGTTTCATAGGTTTCCAGTTGATCAGGTTGGACCAGCATATTACAACATTCCACATCCATCGACTCAAGAGACTAATCAAACCGGTACCAGCCGTCAAGAAGCAGCACCAACTAGTAATGATGATGTCTAGACAGTTTAGAGTTCATCTGAGTAAGCTCAAGGTGCTACTACAAATCAGATATAGTATAATCCTGGATCGTTAGTGCAGCATGTGCAACAGCCGGTGGGGCAAGGTGGAACTAGATGATTAATTTTGGCACATCAGGCCACATACCATCGTCGGCTTAAAAAATAGCACCATCAATTCAAAAGATCCGTAGAGATATAGATCCTAATGTTTATAACCAGAGACTTCAAGCAGCAAACCAGAAAAGGACCCAACAGATAGAGATTCCACATAGGGGTATCATTATGGCACAAATTATAACACCCTTCATATGATTCTGAATCTAGGGTATCAAGGCACATGAGATTTCAATCCGCAGTTGGGTTAGCAAGGTGCAGAGAAATCTAAATTCAAATGTCGATGAGTTGTTGCTGAAGAGTGACCGAGATGATGAAGAATCAGTTCGGTCTAAAGCCAAAAGGGCTGACCTTCTCGTACAAACGCCCATATCTAGAATGGTACGATTTGGTCAGCTCTTCCTACAAATTACAGGCTCCTAGAGTTTGCTAAGTTCACTGGCCAAGACATCACAAGCACAATAGAACATATCAATTCGGTATCTTACACAATTGGGCTGAGACATCGTTGAAGAGGCCCATCGAGTTCGTTTCATCTCCCTGTCCACTGTCAGGGCCAGCCTTCACTTGGTTTTCATCATTGCCAGACAACTCCATTGCCAATTGAGGCTGACCTAGAGAAGAAATTTCATACATATTTTTATACTAGGACTGGAGAAAAGAAGATTACTGATTTGACAACTATAAGGTAGAAAACTAATGAATCAGGACACTGAGTTTCTTCAGAGGTTCCGAGAGACTAGAAATTTGTGCTTCTCATTAAACTTGGACTGATGATCAGCTAGCTGCTTTGGCCGTTCAAGGGATGCTGCCAACATGGAAAGAAAAGCTGCTAGGACAAGAATTTGACAACTTGGGTCAATTGGCTCAACGAGTGGCAGCGCTCAATAGCCAATTCCAGAGTATGCGCAGAGATACCCGATTCTAGAAAAGTACTGCAATGGCCGAAGCTTATAATCCATATTCAGTCGATGACAGCTATGAAGATGAAGAAGAAGAGGTTGCCAGCGGCTGAATGGAATTGGGGCAAAAAGACAGTAATGGTGCCAAATCCTTGGGGAAGAGGAGTCGAGGAGAGCTATGACTTTGACGTCACAAAATCAGACAAGCTCTTCGATTTCTTGCTTGAGAAGGGACAGATCAAGTTGCCCGATAATCATGTTATGTTGCCCCCTAATCAGTTGAAAAATAAGAAGTTCTACAAGTTTCACAATGCTACTGTCTCATTCTACTAATGAATGTAGAGTTTTCCGGCAGCATATACAGAGGGCTATTCAGCAAGGGAGGCTCAAATTTGATACGCCTCGGAAGATGAAAGTTGATGATAATCCTTTCCCAGGAGATCAAAACATGGTCGATGCTAGGCTGCTCAAAGGAAAGACTAAGGTCCTGACATCAACCAAATCAAGAGAAACTAGAACAGTCGATCCCTAGATGCAAATATCGGCTGACGAATACAGAGAAATTAAAAGACGTCGCGACAAGCAAAAGAGCCGATATGAGCAGAGAGAAACGTCAAAACATGGAGCGACAAAACCGTGGGTTATATCTCGAATTCTGTTCAATAAATGGCAGCGCTAGAAGGAAAAAGATTATCAGTGTTGGTTAGAATAGCAAGAATACTAGCGTCAACAGGAAAAAGAGAGGTATGAAAGAAAGCAAGCTGAATCACATTGGAATTATCCTTTCTTCAGACATTGCTGGAACAAAGGTTTGAAATTGCCTACTAGAAATAATTGTCTAGAGTGTAGCTATCAATATTGGGAGTTTAGGCAATCTTAAGACAACCGTCGGTCTATCCATACTCAAGATACGTATCATCATAATAACATGGATTGGCGCTTAAAATGGAAGTGTCCATGATCGGCTTGGAAAACGAGTTATTGATCAAAACTGGACTAATTATGAAAGTAATGAAGAAGAATGTGTTTGGTAGGAAGGCCAATGGTGTCCAGGAGATTTAACAAGAAGCCAGAAGAGAAGAGTGTAATGCCTAAGGAATAGAGAGTTGGAACAGGCTCAGGCATTCGATAAACCTCAAGTATGGCGTGCTAAGCAAACAGCCGATAGAAGACAACCATCGGCTAATATTCAAATGGCCTTTTCTGTTGCCATCAGAGTTTAGAGCTCCAGCAGATCAAGAAGGTTTACTTAGATTTTGATGAATCAAAGTATGAGGAGATAGTTGCCAAGTTGACAGTTATACAGCAGACAATATTTGATAAACCAGTCAAGCATCGGCACTTAAAGGCTTTATATGTAAAAGGTTTTGTTGATGGGAAGCCGATGAACAAGATGTTGGTGGATAGAGGTGCTTCTGTCAATCTCATGCCTTACACCACTTTTCATAAACTTGGCAAGGGACCAGGAGATTTGATTGAAACCGACTATGATGCTTAAGGACTTTGGAGGTAATAGCGTCTAAGACCCAGGGGGCAATGAACGTCGAACTGATAATCAGAAGTAAGACTCTGCTCACCACATTCTTCATCATCGATGGAAAAGGGTCATACAGTTTACTCCTTGGTCGTGATTGGATTCATGCAAACTGTTGTGTGCCATCAACCATGCATCAGTGTTTGATTCAATGGCATGGAGATGATGTCGAACTGGTTCATGCTGATGAGTCTATGAGTATCGCAATAGCTGATCCAGTCTTTTGGGAGCTAGCAGACTTCGAATGCTTTTCTGGCAAGTTATGGGAAGAGGCTTCATTAAAATCAGTAATGAAAGCCAACAGTCGATCCTAAGCAATCGGCTCTGAGAGTTTGTTTTAGTAAATAGTCACGGCTTCACGTCGGCCATTAGATTAAGGAAGAATAAGCATTGGTCCTGGAGATAGGCTTAGGCCGACGTATGTGAACGCTAAGTCGAATCATAAGTGCAATTCAGAGTTAATAGATCTATTAAAGGAAGTTTTGTTTTGCTTAATGAGATGCTTAGGCTTTGATTGATCGAATCGTTTAACTGTTGGTCTAAAAAATTCTAGTATAGCCTGTCAATAGCGATCGATGAAAAATATTTGAAGGAATATTATCCTAGCATTTGATCAACACTTGATACCCGATTCGTTTAGTCATCAGCTCTAATAGCCGGTACCAGAAATATATCATCTCTAGTTCAAAAAATAAAAAATCTTTAAAGAAGTGAAAGCCGATACGATACGTATCGCCTATAGAGCAAAAAACAAAAACAAAGATAGTCATGACATATACAAGAGCATTGCACTGAGACACGTTCATAGAAGAGCAAGAGACTTTGTTCATTAATTCATCCTAAGTACAAACTAATCAAAGACCTTGTTCACCACATCCGCAGATGGGATGTCCACAATGGCCTTGGCCATGACAACAAACTCTTTGAGCAGATCCTCATGCTCCTCGGGGCCATCGCCCATTGGGAAATCAGTCTCCATGGCATGGAGCTCGTACCCGGTATGGATTTGGGCCACGATCAGCGCCACCGACGCGTCATGACAAACACCGTGGAGGGCGATCTCCTGAACGCGGGTTGGAATGTCATGGAGGCGAGCATTGATAAGGGAGCCCCTAGCGTTAACAACATCTGTGGCCATGTTCACCGCCAGTTGGAGGGATTCCAACTACACTGTCAGGGCTAACGATCACAGAAAATAGAAGAACTATCAAGATAAAGATAGTGGAAATCAGAATAGAGGCGTTTCTGAAGTTCGTCTTACCCGACACCACGGCGTCAGACTCGGCCAACTACGCTCAAACAGCGTAGGCCTCCTCCTCGACCGCATGAAGAGCAGCCTAAGAGACCCCGAGGTAGATCTCGAGCTGGCCATATTCCTGAGTTGCCTTAGAATAGCGGTTCTGAGCCACCCTCCACTCTCGGAGAAACGCCAGGCGTTGTCGCCATTGTAGGAGTCGGAAGAATCCGACGACGAGGCTGGCGCAGAAGATGTTGCGTCAGAGGGCTCACCGGGCCTGGGAAGAGGACGAAGACTGTCATTCAAAACAAATCTATAGACAAATCAAAATAGTTCATCATCACAAATAGAAGATATCAATCTCACCTCATACGCCATAGGCACAGGTTCACCGGCATATTCTCCTCCGGGACCTCCTCCGCCGCACATTTGTCGTGGTTGTCCTCGCCGGCCATAAAGTTGATCGGATCTACAAGAAGGGAGAAAGCCACTACAGAGTTTTGCGAGGGCAGAGAAGTGCAAAGGAATAGGAGCAGTTGCGAGTATAGATGTGTTCGAGGTCAAAGCCTTTGGCTGGTATTTGAAGCCACAGAGCGAAGAGGTGGATGCCCCAGGACGTGCAAAAGGTAACCACAATTAATAGAAGACGAAGCACCACCTCACTAATACTGAAGAGAATACAGCATTGGGTGACTAAGGACAGAAGATCGAGGGGTTCTCTTATTAATAAAGGTCGTGTTTTCAGACCTAATTGGATTAAGATCGGGAGTCTGGAATCGGCTATTTTCAAATCAGCTCTCTAGCTGAAACATGGAGTACAACGAGGCAACAGAAAGTAGGATGGTCATTGATTCTATGCGAGACATATGTTGATATACGAATTACAAGTCTAGAACATCCTGGATTGCTTTTAACACTTCTAGCCGGATAGCATCAACTTCTATGATCTGTTGCTTATCTTCTTCGGCTGATCCAGGAATGTTCTCGAGGCTACTCTAGATGGCTCTACCTTCCCTAACATTGGCCAACAGTTCCTATTTCTTTTCTTGGATGGCATCAGGTATTTGAGCTAGGATGGACTTATGACGATCAATGGCAGCCTTCACATTTTCTAGCTCCCTCTCAAGTTCTGCACGCTTGACTTCCAATTGAGATAACTATGGGTTGATGCTGAGGGAGGAGTTCTTCAAATGATCAATTAGTTGTGTCAGCTCTTTGGCCTCGTGCCTATTAGAATTCCCCTTGGCCAATAAAGTTTCATGGTCGAACAGATTTCTCTGAGCCTTTTTCACCTTCAGGGTCTGATCTTCAAAAATGGATAAAGGCGACAAAACTCTAGAGAGAACTGGGGATGAATTACCCTTAATAGCCAAGAAGACTCTCCGCATTGAATTGGTGTCTTGGACCAAATCGGCTATATTCTTCTCAAACATAGATAATTTGTCTCTTAGCTGATTTCTGGTCTCTTCTGACAGAGCTTCCTTAGAGGAGGCAGCTGACGAGCTGATTTCATCTTCAAGATACTCCTCAAGATTGAAAGAGTACCTCAGGGCTGGAAGGTTGAGTGCCTATATATAAGAAAATCTTGGTTAGGAGGTTTGAATTAGTTCATAGCAGAATAGATGGTGAAAAGGACTACAGTACCTTCTCTGTAGTAGCCTCTATCTGAAGAGGAGGAGGAGCCGATGATGCACTAGTAACATCTGGTTGAATCGGCTCTAAGCTTTCAGCGTTGGTATCTGCAATATCAAGGAAAATTTTAGTTCATGATTATTACAGAAGGATAAAAGGAACATGTAACTTCCTTACCATTAGTTGTATGCCGAACCAGAAAATCAATAGTCTGGGTGTCGATGGCAACATAATCACCCTCAACGCCGATAGGATCATTAAGTGGACTATTAGGCTCCTGCTCTCGCACGGGTGTTTTTTCAAAAAGTATCTGGCATGGTAAAGAGTCAGGTGAAGGACTGAGTAAATCAAGAAGTTAAAGAAAATACTCTGACGAGCATTAAGGATAAAACTCACATTTTCTGTTGTCATGGAAGCATTGGTTATTTCAACCAAATCGACTCCTCTTAAGGATCAGCCGATGAAGGTTCAGTTGGTGCTAAACCAAATGCCTGAGATAGCAGCTCCACACCCAGAGCAGATTAGGACACAATGCTCGATAACTATGAAGGAACGGGATTAGAAGTTGAATATCAGTTCGAGAAGAATATGAATTGTTTACCTGAGCAGCTGATGGTCTCATCCTATGGAGTCTCTCTCTAGTAATGGCTTTCTGGGTCGTCCCTTGGACCGCCTTGTGTTTTGAAGATTGATAAGTCACAATCGTGGGAGCAGCATGAGTTTTCATCAATTTCTTCAATGAAGGTGCGGTCGATCCTATTCTTGAGACTAGACATGGTGGCTGATAATCTATAGGGTGCCCCATTCCAATCTAAGCCTAGAGGATTGAATTAGCGTCCTAAAAAGATCAGCTAAAATAGTTAGCGAGAAGATTCATTGAATAGTTTCCTAAGAAAGAGATGATAAGTTACCTCTCTGTCAGAAGCAAATTCCTCGTCTAGAGCTATGCACAAAGGATGGATCAATCCACAGAAAAGATGGGAGTGTCATTCTTGCCACCAGGAGTCAAAGAGAATGGAAGAGAGGCTGACTCTGGTCTAGTCGTGCTTGTAAAGGAAAGGGAGATCTGATCCCAATTGAAAGACTCTGGAGGCTTCCATCACCTCATGATATCATCTCTTGGCTTCAGTATGTCTTTGAAGAACAATTGAGGGGGAAAGTTGACCAAAACCAAACTGGCAAGCTACGAAGGATGGATTGTAGAACTCATAAGTTGGAAGGTTGCCTAGAAGGAAGGAGCATGTGGCCATTTTGCCATGACCATGACGGAATTCGGCTGGAAGAACGCAGGGCTTGATGAAGGAGTTAAAGATTGCAGCTGCCGTCTCACCCGAACAGCCTGATTCAAATCAAAATCTGAATGGAAAGATCAGCTCATTGTTCTCATCTTCTTCGTATGATAGCCAAGTCAGGGTGTCTGCATCAAACCCTCTATAAAACTTTTTGAAGAGATGGCCAATGTCAATATCAATTGATATGGCCGATGCAGCCTCACCATAGCCCATGCACTGACGAGTTCTTCCTTCCTCGCCTCTATATTCATCATCAAAGTTGGAAGAAGAGAAACTCAAGCTTCTGAGATTAGGTCTTACAATCTTATGCATGTACAGGTTAAGCCATAGTTGTATCAACCACCAAGGGCCACTGATGGTGCGCACCGGTTCGTTCTTCAGTAACTGGGTAGCTACTTGGTACATCAGATGATAAGCAGCCCCTAGCAGATACTTTCCAAGATGGATATCCTTGCCTACTGTCAGGTGCTCTACCATGAGCTTATGATTGTTAGTCGGACCACAAGATGACCCACAAAAGATGAATCTCTCCAACCACATATTCAGAAACGCCACGTAATCCCTCTCACTGATAGTTGATTCGTCTCCAATATGGTTCAGAATATAACTTGCCCATCCTAAGCAGTCTGATATTTTGGCTAATTTTTTGGAACCAGCACTCAAGTATTCATAAGGCTGCATTGATCCAGTTATTCTAAGGCTAGTCAACATGTAAACATTGGCCAGGGTAATGATCATCGGGCCGTGACCAAAGACGAAAACATTCAGAGCATTGGACTAGAAGTAAGATGCGCAAATCAAGAGTGAATTATTCCTCTCCATCCCGGACAATGAGAGTGTCAAACATTGATGCAAATCATACACATCCCAATCTCCGTCCTTTTTCTCGGATACCCTACAAAACCAATTTCTCCACCCCTTGGGCATTTTAAGGCTAGTTTCTGAAGGGGGTTTTGACATTCCTAGGAGGACGAATCCACTACAGACTGTTTGAAGGGGATTTGGTTGGTTTCTTGATGGATGAAATCAGATGGATCAGGGTCACCCATAGGCCCAAGAAAATAGACATTGGAAGCAACAGCTGATGGAATCAAGATTTCGTTCCTCATTCCTAGAAATCGATGAAATAAATTAAGGAGAAAAGAAATACAGGGTAGCAGGCCGGTACTTGGAGAATGGGAAACTTGAGAGGCATACCTCAGGGACGTGGTCGACTGGTCGCCATTAAAGTCCGAAGTAGATTTGAATCTGACGAAGAATGCTTGAATAACGCTTGATAGAATAGAGGATTTGCTAGGGTTTGAGGCCTTGGCGATGACGGCGTCGATATTAAGATTTGCTCAAGGAAAAGGGGAAAAGCAAACAGGCCGAGTGAGTTGGAAAGAGGTACTGTTGGGATATTATATAAAACTTGGGCTAGGAAGTTAGGAATCATGCGTATATCTCATAATAGAACGGTTGCGGTGTGGTAAACGGATAAATAGGAATTTTAAAATAAAATTACTTTTATCCCAAAATTGAGGGGCATGTGTTTACACCAAAATTTGGGAGAAGAACGCGGGAATTCAAAGGCTTCCAAGATTATGCCAATCAAGGAATCGATTGCATAGAGATCGATATCAGCTGATTCAAACACGACTCTAGAATTGAATCTCTTTGGATGACGTCAGCAGATAACGATGATGAGCTATGGTTGGCGCCAGGAAACTACATATCAGACTCTATAAAAAGGAAAAGATTAGGGTCCAAGTTATCTTAAATTTGGAATGTTTTCTTCTATGCCGAAGATTGTAATGAGTCTTGCTCGAATAGGATTCATGTTTAGGCTCCAGGTATAAATATTGGACCCCGGCTATTGTAAAAACACACAATCAATTAAATACAAGTTACTTACTATTTTTGGCTCCGGCCACCCCTTAGGAGTAGGAGTAGAGTAGATCTCGATGAGTTCTTCAGTGAGCAGGGCTGCATCGGTCCGGCCGACCTCCGACTTGTCTATAAGTACCGTCATGGCTTATACTTCTGTTCGTATGGCTGCATCGATCAGATCGACCTCCACTGTGACTCTGGTATAAGCTAGTTATCGACTCTTGTCTAGTTCAAGTACGATTGCATCGATCCGGTCGACCTCCACTACTCGAACTAGATTAAGGTCAAGTTATTGGCTCTATCTAAGGGTGGCGTCCTTCGGATAGATTCATTAAGTTATCAATATTGCTTATTGCTTTCATTATTTATTTAATTACAGCAATATCACTTCGCCCGATTGGGATGGATCTAGATCGGCCTTATATCCTGTTTAACCCATCGTTTATTAATCTAAACTGATCTAATCTGCACCTTAAATGATGAGTTATGTTTTATCGGCTGTTTTATGTCAATCTTGATCGTGCATAGTGTGCGGTTAAGGCATGTCTGGTCTTGAATAGATCTATCGGCTAACGAAAACCGTTCCATGACCCGTTATCACAGCCTGTGTGATTCTGCCTCACACCCCACTGTTAGCACCGTAGAGTGAGGATTGTTATTTGGTAGATCTGTTCCTGATAGGGCATGACCTTAATTGTGCGCTATGTCTGAATCAGCTGTTTTAGCTGATATCGAGTGTTTTCACATATGCAGTTCATGTCACGAGACCATTGAAGTAAGGATAGGTTGAAAGATGTGTTAGCCCCAAGATCTTATTATTGTATTACGGCCTGCATAATTCTGCCTCATGCCCCACTAATATTAGTAATAAGTTAGGGTTGTCGAATTTATTGCTGTTTCTACGGCCTGCATGATTCTGCATCATGCCCCACTAGTCATAGTGATAGATGAGATCTAATATGTTTATTAGATTTATCTCTATTAAATGGTTAAATGATGATGTGCTGAATTTTTATATAAAAAGGGGATTCGGTTACTTACAGTCATTGGCTTAGCATAAACCGATTAGTGTTGACATCCTACTGCCATTAACTAATATTTATCTAAATAACGATATTCATCCTGAATGATAACCGATTTTTCTTTCATAATTCCATGAGCTTTAACTGATTTATTCTTATGAGTATGCTGGAATCGGCTATTTAGTCGATCTCCTTCCACATCAGCTCTCAGGGCCACACATTCGGGACTGTCTGGCAACACCGGCATGTTCTGCCTTAAATTACTGATTAGCTTTCTCTCCTTGTCAATTGCAGGGTCAAATTAACTGGCACGTCTCAGGAGGAGTGTGTAGGATCGATAATCCCTGCATTGAAGCCAGGCGGATCTCCAGCTCCATCAAGCAGACCCATCTGGCTTGCTCATGTGCCTCGGCACGAGATGAATTTTTGTGCCAACAGGAAGATTGGTTCGGCTATCTCTTATAGCCGATCTCTCTAACCTAGCCTTACTCCTCACTGATCTATCTTCTCATGCTTGCCATTACCATTAAATCTAGCCTAAAAGGTCGATCGCATCTGGTTTTGACCCCTTGTGATCTCGTTTGTGATTTTGCAATGTGTTGCGCTTGCTGTTGGAAAATTCAGCAAGGCGGTCAAGTTCTAAACCATGGAGTACCAAGATGTTGCATCACAATATTACTACAATCACCCTAAGGTACACCTTGCAATGGAATATTATGATCCCAATAATTATTTTGCAAGTTGTATGAGCTGCCATGTTGGTGTTGCTAGCTATAATGATAGTGGATATGTTGCATCGGCTGATACTTTTGATAATGCTCCTCATTATACACATCATGACATGCTATAAATTCAGTTTTGATGCTACTAGCAACATACAACATGTAAATCGTTATTCATCGGCTATAAGTTTACAATACGTGGTTCCACCACAACACATGCCGATGAATGAGAGAATTGGCTATAACAATGCTTATTATTTAGCCAATTGCTCTGAAAATTCAGTACCACATGTCAATGCTCCTATTCATAATTCAGTTCTATATGTTACTCCCAACTCGAGCCAAATTAATGAAAATTTAGCAAGGTGTTTAAGTGTTAATACTCATGATTCGTCTTCATGTGTTACTAGTAACCATAGCCGAATCAATGAAAATTCAGCACATTATGCAAAGATCAATGCCCACAATTCGGCTTTGTATTCCGCTCATGACCATAGCCGAATTAGTGAAAATTTAGCAAGGCATCCGAGTGCTAAAACTTGTGATTTGGCTCCACATATTGTCAATAATTATAGCTAAATCAATGAAAATTCAAAATATGTGCACATGCAAACAATCATGATTTGGCTTCATATGTTGCTCTCAAATTAAGCCGAATTGATGAAGATTTAGTCCATGCTAGGAATCTATATGGTTCCTCTAAATGAAAGGTGCCCACTTATCATAGACCGTACCCATTATGCTATGATTACTTGAAAACTCCTAATGGTTGGTGGATACCTAATTTTAATGAATTTAGTGGTAAAGATGATAAAACCGCTATGGAACACATTAGTATATATCTCACAGTTGGGTTTTACCGATAAAGAAGACTATATAAGAGTGCGAAATTTTCCTTTATCTTTTACTGGTATTACCTTTGCATGGTTTATATCTTTACCTCGATGTACTATTGGTTCATGGTCTCAATTAGAGGAGCAATTTTATGAATATTTTAGAAAGACCAATGAGAAAAGGCCGATTACAATTGAGTCATCAGCTAAAAGAGGATTGTTAGTGGGCATGAAAGAAAGAATTGATTCAGATGTAAGCAAAGGTTCAGCTACAAAAGTCAAACAACAAAATATCCTTTCAAGAATCAATCACATCTTAAAAAATAAGTCTTGCTACAGAAAAGCATGGAAAGCGCCAGAAAATAGCCAGACTTGATTTTTCATATGCTAAAGGGGTTGTACACTTATCTTGTGATTACTGCATCATTGATGGAGATCAAGCCCCTACAAGCAACAAAGCAGGGTTGTCTGCCTAGTCAGAATCGGCTGAGCCAACTTCGAAGTCAGCTAAACCGATTGCTACCTGCCTTGAGTCGGTTGGGCTGACTTCCTAGTCGGCCAGGACGACTGCCTTTGCTGCCTACCCTGAGTCAACTAGGCTGACTTCCTAGTAGGCCAGGTTAACTTTCCCTGCTGCTTTGCCTGCTAGCGCCTAAGTCGGCCTAGCCAACTTCTAATTGGCTGAGCTGACTTCCTCTGTTCCAGCAGTTGTTGAAGTGCTTCCGGGTGATTTGACCCCTCTTGTTGATTGGTTTTGGAGATGAAGAGCAACATCATTCAAATGAAGGATATGCACTTCTCCACCCTGATCAACAAGGCACAAGGTACAAGTACTTTACTAGATTCTTAATCTGGTCATATTATTTTAATTGCTACATCTATTAGCGATATTCTTGCTAGTAGTTTTAAAAGACCGATTGAGGAAGGTACTTTACTTGTTGATGATAAAATAAATTCAGATTCTATTGGCTAACACATTGTTCCATATGGCAAGGCCGATAGTGGTAGTTCGTCAAAGCTAAAGCTTTCCAAAAGCAATTGCAAAGGTGTGGCCAAATGGATTGATGTCAAATTTGATCCATTCATTTGCCTAGCTTTAAAGCCGACTCCACAAAAGAATCAGCTAAAGAAATCAAAGTACACCTTTGACTTTATTTTTTGTGATTATGTCTTTGATATCTTGCTTAAAAATAATTTTATTAGAATCATCGATCACAATGCTTTGCCATTTATTCAAAACTTAGAAGAGCTTACATATTGCAAATGGCATAATTCATCTGATCATAATACTTTTGATTGTAATGTGTTTCGTCCAGTGATCCAATCAGCCATTGATAAAGGATGTTTGAGATTTTCTGAAGCTCAACGCATGGACCAATGGGATTAAATTGGTCTTGATGGCAAACAGGTTTCAAACCAGCTTGCATTAGCTGATTCAATGAAAGCTCAAATGCCCAAGAGAGAGATGTGGAGCCCTCAAGTGAAGATAAGGTTGTTGTCATGAATTGCAAATTGAAGATACTCAAGAGGACAACAATGTGTTATCACAATTTTAGCAGACACTAGGGGGTAGGTGAAGTTTCTCTAGCCAAAACAAAAGCCGATTGATCTCGTTAAGCAAGGGGAATCAGCTAAAGATCCTCCTTTGGAGCATGTCTATCAAGATGGGGAGAAGGAGGATGACCATAAAGCTGATGGAGGTAAAGGCCATGACAAACAAAGAAGTAGAAGGCCAAAACTTAGCTTTGAGGAACTTCTAGCTAAATATGAGAAGATAGCAAAAGCAAATGTCACTAATCGGCCAAATAAAGTCCAATCATCAAAATTGCCTCCAAAGCACAAGTCTCAAGAGTGGAATTGGCAAGGAGAAAGATCTCGCATAGCGACAACATATTCTCCTTTTGAGCAGCCAATTCCCATGTCATATGGACCACAACCCATATATTTCCATCCTTATTCATCTTGGGACTAGTTTGATCAAGAGGCACATGTTTCATCACCATATTTTAGGCCACAATATGTAGAGTATGCAGCTCCTAGACATTCAGAGAGATCATCGTCCTATAAAGACCATTTTGATCAAAATCGATCTGGAGCTCAACTAAAGAAGAAAGTGGTAAAGCAAGTTTACCGTATGAAGTATGATGGCTGAAAGGAGAAAAGTTCAGATCTGAATTTAACTATCGAAAAGCCGATTACATTGCTAAAAAATCCAGCTATTGATGGTAAACAAATGAGGAAATCATCTATTGATATTCTAGGTGCCAAATCTGAACAAAAGAAGGTGAGAGTGCCCAAAATTAAGAAAGATTTGCCGCTATCCAAAATAGAAATAAAATCGATATGCTTAATCGATTTACCAAAGTGGTAAGAAAAGAAGTTATAGAAGCTTAGTGCAGAGAAGCTAAAAGAAAAGGGCTTGGCATGGGTTCCTAAAGGAAGTATTCAAGCTTAGAAGGATGATGCTCAAGCAAGTGGTGCAACAAAGGCAAAGAAAAGAAAGAGATTCAAGAAATAATTATCAAGTTTGAGGTTTGTGCTGAATCATCAAAATTATTGGTCATGGCATCATTCATATTCTCTGCCTATGCCTATGTGGAATTCATCCTATGGTATGTATGGTTATCCCTTAGCTCCTTATTTTGATCCTTGATGTGGATCTTTATGTGATGGAGGGCTACCAGATTATTATGCTTACCAATGATCAAGAGCCAAAATATTTATTTCAGCTATGCATGCTCTTGTGGATGAATTCATATGGCCGATATTTTGATATTACCCTTAGTGTAAAATATAGCCGATGAATGCTTGCAACCATCGTGCTATTAGAAAAGCTCCCATGGAATTTACTTTGATGGCTTTCAGGCCCGGGGGGCATGATATATGCATTTTGGATTTACTTTATGGATGTGACAATATGATTAATCGGTTTTGCAAATAAGGTCAAGGTGTTGGTATAATTATTATTTCTCACAATGGTGTTGTTTGAGATATCAAGCCGATTAAAATTATATTTGCACCAACAATTGAGCCAAATGTGAAGTTTTCTTATTTGGCTTGGATATATTACAATCCATGGGGTATGACATGTTGAAGCCTTTGGTGATTCTTTGCTAGTGGTATAGCAAGTTGCAGGAGAATTTCAATGCTTAGAAGGATCACTATGAGTTTGTCTTGATGCTTGCCTTGATATTATTGATTATTTTGTCAAAATCCGAATTTGGCATATTCAGAAGCATGACAATCAGAAGGACAACATGTTAGCTCAACAAGCATCTGGCTATGACATCGGTGGGTGTAATTTTCATATTCAAGAATAGCCGATGCATGAAAATTTAATTTTTTTCCATGTAGATGCATACTAGTCGGTTAAGCCGACTACCCCAGTCGGCTTAGCCAGTTTCCCCTCTGCTGCAGCCCAGTCGGCGAGGCCAACTACTCTAGTCGGCCAGGCCGACTCCACCAAGTCAGCTAAGCTGACTTCCCTGTGACCAGCCCGGTCAATTCGCTCGAGAAGCTCCTAAATCGGCCCAATATAACTTCTAGTGATATTGGGGCCAATTTAGAAGATTAGAGGATTCCCTTGTTGAGATATCTACGTGATCCAAGTGCTGGGATTGATAAAGGTGTTTGGCGAAGCGCTTTTAAGTATGTATTGCATAATGATGAGCTCTATCAGAGAACCGCAAAAGATTTATTGCTTAAGTGCTTGGGATTAGATCAAGCAAGAGTGACTATGGGATAAGTCCATGAAGGCATTTGTGGTACGCATCAATCGACCCCAAAGATAAAGTGGTTATTGCATAGAGTTGGTTTCTATTGGCCTACTATGATGGTCGATTGCTTTCGTTACTACAAAGGATACGAAGAGTGTCAGAAGTTTAAAAATATTCAACTTGTGCATACTGCTATGCTTCATCCAATTATCATACTATGGCCTTTTTGTGATTGGGGGCTAGACTTCATTGGCTAAATACATCCCCATTTTCAAAAGGGACATCAATTTGTGTTGGTTGCTACGGATTACTTTACAAAGTGGATCAAGATAGTTCCTTTGAAGAATATGATACACAAGGAGGTAATTGAGTTCATCATTGAGCATAATATCCATAGATTCGGCATCCCTCAAACATTAACTATAGATCAAGGGACATCATTTGTGTCTAAGAAAGTGAGGGAATTTACCGAATTATATGAGATCAAGTTGCTCAATTCATCTCCATACGATGCTCAAGCCAATGGTCAAGCTGAATCTAGTAATAAGACTTTGATCAAGCTCATCAAAAAGAATATTGAGGAGAATTCAAGGAGGTGGCATGAAGTTTTGTCTGAGGCTCTATGGGCACATCACATTTTAAGGAATGGTGCTACAAAGGTTACTCCTTTTGAGTTAGTATATGGTCAAGAGGTTGTGTTGCCTGTCGAAGTGAATTTAGATGCATACAGGCTTTCTAAACAAAATGATCTATCCACCCTTATGTATCATGATTTGATGATGGATAATATCGATGAGGTGACTGATATAAGATTAAGAGCTCTCAAGGAGATAGAGAAAGATAAGGCTTGAGTTGCCAAGGCATATAACAAGAAAGTCAAGAGCAAATCGTTCCAAGTGGGAGAATTAGTGTGGAAAACCATACTACCAATTGGATCGAAGAGCAACAAGTTCGGTAAGTGGTCACCAAATTGGGAAGGTCCTTATAAAGTGATCAAAGTGATATTCAGTAATTCATATATGCTAGAGACACTGCAAGGTGAAAGTCTCACAAAAGCAATAAATGGAAGGTATTTGAAAAAGTACTTTCCAAGTGTTTGGCAAGAAGCCTAAGTGCTCTCCAAGCAAAGGCCAATACATGTATCACCCTTAGAACAAAAATGGCAAATGTATACATCGCCCTTAGTCATTGAGCAGCCGATGAGATGGGTATTATCGTTGTTTGGTTTTAATTTATTTGATTAAGTGTTTTAGGTTTATTCATCATTCACCTAAAAACATAGGGCATATGTTGACAACCAAAATTGTCCATTTTGTGAAGTTGTCAAAATGTGGAACGGACTTCACCATTGCATTTCTTTCGTCAAGACAGTCAAAAAAACATATGTGGAATGTCTAATTCGGAGTCTAGATGAAGGAGTTATACCCCCAAAAAGATGCTCCATTGTCGGAAGGTCCGACCCAAATCGGGACTTCCGATTATCAGAAGTACCAACAGGTGTCGAGACTTCTATAAAGCCTAAAGAAACCTGCTCGGGTGTCTAGGGTTATTCCCACGTCGGGAGTTCCGACAAAGGTCAGGATTTCCGACACAAGTCGGGAGTTCCGACAGACCTAACAAAAAACCTTGTTTGGATCTGGCCTTTTTGATTTGGATCTAAATTGTTCCAAACTCGTGGAAAACTTAAAAAATAAGGCTTGGACAAGTTTTCTACTAGGATAAGACCACCCCATCTATATATATGAGAGGATCATGGCCGATTGAGTTCCCATCTATCCAATCGACAAACAAAATCAATCTACTACCTCTACTTCAACCCTTTCACCTTCTTCTCCAACCCCCATGTTGTTTATCCCTTGATCCGACAACCAAGGATGGTGCCCTAGGCTTGCCGGCCAACCTAGGGCAACCCAGCGACGTCCTTGCCCTGACGGGGGTCTCTCCCGGGCGAGAGCTTCGATAGTTTCTTTGCTAGTTTGCCTAAAAACTAGCTGGTTCTTCATCACGCAAGCACGTTGGTTATCCTTTGGTGGTTTGCTTGTAAACCTCTCCGTTCTTCACCATGAAAGAGTGACATCCTCGTTTTGTTCTCCGGTTCGTAGCGGCCTGGGCGTCCAAGGCCCTGCTAGTGTGTGATTCGGACCACTTCCGACGTCAACACACTTTTTGACGACTCCGCTGGGGAAGATTGGTTTAGCTATCTCTTATAGCTGATCTCTCTAACCTAGCCTTACTCCTCGCTGATATATATTCTCGTGCTCACCATTACCATTGCATCTGGCCTAAAAGGTCGATCGCATCTGGTTTGGACCCCTTCTGATCTCGTTTGTGATTTTGCAACGTATTGCGCTTTCTATTGAAAAATTCAGCATGGTAGTCAAGTTCTAAACCATGGAGTACCAAGATGTTGCATCACAATATTACCACAATCACCCCAAGGTACAGCTTGCAAATGAATATTATGATCCCAATAATTATTTTGCAAGTTCTATGAGCTCCCATGTTGGTGTTGCTAGCTGTAATGATAGTGGATATGTTGCATCAGCTGATACTTTTGATAATGCTCCTCATTATACACATCATGACATGCTATAAATTTTTTGAGTTTTGATGCTACTAGCAACATACATGTAAATCATTATTCATCAGCTATAAGTTTAAAATACGTGGTTCCACCACAAGACATATGGATGAATGAGAGAATTAGCTATAACAATGCTAATTATTTAGCTAATTGCTCTAAAAATTCAGCATCATATGCCAATGCCCCTATTCATAATTCAGCTAATTTGGAGTTCGGATGAAGGAGTTATACTCCTGGAAAGATGCTCCATTGTCGGGAGTTATGACCCAAATCGGAACTTCCGACTATCAGAAGCAGTGTTTGCCTACATGGCCGTGTAGACCGATTACTCGGCGTGTAATCGCTACTCGGTAGCCGAACGTGCAGTTTAGGCCATAAACGGTAGGTTACACGGGATCGCCGTGTAAACGGTAAAAAACGGCCGTGTAATCGGTCTACACGGCCGTGTAGGCGAACACTGGGTAATATTTTGAAAATAAATTATTTTCAAAATATTACCAATGTTTATGATGTGTAATAAGTACCATTAGATTAGTTGTGGAATATACTTTCATAATAAAATTATTTGAATATACAAATATTAATATTACTTTCTACATACTTAGTCAAACTTAAAAGAGTTTGACTCCTCGATAAGTGAGGTGTGCACTTATTTTTGGGATGGAGGGAGTATTTTATTAGGCACTTAGGCTATTAGGTCTAGCACTTAGGTTCTTAATTCTATATTATTGGACTAACTGTTGTTGTGTAATTCTATATTATCTATGTTATAGGAATATATACACAGGTTATTATAGTTATTTTTACAAATAAAGTAAAAATGAGTAATCCGTGTAAAACCGTGTACACGCCGTGTACACGGTCTAAACGCTACACGAGACCTCGCCGACTATCTATCGTTTACCGTTTAGGAAAACATTGATCAGAAGTTTCGACAAGTGTCGGGACTTCTGGAAAGCCTGAAGAAACCTACTCGGGTGTCTAGGGTTATTCCCACGTTGGGAGTTCCAACACGAGTCGAGAGTTCTGACCTGAGTCGAGACTTCCGACAAACCTAACAAAAAACCCTATTAGGATCTGGCATTTTGGATTCCGATCTAAACTGTTCCAAACTCTTGGAAAATAAGGCTTGGAGAAGTTTTCTACTGGGATAAGACCACCCCTCTATATAAATGAGAGGATCATGGCCGATTGAGTTCCCATCTATCCAACTAACAAACAAAATCAATCTACTACCTCTACTCCAACCCTTTTACCCTCTTCTCCAACCCCCATGATGTTTATCCCTTGATCCGACGACCAATGATAGAGCCCTAGGCTTGCCGGCCGATCTAGGGCAACCCAGCGACGTCTTGCCCTGACGGGGTCCCTCCCGGGCGAGAGATTCGATGGTTTCTTTGCTAGTTTGCCTGAAAACTAGCCAGTTCTTCATCACGCAAACACGTTGATTATTATTTGGCGGTTTGCTTGTAAACCTCTCTGTTCTTCACCACGAAAGAGTGACAACCTCGTTGCATTCTCTGGTCCGTAGCGGCCCAGGCGTCCAAGGCTCTACTGGTGTGTGATTTGGATGACTTCCGACGTCAACATATATGTATATATACTTGCTTTGTTGCTGGAATTGCAGGGTATGCCGGTGCATATCCGGCATACCCTGTAGCTCTGCCACTGAAATCATGACTTCTTTTAGCTTCACCTTCATTTTATCAGAGACAAAAAAAAAACAGCAACGTACAATACAAGGTGCAGGAGCGAGAGCCCTAAAAAGACCCTGCCAAACACGTTGCGGTATATGCATAGCTTTGTGCAAGTCATCTTTTGGAGAAGTGGTGACAACATGATCTGTGGCTACTAGCCGGCCCTACGGCTAGCGTGGTCCTCAAAATTAGAATGTAATCCAGGGTGATATGGATGGGTGCTGGATTCACAGTGAGTTTGACATCCATGTTCCCATGTTTCTGTGGCCTAAAATGCATGTGCTGGAATTGTAGTACTTGCGTGCATGATGCATGGGCTATGTTTCCCTTTTTCTGGAGTACCCGTCGTATGCATGATTGCCTTTTGAACCCTCTGAAAGTCCTTGAATTGGCACATTATCATCTTTCGCAAAAAGGAGAAAAAACGCAAACAAAGATCACACACCAGTGGAGTGAAGATTTATGTTTTTTAACTAGAGTTTTACCTCAGCTTTTAAGAAAGCAAAGTTGATACAGTGAAGATTTAGATTTGTTTATTTATACGACCATAAAAATAGATATCCACGTCTGATCAAATTCCTGGCTTTCTGCCTATATTGACCCAACCCCCTCCCCCCCCCCCCCCCCCCCCCCCCCCCTCCCCCACTCCACCTCCGATAAAAATAATTTCCTCCCCCACCCATGCACCAAATTGGGTCCAAATCAATTGTATTCTTGGGCCTAACAGCAGACCATAGAGCAGACATGCACTAAAAGCTGAAATTGTTGACATCAGCACATATCCCATACTTTTTAAAATTAAAAAAAATTCATATCTCCTAAACCAAGTATCTTAATTAAAATCCAATTTCACCATCGTGTTCCTTACAATAAACTCTTCAAAACAAGATCCCACATGGATATATTTCGATAAAATTTTTAACAACCATTTATCTCATAATGAACCTGTATTTAACAATAATCGTCAAACATCACATCAACACTACACGAACATCATGGAAAATAGCATAGAACATCCTATGTATACTATGCGAACATCATATATATATATATATATATATATATCATGAAATATAAAAAATAAAAAATAAAAAAAAATAAAATTAGTAAAGTAATTAATTATAGTCAAATAAAAAGAAGAAAAATGCTACCGAACATCACAAATACATCGTAGAACATCACATTAAGACTACACAAACATCGCTAAATATACATAGAACATCATATGTATATTATGAGAACATCATAAATACATCGTAGAACATCACATTTCTACTCGCGAATATCAAAAACTACCTCATAGAACATTACATGTATACTACATGAACATCACATGTATCTGTAAAAAAAGTACAACATAAAAATATAAATAGAAGAAAAGAAATGAAAATAAAAAAGAATAAAATACAAAATAGAAAATGAAATAAACAAATTTATTAATTCTATCAGAAAAAGAAATTAAAATGTTAAATGTTAAAAAGGTAAAAAGATAAGAAATTGAAGAAAAGAAAAGAAAAATAAAAAAGGAATAAACGATGAAAACAAAGAAAAAAATAAAAGATGACAAGAATAATAGAATATACAACAAAAAAAAGAAAAAATAAAAAGGAAAAAGAAATAGTATAAAGGAAAGAAAAAAAAGGGAACAAAGAAATAGGAAAAAAAAGAAAAACTCACCAACGTAACGACGGAAGCACCTACGAAACGAACAGAAAAAGCGACCACGACGTGAATCTTCTCTGCTGGGCCGTTACTTGGGCCACGCTGTCCTGTGTGGGCTGTCTTCGCGTCAGGTGGGGGAGGGGTGGGGGGGGGGGGGGGGGGGCGGCAGCCGGCTGCTGTCCGACTGGTCGGCAGCGATGGTTTCCACTATATTTTGGCCTGCAGTCTGTATCGTTTTCCCTCGTTTACTTCCTGTTTCAGGCCGCCTTTCAAGTTTTGGCTATTTTAATGTAAAGAAGATGCGGGTTTCGTATTCTTTCCTATTTATTTATTCTTTAAAAAAAAAACACCCTAACCACCTTGCTTGCTGACTTGCACTATGCCCCGTGAAAATGTGATACATCACTCTATCTGAAAAAAAAACTACATATTACAGATAGACTGACCTGTTCGGCTTACCCCATATTCGACTTGTTCGGCTTCTTTTTTCAGCTGGAACCGTGTTTTTCTCTCACAACAATTCAGCCGGAACAGTGTTTTCAGCCAGTTTCAGCCAAGTTTCAGACCAGCGAACGGGCCCTTATGATCTTGTTGGAACTGCACCATAGCTCGCATTAAAAAACAGCTTGACTTTACTAGAAGGCTAGAAGCTACCCCTAAGTATCCACCATTCCACCTTCCAACATAATCAACGCGAATGGATCCATGACCGATCAACACGTAGCACCTCCGTGCATACAAAAACACCCCCAAAATTCTTCTCCTACCAAGGCTTAACGAATCCTAACCTTTCCATCACCTAGTAGCCTTTACTCCTACAAGTCTTAACGTTTTTTTACTAAATACTGTTACTCCTACATCTAGACTATCAGTTTGATTTTTCTAGATACATTATTTTTATATTGTATATCAAGATATAGTATATATATATCTAAAAATCACAAAGCATCTCATGATTTAGATAGGAGGGAGTTTGCCCAAGTTGCAAATTAATTGCCTTCTTAACCCTACCCCCTCTTTGATTTCTTTAACGTCAAGCCACAAGAGTAAATTACTCGTACCCTTTTTTCCGGGCCACGCTAGTTGCCAGATCTGCATGGATTTTGAAAGGGATGCGAGATCCGTAAAGCGAGGGCCGCAGCGCGGGGCGGCAGGACAGGAGGAAAAATGGCCTAGTGTAAGACTCTCTCCGACAGAGTTGGCAAACAGCGACGCAAACGTAAAATGCTTCCTCTACGGTGTTTTAGCTGAATGAAACGTGCTCCAACAGAAGACACATACAACACACCCATTTTGCGAAGCGGAAGAACCAGAACGCAAAAACGCGTCGCCTCTCTCGGGCGACGCAAATCTGGGTGAAGCGGAGGAGCGAGTCGAGGAGGCCGGCCGGAGCAGAGGGAGGAGGTCGGAGCAGCCCGCGGACGACGACGATGAGGCGGGACCGCGGCGCCGGCGGCAACAGATCGACGTCCGGCGCAGGCGGGTCTCCAGAACTGGCCCCCTCGCACATCGCAGTGGAGGCCACATCTGCCTCGCGGAGGGGGCGGTGGAGCCTCCAGGATGCGCCGAGGACCCTCGGACGGTGTCGGCGGCGGCGGAGCCATACCTTCCCCAACTCCATCATCCGTGCATGGTTGTTGTGTTTGGGTTGGGTCTCTTGGGGCGTGTTTGGTTGCCCGCATAAGGGCAAACCAGGCTCTCTGGATGCAGCCTGCTTATGTTTGGTTCCCTGGCCACCGTCCCAAGCCAGGCTCCGCTCGTGCAAAAGCCGTCTCCTGGCCTGGCTCGCGAGGAACGCCCAAATCGGCCGTTTTTCTTCAGCCTGGCTCGCTCCGTGCTCCCGCGAGCTCGCGCGCCTAGCGATTCCATGCGCGGGGAGATGGCGCGAAGATCCTAGGGTTACCTCCCCCGTTCCCGCCATTCACCGCCTATATATCTTCCCTCCCGCCGCCTCCCTCTCTTCTTCTTCTTGTCGCTCCCCGTCTGCGTCGCCGGTAAGCTCCACCTCCTCTTCCTCCTCCCCCCGGTGTTCTTGATGGATTTGTGGCCTCCTAATGCCTACCCTCTATCTCGATTTGTTGCAGGTGCCGTGGATTTGCGTCCTCTCGAAGCAAGTGAGTTTTTCCCCTTCTCTTTCTCCATTTTTCTGTGCGATTTGAAACCCTAGGTCACCATTGTTTGTTGATCTCGCTGCAGGCACACCAGATCTGATTTCTTGGCTGTTATTGCGGTATGGATCCTTGTTCTTAGGTCTCATATTGTTTTCTTGTTTTTTTCAAGTAAAAATCATATTTTGTGTATGCTAATCCTCTTTTCTTTGCTTGTGTGCTTGCAGATCTGAGCTCCCTCACCTGTTGGGTTGGGCTTTTGCTGGTGCTGCTGCTTGTTGACGTGGGTATTTTGTATATCTACTCCCCCTCTTGCCTCCCCCCTAATCTATACCGTGCGATAGTGAGTCATACGTTCTTGGATTCAGATGCATGTCCTACTTTGTGAGATTATGAGCAAGTATATGAAGTTGCCATTTTGTCTGAGCTATTGTCCAAGTCTGTGATGATTCCTTTTGTCCTGAGCTATTGCCTTAGTCTATGATGATGCCTTTTTTCTGAGCTATTGCCCTAGTCTGTGATGATGAAAGTCTTATTTTTAGCATGTTCTAGTATATGATGAATCCTTTTTCTAAGCTTTTGTCCAAGTCCATGATGATGACATTGTCATTCTGAGCATTTGTCCTTAAATTCCATTCATTTTTTCTAGATGGACTTGGAAGAGAAGAGACGCATTCTTTTTGCTCGTGCTGCTGCTCTTATCACTGCTATGTATGCCCTGCTGTTTGCTAGACTTAGAATGCTTCAGAGTCAGCGGCCTCAGATCAGTTATGGTCCAATGAGCATTAGGGATGAGGAGCGCCAAAGGAACTTGAACTTAATTTACAACTACAATGATATAGAGTGTGTGAACATGCTTAGAATGAGAAGGGCACCCTTTTTTAGTTTGTGCAACTTGCTTAGGGAGAAGAAGCTACTTGCTGACAACATAAATTCTTGTGTTGAAGAGCAAGTTGTAATGTTTCTCCATATTGTTGGTCATAACCAACGATTTAGAGTTGTAAAGCAAAATTGGAGAAGGTCTATAGAAACAGTCCACCGCCATTTTAAAGACGTGTTGTATGCTATTGGTGAGCTTAGACAAGAGATGATTAGACCTCCAAGCAATGAGACACCAGTAAAGATTAGCAACAGCGATAGATGGTATCCTTACTTTAAGGTAAAAAAAACCTGTCATATAGCTGCTAGGATATTGTTGCATTAGCTCATGTCAATTTACTATGCAATTTTGGATGCCATGTAGGACTGCATTGGGGCCATTGATGGGACTCATGTATTTGCCAAAGTTCCAGCCAAGATGCAAGCTGTATTTAGGGGTAGAAAGAATGCCCCCACACAAAATGTGCTAGCAGCAGTTAGCTTTGACTTGAAATTTACCTATGTGCTGGCTGGTTGGGAGGGATCAGCTCATGATGCCACAATTCTTGCTGATGCATTATAGAGAGAGGATGGGTTGAGGGTTCCACCAGGTAATTAAATCAACTGTGATAATAAGAAGCAAATGTAACTGCAAAATGATGAATCTAATTGAACTCCACATTTGTTTTAGGCAAATTCTTCTTAGTAGATGCTGGATATGCTTGTCGGCCTGGATTTCTTCCTCCTTATCGAGGTTGTAGGTACCATCTTAAAGAATATGGGAATAGGAACTACCCAACCAACCCAAAAGAGTTGTATAATTTGAGGCACTCTAGTTTGAGAGTAACTATAGAAAGGGCATTTGGGGCTCTGAAGAACCGTTTTCGCATCATTGACACCAACAAACCATTCCATCGCTTGAGGACACAAATCAAGCTTGTGCTTGCATGTTGTATAATGCATAACTGGATCCTTAGTTTTGGGGTTGATGAGGTTATTCCAGAAGAGTTCTCTTAGGTACCAAATGACACAAACAGTCAGCCCCATCCTGCTCATATGGATGACAATGCTGCCTGGGCACTTCAGAGGGATGAATGGGCTAATCACATGTGGGCTAATAGGGGTCTTTCTAGAATCTAGAGTTCTATTATGTATCATTAAGTTGCCTGTAATTCATTTTATTCATGGACAAATGCTATTTTTTCCTGTGATTCTGCACTTGATCTGAGACTTTGGGCAATAGCAATGATGTTTTTTTTTCTGTGATACTACACTTGATCTGAGACTTTGGGCAATAGCAATGATGTTTTTTTTCTATGATACTACACTTGATCTGAGACTTTGGGCATGTGCAATGATGTTTTTTTCTATGATACTACACTTGATCTGAGGCTTTAGGCATGTGCAATGATGTTTTTTTCTGTGATACTACACTTAATCTGAGACTTTGGGCATATGCAATGATGTTTTTTTTTTCTGTGATACTACACTTGATCTGAGGCTTTGGGCATGTGCAATGATGTTTTTTTTCTATGATACTACACTTGATCTGAGGCTTTGGGCATGTGCAATGATGTTTTTTCTGTGATACAAAACACCTATGCTGAGGCTCTGGGCATGTGCAATGATGAATTAGGCTATGGCTGAGGAGATGATGCCTGCTGATGACCTTGTGTTCCCTGGACTAGATGGTGGTCTTTTGGCTGGTGACAATGTGGTTGCTGGGGATGATGTGACTGGTTTCATACCAGCATCACAGGAACCTACTCAGCAGAGGACCTCTCTGAGGTGGACTGAGCCCATGTCTGCCTTTGTGCTAAAGCAGATGTGCCAGCTCATTACCACTGGAGTGAGGACTAATAAGGGCTTCAAAGAAGTGCACCTGAACAAGGTGGCAAAGGCCCTGCAAGAGTTCTATGGTCATGAAGTTAGTGGTACCCAGGTGTACAACCACCTAAGGAAGTGGAGGCAGAGGTGGGTGAAACTATCCAAGCTGAGGGACCTTAGTGGAGCTCAGTGGGATGAGGACAACTGCATGATTGTTCTTGAGGAGGAACACTACAATGGTCATACCAAGGTGAGCAAGAACCTGTGATACTACAACTTGATTTGTTAGATGTCTCTTTGAAACATTTTGTCATTATGGCTAACAAGGGACAGTTCATTTTGTAGGACCACCCCAATGATGCTCCACTGCTCAACAAGCCCATACAACACTACAAGCAGATGATGGTCATCTTTGCCAATGGTCAGGCAATAGGCAAGTGGGCTATGGGCTCTAATGAGCCACTTGGCACACCATCTGACTATGCTGAGAGCTCACTGAAGACTGAGATCCTAAACAGTGGCAAGACTATGACTCCTGAGGATACCAAGAGTGAGGGAGGAGTTGGTAACAAGAGGAAGAGATCCATGCTGGCAGAAGAGGATGTTGTTCTATTCACTGGCATGGCAGAGGCAGTGAAGGATGTTGCTGATGCTATTAGGTTGACCAAGGTTGAGGATTCCCACCCTGAGCTATATGGTGCTGTTATGTTTGTGCCATGCTTCACTGAAGAAGCACTGATGTGTGCTATGGCCATCTGCTGGACAACAAGGCCTTGGGTTCAGCTTTTGTCAAGATGTCTGACTCCCACCGTGAGCTGTGGCTAAGGATCTACTTGGCCAAGCACTACTACATGTGAAGGCTTCATAGCTTGGGGTTGATCCTTTTGTGCAGTGCCTGCATTATCATGGTGGTCTTCTGATGCAGTGCCTATCCCTGTGCAGTGGTGGCCTCTTTTGTGCATACCTAACTACAGCTAGTGGATGTGTAGTGGGTTGACCTTCTCTTTTGTGCAGTTGATCTGATCCTGCATAGCTTACTAACACTAACATATAGTTAGTGTCTTAGATAACCCTGCACCTACAACCTAGATCAACCTAGTGGTGGCAATCTAACCATGAGTCCATTGCCAATGATGTGAACCTTGTGGTTCTGAACTTTATATGGGCACCAGCCTGTGCATGTGATTTGCACAATTTCATTCTGAGCACTTGCCTTATTGCCTGTGATGTTTGTTTTCTTATATCTGAGCACATGTCCATTGCCTGTGATGATTTATGACTGAACTGAGCACTTGTCCATTGCATGTGATGTTTTTGGATTGATCTAAGCACATGTTCATTGCCTGTGATGTTTTTTGATTGATCTAGCCTTTTGCCTCACCGGATCTGGGACCACTCCCTCGCCGTGGGAGCACCTTCGGAGAGGTATGTGCTCCACCTCAATCTCCTCTTCTCTGCTCAGTAGTTCATCGATTCATGGCTTCCTAAACCTTCCCCTCTCTCTCTGCAGGTGCTGTGGATCTGAGGCTATACAGGCAAGTGATTTGTCCCCCTCTATGGGGGTATTAACCCCTATACCCTTACGGCTAAGCTTGGGCCAACCCGGATCGATGGGTCTGGTCCATCCGAAAGACGACGTGCGGCCCAGCCAACCTGGTTGGAGTCCCACGCAAGGAGTCAAGGCGGATTTGGCGATCAAGCAGGATCCTGGTCGGTTAGAATAGGAATCCTTATCCGGCCACATATGGCAATTGTAACTGACTAGGATTAGTTTCCAGATCTATAACCCTGCCCCCGGACTATATAAGGCGGGCAGGGGATCCCTCTAAAAAACATCTCTCATTGACATACAACAATACAAATCAGACGTAGGACGTAGGTATTACGCCTTCTTGGCGGCCGAACCTGGATAAAACCTCGTGTCCGTCTTACATCACCGTCTTGTTTGTGGCTTGCGCATCTGTCTGCCGACAATCTACTACCTTGGGCACACCCTTAGGTAGACTGCCGACCATATTTCATCGACAGTGGCGCGCCAGGTAGGGGGTGTGCGTACTGCTCTCCAAGCAAACAAGATGGTCATCTCCTCCGGCTCCATGGCTACGCCGAGCGGCCTCACGTTCACCGTCGGCCAGATCACATGGACCACCAGCTCCGATGACTTCGTTGCCATGACCACGGAGAAGGCATGGATTCAGTCTGCGCCGACCACTACTTCCTCTGCATCGGCTACGGCTCCAACCACGACGGATACGGCTCCGACCACGACGGATCTAGCTCCGACCACGGTACATCTGGCTCCGACCATGCCTACATCATCTTCAGCCATGCCGACAACCCGTCATCCGCTTCCCCGCTACAAAGGGAAACAGATCGACAACACCGACCTGCTCGATTCCATCGATCGGGTCGGCATCAAACTCACTGAAACCCTAGCTCTGGTAAGTACGATTCAAAGTCAACCTAATGAGAAGGTAACCGCTTCCCACAACAGATCTACTCGACCAGCTCGGACCAGTCGTCCTACATGACTTGGTACAGATCTCGTGGACATATCTACTCCTGAGGGGCGCTCCGCTCGTCGCCGGCCAGTCTTCGCGATGGGTCTTCAACTCTCTGAGTACAAAGCCTCGACAGGGAGACACCAGGCCCAGCCCTATGGCCTGCGAAACGCTGCCTCCAGCTACGCGTATAACTTACAACGCCGCTTGGATCTGTGTCCTATACACCGACCTCAGCTGAAGCCACGCAACTTCGTCAACATGGTCCGGATTGAAGATTATCAAGAAAGATCCGTCCACACAGTCCAAGAGGGCAACTACAGCTCCTCGTCTAGCATCGCATCTAATGCATCTGTCCACACCGAGCTTCAGCATCACGTAGATGAAGGCGTCAAATATGATCTGGATCTCCCAGACCACGCCCCGGGTTCCCCCAATTTCTGTCTTTCCCGTCAAGACGAGGGGATTTGATCCATGTTGTCAGCAATGACGAGCCGCCAGCAGTTGGCGAAACAGAACAAGAAAGAACTACTCGCGAAGCACGCAATATTGACCGGTTTAATCACCGACAGATCGAAGCTGAAGCAGACCAGGAGGCACGGCGCATAAGGGTCCAGCCATGTGACCTCAACAATGCTTTCGATAGGGTGGGGGACAAACAAGTCTTTAAGACTCCAAGCGCCAACGTAGCTGTCGCCATGGTGACAATACAGCGGCTACCCAACACTCCCGAGACCCAGGCAGTTCGCGATGACATACAAGCTTATCTGACGGCTGCTATGGCTCAGACCGCAGAGATGATAAATCAAGCCCGGGCTCCATCCATTTTAGTCGAATCAAGCCATAGCCGCCAATACTCAAGTCGTTCACAGCCACTCAACCAATGTGGCTCGCGCAACAATGACCCATCGGACAACCGTCAAGGCGGAAACGGTGGTCATGATGGTGGTCAGGACGACAACCGCTGCCGGGAGGATAACCGCCATGACGTTCGAGATGACAACCGCTGAGATAACCGTGACAATCGCCGTGATAACCACGGTCGCAGGGCTAATCCAGATGGCAATCGAGATCGCCGCGATGGCAATAACGACCTCCGCCATTACCTCGGTGGACGTGACCTGCGTGCTCGCATCAACCAGAGAGCCAACGATCATGCATCCCATGAAAGCTATCGCCGTATGGAATATGACACTGCCCACGGCCCGCCGGGTTTGAAGCAGTTTACTCCACACCTTCGCCAAGTCATATGGCCCAAAAATTTCAAACTCAAAAAACTTCAAAAGTACGACGGCAAGGAAAATCCCGAATTATGGGTCATGCTCTATGAGACCGCGTGCAGATCAGCCATGGTGGACGAACACGTCATGTCTAACTATTTCCCAGTCACTGTTGGCCATGCAGGTCACCAATGGCTAGTTAGCTTGCCTGCAAACTACTTTGACTCTTGGCAGGAGCTCAAGCAAGCCTTCATCGACAACTTCATCGCTACTTGTGAACAGCCAGGCAACAAATATGATCTGCAACGGATTCGAGATCGAAAAGATGAGCCACTACGCGAGTACGTCCGGCGCTTCTCGGAGATGCGCATCAAGGTCCCATCAATCTCCGACAACGAGGCAATCAAGGCTTTCGTCACTGGCCTCCGCTTCCATGACTCCCTAAGGGACAAGCTCCTCCGCAAGAGACCTAAATCAGTCACAGCGCTCCTGGCCACCGTCAAGAAATACGCGGATGCTGACGACGCTAAAAAGATAATTGTTGAAGAAGCAGCAAGGGTTCCATGTTCCGACCACCCCCACACCACGACGATTACCGCGACAGTCGTGGTCGGAACAACAATTTTGACCGCTGCAACCAGCGCAATGACTCCCGCGACAACCATGACCAACGTAATCAGCGGCGTAACCGCCGTGACGATTACAGGAGCAAGCAGCTTGGGAAGACGACGGCGAGGTCAATACCGTTAAAAAGGGGGGCGGACGTCGTAACTACGAAGATGACTACGCCAAAGCATTGAAGGGGCCCTGCCAGCTCCATCCTAAGTCAAACCATACCATGGAGAATTGTCGTGTCCTCAAGACTATCTACACGCGTCAATAGATTCCGAATACGTCCGACAAGCCTAACGACGCAGGGGAATAGCGCAACGAGGATAACGATGACGACGATGCAGACCCTCGTCATAAATACGTCAAGCCAACTGATCGCATGCACACCATCATCGGCGGTAAGGTGTCCATTGAGACCAAACGAGAACGCAAGCTGCTCGCCCGCGCTTGCTTGAACGTTGCAAACACCGAAAACCTTCTCATCGATCCGCGGCTCCCTCCATGGTCTCACCGTGAAATCTACTTCAGCAGGAAGGACCAATGGGCCGCCATACCTGAGCCAGGGCGTTTTCCCCTGGTCCTCAATCCTTGTATCAACAAGGTTTAGTTCGACAGGGTACTTATCGACGGCGGCAGCTCCATCGATATACTGTTCAAGAACAGCCTGCCCGCCCTGAAAATAGCCCAGGCGGACCTGAAGCCGTACAAGGCACAGTTCTGGGGCGTTCTCCCCAGACAGAGCTCTACACCTCTCGGGCAGATCATGCTACCTGTGCAATTTGGGACTTCGGACCACTTTCGCACCGACTACGTCAACTTTGTGGTCGCTGACTTTGATGGCACCTACCATGCTATTCTTGGTCGACCGTCGCTCACCAAGTTCATGGCCATACCTCATTACAGGTATCTGGTGCTCAAGATGCCTACCGAGAAAGGAGTTCTAACCCTCAAGGGCAACGTATATGCAGCTTATACCTGCGAGGACGATAGCTTCAAAATAGTAGAGGCCCACGACCTCTCTATTCGCATGGCCGAGACCATGCTCGACGCTAAGAAGACCTCAGCCAACCACCTAGAGATCCCAGACCTCGAGACTCCATGCAAGAACATCAAGTCAAAGGAGCACAAGGTGATCCAGCTGGTCGACGGTGACTCCAGCAAAACGGCCCTTATCGGGGCCAACCTGGATCCCAAATCGGAAGACGCGCTCGTCGGGTTCTTGAGGAGCAACGTGGATGTGTTCGCATGGAAACCTGCCGACATGCCCGGTGTACCTCGGAACTTGATCGAGCACTCCTTAAATGTCAACAGCAAGGCCAAACCTATCAAGCAGAAGCTACGATGGTTCGCTCGCGACAAAAAGGAGGTGATTAGGGTAGAAGTGACATGGCTTTTGGCAGCCAGATTTATCAAAGAAGTGTATCATCCGGAATGGTTAGCCAACCCGGTTCTTGTACGCAAAAAGAATAATGAATGGAGAATGTGTGTTGATTACACTGATCTCAACAAACACTGCCCTAAGGACCCCTTCGGCTTACCTCGCACAGACGAGGTCGTAGATTCAACCGATGGTTGTGAGCTCCTTTCCTTTCTCGATTGCTACTCTGGTTATCACCAGATCGCTCTCAAAAAGGACGATCAGATCAAGACATCTTTCATCACGCCTTTCGGCGCCTACTGCTACACGACTATGTCGTTCGGGCTCAAGAACGCCGGGGCTACATACCAACGCGCCATTCAAGCCTGCCTCACAGACGAGATAAAAGATGACATAGTAGAGGCCTATGTGGATGATGTAGTTGTCAAAACCAAGGAAGCACATACCCTTGTTGACAACCTAAAACGTACCTTCACGGCCCTCAATACATTCCAATGGAAGTTAAACCCAAAGAAGTGCATCTTTGGTGTTCCTTCTGGTATATTGCTAGGCAACGTCGTCAGTTACGATGGCATACGCCCTAATCCGGAGAAAGTCAAAGCTGTCTTAGACATGAAGCCCCCCAAAAAGGTGAAGGATGTCCAGAAGCTTACCGGATGCATGGCCGCTCTAAGCCATTTCATATCAAGATTAGGAGAAAAAGGGCTACTATTTTTCAAACCGCTCAAAGCATCCGAGAAGTTTGAGTGGTCGGAGGAAGCAGACACTGCCTTCACGTAGCTAAAACATTACCTTACATCACCTCCAGTCCTCACTGCTCCCAGAGAAGACGAAACTCTCCTACTTTACATTGCAGCAACCAATCGGGTGGTCTCCACTACCATGGTGGTCGAGCGCGATGAGCCAGGCCACGCCTATAAGGTACAGTGGCCAATTTATTTCATCAGTGAGGTACTCAACGAATCCAAGACCAGGTACCCATAGATTCAGAAACTGCTCTACGCCATACTGATAACATCCCAAAAGTTGAGACATTACTTCGACGGATATCGTGTGGTGGTCATGACCGAGTATCCTTTGGGGGACATCATCCGCAATAAGGATGCGAACGGGCACATCGTCAAATGGGCAATGGAGCTATGCCCCTTCTCCTTGGAATTTGCAAGCCGTACTACAATCAAGTCTTACGCACTCGTCGATTTCGTCGTCGAGTGGACAGACTTAAGCACGCCTGCCTCTTCGGGATCTGACGAATATTGGACGATGTACTTCGACGGCTCTCTCAACATTGATGGTGCGGGAGCAGGAGTTCTTTTTGTGTCACCATCCAAGGAGCAGCTCCGGTACGTCCTCAGGATTTATTTCCCGGCATCTAATAATGCTGTCGAATATGAAGCATGCCTTCATGGTTTACGCATCGTGGTTGAGCTTGGTGTTAAACGTCTCTACGTCTACGGAGACTCGGCTCTGGTCATCAACCAACTCAACAAGGACTGGGACACGACCAGCGAAAAGATGGATGCATACTGCAAATCGATAAGAAAGCTGGAGGGTAGGTTCTATGGCATCGAGTACATACACGTGGTCCGGGACAAGAACCAAGCAGCGGATGTGTTGTCAAAGTTAGGATCATCCCGAGCCAAGATCCCACATGGCGTATTCATCCAAGACCTACTCACGCCTTCCATTGACGACGAAGATTCCACGGTCGACAAAGCTCCAGACATGCAATTAGTGGCTACGGTTCCGGTGCCGAGCACAACCGAGCCGCCTTAGACCACTCATGAGCCAGACTAGAGAACACCTTTCATCAAGTACTTAACAGATGGTAGCGGTTATACTGATCGGACAGAAAACGAGCGCCTGATGCGTCGTAGTAAGCAGTATCTGCTCGTCGATGGCAAGTTATGGCGCAAAAACGCAAAGGAGGAAATCTTGATGAAGTGTATAACCCAGGAAGAAGGCGAGCATCTCCTGGACCAAATCCACTTTGGCTCCTGCAGCAACCACGCGGCCTCAAGAACACTGGTCGGTAAGGCTTTCCGAGCAGGGTTCTATTGGCCGTCAGCAGTAGCCGACGCAGAGAAGCTAGTCCGCCACTGTGAGGGTTGTTAGTTTTTCACCAAGAGAATCCACGTACCAGCACATGAGATCCAGACGATACCAGCCTCTTGGGCCTTCGCATGCTAGGGACTGGATATGATCGGGCCCTTCAGACCGGCTCCTGGGAAATTTACATGCGTCTTTGTGCTGATTGACAAATTCTCTAAGTGGATAGAATACATGCCTTTGGTATAGGCATCTTCAGAAAAGGCTGTAACGTTCCTCGACCAGGTCATCCACCGTTTTGGCATACCCAACAGCATCATCACCGATTTGGGTACTCAGTTCACCGGGAACGCTTTTTGGGACTTCTGCGATGAAAGGAGCATAGTAGTAAAATACGTCTCGGTGGCGCACCCTAGAGCCAATGGACAAGTCAAGCGGGCAAATGGCATGATCTTGGACGCATTGAAGAAGAGGATGTATAGAGAAAACGACAAAGCCCCCGGAAGATGGCTCAAGGAGTTACCAGCTGTGGTCTGGGGCCTCCGAACTCAGCCTAGTCGTAACACCGGCGTCTCACCATACTTTATGGTTTATGGCGCTGAGGCAGTCCTCCCACCAGATATAGCTTTCAGACCAACAAGGGTAGAGAACTTCGACGAGGGCAAGGTCAATGAAGTACGGGAGCTAGAAGTAAACAGCACAGAAGAGAAAAGGCTTGATTCTTGTGTACGTACGGCCAAATACCTTGCTGTTTTGCGCAGGTACTACAACAAGAATGTTAAAGAACGGTTCTTCGTGGTTGGGGACTTGGTCCTGAAGTGGAAGACGAACCAGGCTGATGTACACAAACTCGCAACTCCATAGGAGGGACCCTTCATGATCAAGGAAGTCACACGACCAACGTCTTATAGGTTAGCTCACCTGGACGGTACGGACGTACCAAACTCGTGGCACATCGATAAGCTTAGACGTTTCTATGCTTAACTACTGAGATATGTACTCCTCTTGGACTTTTGATTTAATTCAATAAAGCAATTATGATTTCTCCGACCACTCTAATGTGTCACTTCGAGTTTTATGGTTATTCTAACTTAGCCAGTAAAAGCCGACCACCACTCCTTCTACGGTTTTCAGAGCAGGCCCTGTCTCCGGTTCCTCCCAATACATGCATGGGATCCGCTCTCTACGTTACAGGTGATCGGCAGGTCCCCCTTGGTTTAACTTGTCTGTGTCTACATGTGCATAGGTCACTGGACCTCACACTCCGACCACATGGAAAACTAGGGCTGCACAAACTTTTCGGGACGATGTGTCGAGCACGATGGTACAACTAAACAGAACGTTAACATGTTCTTACTTAGTTACACCAACATAAAGTATCAAGCTTAAATACGCTTTATACAAAGCAAACAAGCTTATAATAATATACAGTTACGTTATTGCAAGCTTGCCTGAAGAGGCTCAAGTTCACAATAACACAACTATGTCCTCCTTCTACAGCTCTAAGCCTATTACATTAGCTGGTCGGGGCGCATGGCACTTATTGCTTGCCACTTCCGATACCCTACTCGAGTCTCGGGGACTCTTATGCTAGTCGAGCTGAAGGGGATGGCCCCGCCGGTGCCTAGCTGGCCGAGACCGCAGGCTTCGTTGGTTGGCTTGCAGCTGATGGCATTTCCAGCTGACTTGTCGATGGCGTACCCTGTACAGGTGCTGTCCCACCTCCACACAGGTTAATATCGCCAATTATCTTTGACGACAAGTCCAGCTAGGCCGTCCGAAGCTCCTCTGCCTTGTCTGGGTCTACCTCCTTCGGGTACCTAGCCTCCAGGCGCTTGAGATCGATCAGGGGGTAGTGGGCACGCACCATGCTTAGTACATGGGCACCCGTGTACTCACCAGCCTCCTTCACGAACTCTTGGAACCATCCCCACGCTTGTCTACATCTCTCGACCAGTCTGAGCTGGGGCGTCCTCGGCTCTTCCTCTGTGAGCGCCGGGTCAATAAGGTCGAGGACAGGCACAATGCCAGTTGCCACTTCTTGGCACCGGTTCTTCCACGTGTCCCGCTCCTCGGTGGCCTTGAGGCATCGTGCTTTCCAGTCGTCACACTCTTTGATCACGCCCTCTAGGTGCTTCTTGGCATTGACTTTCAAAACTGAACATAGTACAAGACATCAAATGTGATGACACAACAAGGCAAGGTGGGCAACAGAATGAGAAAGGTGATCTGGAATACTTACTTTTTAGTTCCTCCTTCATTTTGGTGGTGTGGTCTTGGAGTTGAGACTGGCTGCGTGCCAGTTTCATGTTGTCCTCCTTCAGGCGACCACACTCTGCAGTCACACGGCTATTTTCCCCTTGGAGGCGGGTCACTTCAGCTTCTAAACCTGCATTACAGCTGTTACTGCCAAGAAAACAACAACACAAGTCCTGCACTTGTTATGATAAGATGAAAATTTACTTGTTTTCTCCCGCTCTTTGTTATTGAGCTGGCCGACCAGGTTTTGGTTCTGTGCTTCTCGCTCTGTCCTCTCCTGGTCGGCGGCTTCAAGTTGGCGCCGCAAGCGTTCCACTTCGGTCGCCAGTTCTTTATTGGTCGCCGTGATCCCTTCAATCTGGTCGAAGCACCTCTTTCGGTATTTTGTGGTTTTCATCAAGTCCTGCATATAGACAAGCTAAGTCAGACAGTTCGACTACATAACAGGGTCAAGGATTCAAGCCAAACATACCTGGACTTTTGTCACCAGACGCTTGGCCGCCCATTCAACTCTTAGGGTCTCTTCGACCTCTGGGATTTCTTCGTGCATAACCCATTTGTCATTCCGCCAGCGCGACACATATACGTGTTGTCGCCTATCTTGGGGATGGCCCAGGACCTCTTCTACTTCTTCCTCTTCAGCCTCCTGTTTGGGAGGCGGCGCTGGTCTGGAGTCTGCAGACTCCACGACCACCAGGGCTTTTCCACGAGCCGTCGCATCAGCAAGAGTGCTCTATGCCACTTCTGGCTGCTGCTCCTCGGCTAGATCTGGTTCTCTTGGCGCCAAGGTATCCGCCTCAGCAGGGTCTATGCTCGGAGCACTTGTACTCTGCTCGACTGTCTTCTGGACTAGCCGCTCGGGGACTGACGTCTGGTCGTCCGCCTGCTGAGGTCCCAGCGGAGTTCCTACTACAGGCTCCTCCACGGCTGGCTGCTGGGCAGTTTGTCCCGTCATTGCTGGCGAAGTTGTGCTGCACCCGGCTAGCTGGTCAGGGTTCTCGGTGGACGCCGACCTAATATATCAGAGACAAGTTCAGAAGATAATAGTATCCAATGCAAATTACAAGCTTACATCAAAGATATAGATACTTACAGCTTCGATTTGCGGAATGATGTGGTGAAGGAGCGTCTCCTCGATCGCCCCTGCTCCGCGTGCTCGGCAGGTTCCACTGGGACTCTTTCCACCTCCGATACAGGCGTCGGGGTTTGATGCTCGACGTTTCCCTCGCTTGTCCTCTGTGTTGTAGTGGTCGGTGATGCGACCACTGCTGGCATAGAGGAGCCACCCTGCTCCGTTGACCCCATTTGTCTTCTCCTCTTTTGAGGGACGAGCCAGAAGATGTCCGCATCCTCTGCTTCGTCGTCCGACAGGGGAAGATGGCTTGGTGTCGTTTGCTGGTAGCTGGACGCTTGCCAGCGGCTCTGGTCGATGCATCCTCCATAGTCTCGAGTGCCGCCCAGTGGACGTCGTCGATCCTGGCGCTGGTCTGGGCGGCTGGGCCAGCAGCTTGCGGCCAATCCACACCAGGGGGAGGCGACACGAACACTGCTGCCTGGTCACGACCATTACACTGAGACACAAAACGGGGACAACAGTCAATTTCTTGTTACAACATGACTCTACAGTTAAAAGGAGGCATCATTTACCTTTGGGGGAGGTCAAGCCAGCTTGAAGGCGTGCTCGATGTCGTTCAGCCTAACATAATTGGGATCGGCCAGGTTGAATAGCTCCCCAATCCTGGCCTTGATTTCCATCTTGTCGAGCGGCTCCTTCCTGGTCCTTGTTGGATCTGCGCTCCCCTGGTACTCGAAGCCTGGATGAACCCTCTTCTGGCAGGGCTGGATCCTTCGGCTGATGAAGTTCCTGACCACACTTGGGCCATCTAGCTTTCCCCATGGGATCATTCCGAGCAGTTCGGCGATCTGCTCCAGGTTCTCGGGCTTCTCTGTCCAGCTATTCTTCTTCTCCGGAATTAGCCCCATGTCGCACAGGGTGATGGTGTTCGGCTCTTCATGGATGTAGAACCACTTCTTGTACCACTCGTCCAGCGAGGTGTTCCAGGGGCAGTGCAAGTATTGGGCCTTCATGCCGTCGCGCAGATTCAGGTAGACGCCTCCGGCTATCTTCGAGCCACCGCTCCCTTTCTTCCGAAGATAGAACAGGTGGCGAAAGAGGTCGAAATGGGGCTAGAAGCCACCATAAGACTCGCAGAGATGGATGAAGGTGGAGACAAGAAGAATAGAGTTGGGATGCAGATTGCAAATCCTAATCTCGTAATACAAGCAGAGACCCTGAAGGAAAGGGTGCACTAGAATCCCGAAACCCCGTTTGAAGAAGTCTTTGAAAACCACAATCTCACCTGGTTGTGGATCGGGGAAGCTTTCTCCTTTCGGCGCACGCCATCCCGCGAGTGCCTTGTTGTGGAGCACTCCCATGGCGACGAGGTCTTCGATGGTCTACTCATTGCTCCGTGACTTCCACCACTCCTTCGCCATGACTTCGCCTTTCTTCTGGGCGTCTCTCTTTGCCATTAGCCTGTCCTTACTAAGGGGGTGGATGCGGTGGCGAGGGGGTTGGCAATAATTTTTGGAGGAATAGGGTTTGGTAAGAGGAAGAAGAAGGTTGCGGCGGCAAATGACAATGGGGAACGGTGTGAGTAACTTACCAGATCTACATTATATAAAACAAAGAGCTCCGTCGTTTCGTCCGACCGAGATTATTGGGAGACGTGCGCACGCGCCGCAGACGGTTGTTCACACAACCTCGAGATCTACGCCAATAAACGCGCTCCTTTGTTACCAGTGTACGCGCCTCTTCGTTGATAGTGTAAGAGGGCCCACACTGATGCACCTCTATACAGGTGCCAAGCGACTGTTTGCCAGAAAAGAGTAAGAAGACAGAATGACGTACTATACCCATCTACTTTTTTGACTAGGCGTGTCAGACTGGACTTGGCAGAGAATGGAGATAAATAAATACACCGAATAAATACATCAATGGCGTTCGTGTTTTCGATGCCTGTTTTGCGCTCAAGGATGAATCAGACTCTTACAATGCTCTGGGACCGCCCAGACCACTGCCATGCTCGGGGACTGCCCAGACCACTACCGTGCTCGGGGACTGCCCAGACTACTGCCGTGCTTGGGGATTGCCTAGACCACTGCCGTGCTCGTGGACCACCCAGACCACTGCCGTGCTCAGGGACTGCCCAGACCACTGCCGTGCTCGTGGACTGCCCAGACCACTGACGTGCTCAGGGACTGCTCCGACCACTAACGTGCTCGGGGGCTACTCCAACCACTGTCGTGCTCAGGGACTACTCCAACAACTGATGTGCTTAGGGACTATCTCGACCACTGCTCGGAGAAGCGTTCTCCTCGGCTACATGTGATTTGTACTCACATATAGTTGAGAGACATTTATTTAGACCTTGCTACAAGGCTCATACTTCGCCTTCCAGCAAGCTCGGGGACTACATCGGTACGATGCACCTGCCGGTGCATCTCGTATCGCCTGTACGACGATTGGGTTCTCAACTTAACTGGGAATTCTTTTTAGACCCTAGCACCACGTGCCTACTTCACCTACTACCAGGCTCGGGGACTAAGTGGGCACACTTCACCTTGCGGTGAATGTGCTTGTTTTTCGACCACTACGCCTCTGATGATCAAAGATGCTACGCTTCAAGACGCACTTACATTTCTTTTCAGAAATACAAGTGGGCACACTTCCCGAGACGGAAATCTTTTTCTTTTTTCTTAAGAGCACCATACATTCTTCGGACAACCTATTTCTCCGGCGACGACGGTGGTCAAGAGATGTCAAGGACTCGGGCCTTACTTGTCGGAGAAGGTCGAAATGGCGTGTCGCAGCATAATACATGGTGCTCGGGGACTAGCTGTGGGGGTATTAACCCCTATACCCTTACGGCTAAGCTTGGGCCGGCCCGGATCGATGGGTCCGGTCCATCCGAAAGACGACGTGCGGCCCAGCCAACCTGGTTGGAGTCCCGCGCAAGGAGTCAAGGCGGATTTGGCGATCAAGCAGGATCCTGGTCGGTTAGAATAGGAATCCTTATCCGGCCACATATGGCAATTGTAACTGACTAGGATTAGTTTCCAGATCTGTAACCCTGCCCCCCGGACTATATAAGACGGGTAGGGGATCCCTCTAAAAAACATCTCTCATTGACATACAGCAATACAAATCAGACGCAGGACGTAGGTATTATGCCTTCTTGGCGGTCGAACCTGAATAAAACCTCATGTCCGTCTTGCGTCACCGTCTTGTTTGTGGCTTGCGCATCTGTCTACCGACAATCTACTACCTTGGGCATACCCCTAGGTAGACTGCCGACCATATTTCGTTGACACCCTCCCTTTGCCTCTTCCTCTTCATTTTGAAACCCTAATACTTGGTGATGGAACCCTCACTGAATGTTCCCTCACAATCTCGCTGCAGGCACCTAATGCCTCATGCCAATGATGTTTTCTTTTTAGGCTGAGCACATGCCTTATTTACAATTACTGTTTGGAACATCTGAGCATATGCCTCTTTGCTATTTTTGGTTCTGGTATGTTGTTACTTGTGGACGAAAGACTGGGATTTTTACAAGTTGGGAGGAGTGTCATGAACATGTGAATGTGTTTCCTGGAGCACTCTTCAAGAAATACAAGACCAAAGAAGAAGCTATTGCTGCCTTCTTTGGGACGGCCGACAACGAAGATGTCAATTTGGGAGACAAGGCAATGAAGAACCATGGGACGGCCGAAAAAGAAGTTGCCTCCTTTAAGTCAAAAGATGTTATGTTAATAGTGTTGTAATTCTGTTGTTAGTTATGGTCATTGTTAAGCTGATGTAGTCAATCATATGTAAACTAAGCATATGAAGGTTGGAAGGTATACTCACCACATGATGCAGGAGGTATTCGAATCTTGAGTTTGTGCAACCAACCAAACACCCTAACATGCATCTCTCTGTCCCATCTGTCTATCACAGGTAACCAAACAAAAGCTCACACCAGTTAGGCTCTTTTGAACCGAGCAACCAAACAATGCCTAGTTGCATGCGTTCGGCCAGGGCCTGGCGGGGGGATACGAGCTAGGCTGAGCTCAACAACGTAGGCGTGGCTTTGCGATTCGATGCTGGCGCCACAGTACCATGGCAGTGGCGTTGCTGCTGCACTGCACTGCTGCGGCTGCTGTTCTCCGATGACAATGGACAGACAGGAAGGCAACAGCTAGCAGGCGACAGGAGGAAGCGGGGTCCCCAACTCTCCGCCCCCGGCTCCCGGCGGCAAGGCCAGCAGGGCCAGGGACTAGCTAGGGGAGAGTGCGTGTACGGAGTAGAAGCAAACAGCAAAGGCTCGAAAGCGGCAGCGACCAGCGAGCCAGCGACGGCAGATTGAGGTCGTACCTTGCAAGATCTCTGGTTTTCAGTTTCGACTAAATTGCCTTATAAGCCCTTGTTTAGTTGGACCTCAAATTTCAAAAAAGTGCTACAGTACCTGTCATATCGAATGTTTGTGGCCCATGTATGGAGCATTAAATATAGATGAAAAAAAAACTAATTGCACAGTTTGGTGGAAAATTGCGAGACGAACGTTTTGAGCCTAATTAGTCCATGTTTGAACACCAATTGCCTAATAAAAACGAAGGTGCTACAGTATTCCCAAATTCCAACTTTCTGAAACTAAACAAGGGCTAAATCATGGCGGAAAGTACTGCCAGCTGATTTAACGTGAGAAAAAAACACTGAGCTGGGTTTGCTTGCACCAAATTTATTCCGTTCAGTGTGGGGACGGGGGACGGGGGACGGGCGGAGTGTGAAGGAGGGCTAGCCGGCTAGGGCCTACTAGGGGTGCTGCTGAACTGCTGGTGCATCCCCTGCGCCCGGTGAATTCTGCGCGACACCGTGCTTTTCATTCTTTGCGTCTTGACGAATTGAAAAGCCGGCTTATAACTTGCGTCTTGACGAATTGATAAAACCAACTTGTTGATTTTTTTATACAAAACTACCTCACACCGATGAACTAAACAATAAGTTGACAGCCATAGGAAAAAGGGAATGCAATCTGTTGCCCTGAGCATGTAGGGTCTTTCCTTGCTGCTCAAACTGATAAAAAAGAAAAGGTTCCTTGGTTGCCAACTCCCCCGACCGGATAAAACTAAATGTGGATGCAGGTTTTGATCCCCACTTCGGTCATGCTGGGCTTGGTTTCATTGCAAGGAACCATGTGTGCGAGGTTTTGTTCTCTGGATGGTCAAGCAATTAGCGATGCAGGTCAGCTGAAGAAGCAGAATGTCTTGCTGCTTGGGTAGGTCTAAAACATACCCTCGCCTTCTGGAAAGGGCGCCTCTGGCTAGAATCAGACTGTTTTGTGACGGTATGCTATTTGAAGGACTCGTGCAGAAATCGTTCTGTAATATGCCACATTATCGAAGAAGCAAAGGAAGTCCTTCAGCGTTTCTAGGAATTCAGAGTTTTCAAATACCACCGGGGCACAAACGAGGCAGCTCATGAGTTGTCAGTTTGGTAGGAGAGAGCTTTTTGATGTTTTATTGCTAATGGCATTCCGGCTGCGTGTCAGCGGCTTTAGCTCCAGTTTGTAACCACGTTGTTTTAATATAATTAAGCTCTCCCCTTTCAAAAAAAAAAGATAAAACCAACTTGTTGATTTTTTATTATATAAGGATAACAACATCTTCAAAAGTTTGGTAAATCCACTTCCAGATTCTTTTGGCAGGACGAAAAAAACTTCCACCACCCTTTAGACGTTCAACTGAATTGAATCTCCGGCCACTATTTTTAGGTATGTGAGAAGAGAGCAAACAATGGAGATTTTGTTTTCTAGGTTTTGGCTGTGAGTTAAGGTATCAAGATGGTATGGAATAGTTAGCCATGGATACGGGGACAACTATCACCACCACTTGGGAGGTTCCTTAAAATTGGATCTCCGGCCACCATTTCTGATATGAGAATACCATCTTAGAAGGTAAAATAGGCAATGGAGATTTTGTTTTAGAGGTTCTAAGTGTGAGTCAGGTGACGGGGATGGCTCGTCGTAGGGTGGCCGGTGACGACGTTGATGTGGCGCGAGGCAGTGACCAAAAATCTGAATGGACCTGCTTTTTTAAGAAAATAAATTATTGGAAACTATTGGTGATGTGGGTTGTTTTCCTTTTTTTAAAAGATTACTGGAAAAATTATAAAACCAGATCTTTTGATTATTTTTTGACATCGTTGGATATTGAGGTCGTGCCTTGGAAGATCTCTTGTTTTGTTTGCTTTGCGTATACAGAGGTCATTTCTTTTATTTAATCACTTTTTTTCTTATATTATATTTAAAGAAACACTACTTCCTTTATTTGTGCAGAATAATTTCACTTTGTCGGCAAAAACGATCGTTTGGCAGCACATGTGTGGTATAAAACGAGCCAACATAAATACAAAGGCAACCTACGTTTGTTGAATGTAGTTCGGTGGTCCATCCAACGATAGCGTTGTGTGATCGAGTGCTTTTGTCATGTCTCGAGTGAATAGTGTCATATGTTGTTGGCACGTACGTATAGTACAGAAAAATTGCGTACTACTAGGAACGATATCAATATATATATTATCAGTGCTATCGAATTGGTGGTCCTTACACGACAGCTTGTGCGTTGGGGAGTTCATGTGAGGTTACGTGAAGGGGGTGTTTGGATCTGGCTACTAAAATTTAGAAGGTATGTCGGAAGAATATTGCACGGAGTGTTCGGATACTAATAAAAAAATAAATTACATAATCCATTAGTACTTCACGTGACGAATTTTTTAAGTCTAATTAATCCGTTATTAGCACATGTTTACTGTAGCAAAACATTGTCAAATCATGGACTAATTAGGCTCAAAAGATTTGTCTCGCAAATTAGTCACAAACTATGTAATTAGTTTCGTAATTAGTCTATATTTAATACTCCATACATGTGTCCAAATATCCAATGAGACAGCGACTAAAATTTAAGAGGGACAACCAGACACCCCCTAAATCAGGAATCGTCGTGTATGCTTTATGTATCTATCATCTATTTGGCTACGTACTCAAAATAAGGCTCCGTTTAGTTGCCAAAAAATTTTGCATAGTACCCGTCACATCGAATCTTGCGACACATGCATGGAGTACTAAATGTAGATGAAAAAAAAACTAATTACACAGTTGAGTGAGAAATCGCGAGACGAAACTTTTGAACCTAATTAGTCCATAATTAGACACTAATTACCAAATACAAACGAAAATGCTACAGTAGCCAAAACCCAAAAAATTTTGGATCTAAACGCGCCCATTGGGATAGTGCTCTCGTTTGGCCCACTCATCGATGTTTTACCCGTAAGTTGTTTTAATTGTTAAAAGTTATTCATGTTCGGTGTTCTCTAACAATTCCTATGAACTTGTTGCTGGCCCTTGAGGTTCATATGCTGATCCATGAGATCAAGATCAACATGGGCAGCTCCAACAGTATTAAAAGAGCCAGCTTATATAATATATTTGTTTAATAAGAAGGATAGATAACGATAAGAGTAGCTTCAACGGTGATCTATGAACTAGCTGTCACAGAACCGATCAATTTATAAGAGCACAAGTATAATGTCAACCACCGGAGCGGTCACGCTGTCATACTTGAGCCCATATAAACCCAATAGTCTATCAAGTGTCGTGAAGAACCTCGAAACATAACCAACATACAAACGAAGATCGTATATGATTCAACACACATGTCACATGTTACATAAAGTTCACAAATAATTCAACATACATCGAGTACAAATAAAGTTATTACAATACAAAGTTCAAATTTAGTAGCGGAAGCAACATAGTTGTGAAACCATCACACGCACGGTTCAGATACATGCCAGTTCCATGATCATTTCCAACAAAAGTAGATAGAGAAGCTACTAGAAAAGGCCTTGCCCGTCGGCCTCATTCCTCGTCCACGGCGGCAGAGAAACAATTCTTGCAATAACTATGATACACAATACCATCTGCAACAAGTGATAAATAAACCCTAAGTACGAGAATGTACTCAGCTAGACTTACCCGTCATACACCAAAAATAAAGAGACACCAAGGATTATGCAAGGCTGTAGAAGGTAGAGCTGGCTTGACAACATTATGCATAAAAGCTAAAGTAATACATGTCTTGATCTGTTTAGTTATTCTAGCAATAAGTTATACATTTTGAAATTAAGCATGTCTAGGTTGGCATCTGTACTAGGGCAATCACTTGATTTAAGCTAAAGCAAACAATAGTAACTATATCCGGTGTAGTGTTTTTATATTTATCATAACCATCACAATCCATCAAGTTACTACGATGAAGGGGCTAAGTCAAATTTCTCACTATCCAAGAGAGACGATGATTCAAATCGATTGCAATCAGATAGGCAAAAATCTTAACTCAAACCCACACTTCCCCGTCGGGGTCGCATCGGGTCACTTTTGGTATAACTCAGGACTCAACTTCGTAGGTTCGATCAGCGCCTCACCCTCTGGGACCAACCAGCTACCAGTAGGGATGAAAACGGATCGGATACGGACGGATATCACCGATATTACATTTGTTTTCATATTTCTGTCCGGATTCGGATTCGAATACGGATAGTGTCGACTATGTCGGATAGGATACGATTGGATATCGACATCATAAATATGCGATTTGAGTATTCGGATACGGATACGGTATCGGATGTTGGATATCCAGACTCGGATCCGAACAGATCTCAACCCCTCTAAATGGATTCGGTTTCGAATACGGTCGGAAAATGTCCATACCGTTTTCATCCCTAGCTGCTAGGATGCTCAAGTCCAGCCTGCCCTTGGTCTCATATCAGGCTCCCCACACATCCTTACTACCTCCAGTGTGTGCACTTGGATAGAATGACTCCCGGCCTGATTTGAGCTACTCGGCTTCACGGTCGGAACGAGTTACCCGGCCAGCTAAGTGAGAGGCTACGTTCAAAATGACATGAGGGCCTACAACGATGCGGTCCTTAAGCAGCTCGGACAGAATCACAAGTGTCATCCTACAACCTAGACTCCGCCCAGCCTCCATTTACATCATCACAATGTTCTTTTCCACTATAGCAATATAGCCAATCGTGACCAGGTATGCACCTATATCTTCTAGATGACAGGAAATCACCCGACTTCTGCTGAGCTAAGCATGGCTAAGCATATATTTGATCCTAGACCTACACAGGGTTCAATGTATATATTTCTAGACAAGGAGATTATATGCATCAAATGTTTTCAAACAACTCCTACAACCTAATGCATCAAACATAAAGAACTCAAGTCGATATTTTATAAAACATGGGAGACTTAGAATGCTCTGGGGCTTGCCTTTCAGATAGGCCAAGGGTCGGTGATCAAGACACTCGGGCAGCTCCTCCTGAACCTGTCCTTCTCCTTCGGGAACCTCCGGCTATGGGATCTCCTGCGGGGTCTCCTCTCTTTTGAGTTTGAACTCCAGCAGTGTCACTCCCTCCGCTGATCCTATATGTATGAGTACATGGATAAATATAGAGAATGCATAAGGGATGATATGAATGATATGGTGCAATGCATATATATACATTCTTACCACCAAAATGGCAACTTGATAACATGATTAACTTTATTTTACTGAGTAGGTGCATATCTCTTCTCTAGTACAAGAAACAAACACTCACCACTTTCGAGCAACCTAAGGTAAAGTTGTTCATCATCAGTAAGAGGCCTAAAACCTGTAGCTAACCACTTATCTTAATTAGCCTAAGCATCTAAATAACAAGCATCAAGCTCACACAAAGCAAACAAGTCAAGAAACTAGATGCAAGTGAATTATAGAGCAATAAATACCTAACTGCATACAACCAATTAAAACTGGGCACAACTAACTATACCAACAGGTTATATACATCACCAACATGTTAAAAAGTATAATGGTTGGACCCAAATCAATTTTATATAAGCTTTTATTAATTTATCGAATAATTTAGATGAAAATTGGAACTGCTACTTCCAGTACTTAATAAATTCTAGAAAAATTACAGCAGCCTACACATACTCCTATGAGTCTACTATTAAAATTTCATGCCATTTGAAGGAGTGTACCAACCTCTACAAAAATGACAAGTTCCATAGGTTTATAACAACTTAAATAGGTTTATCATAGTGAAAAGTGTCAAACAACAAATTTTCTATTTTTCTTACATTCCTCATAATACAATAATACTGTGGAAATGAATTCATGCCCATAAGTTACATAAATCTACCATAATTAATTTCACAAGAAACTAGCATTTAATAAAGTTAAATTACAAAGTCATACTCAAAGCATGCTCAATGTAGGTTTAATATTTTTTTCTAGCTACAGCATGTTGAAATAAGACCAACAAAAATTGAATCATATTTTTAGCATCTCCCAAACTCAAGTTATGCATTTTACAAGATTAATAGGTATTAAACAAGGTAAATTCAAATAGGGTATAAAACTATAGCACATACTAAGTTTCATATTTTTAACAGATAGTACTCAAGATCAAGCTAACAAAATTTGGTTCACGCAATTTGGACACTTCTAGATTTAGTTATGAATTTTACAAGTTAGAGCTAGATTCTAAAAAACAAATAAAAATAAATCAGTAAAACCCTATAAAACACTAGGTGCACCCAGCGCACTGCACCTAGTGGCGCTGGCAGCTGGGCCCCACGGTCAGCGTTGAAGGGACCGTGACGCCTAAGAGGGGGGTGAATTAGGCAACTTAAAAATTCTAACTCTAAACTATGGCCTCTTTTTCTAACCCTAGCAAAAGCTATGCAATAGATAAACTATCTAGATGTGCAACTATGGTTTTGCTAGTGTGTTGCTATCTCTACCACAAACGTAGTAAGGTAAACAATGTAAATGCGGAAGCTAAAGAGCAAGGTAGAGATATGCAAACTCCGGTCGACGACTCCGGTATTTTTACCGAGGTATCGAGAAGCGCGCAAGCTTCCCCCTAGTCCTTGTTGGAGCCCCTCGCAAGGAATCCCTCGCAAGGGCCAAGCTCCTGGTCGGGTAACTCCGTAGATAGCCTCGGGCCTTCCCCACGCACAAGTGGGTCTCTGACGTGCCTTCCGGCAAGCCTCTCCCGGATGCTCCCCGTCGTCTTTACTATCAAGCTTCCAGCCAAAACGCCGCGGGCCTTGTTCCCTCCGGTACACGATGGCGGCCACACCATAAACACGGTTGGTGTGATCTCACAAGACTTCAAGCCCCTCCGATGTACAACAATGGTGCTCGCAAGCACCGAGTGGTAAGAGGTATGCAAACCTCACTAAATACTAGGCCTAAACCTAGAGCAAGCACATGAGCGATGGTCTAATCAACCTAAGCACTTCGCAAAGCACCTATGCTAATCACCAAATGAATCACTAAGTACTATGCAAGTGGAGATCACTAAAATGGTGTATCAACACCTTTGGTATGTTTCCTTAGCTCCACTTCTTTCAAATGGCCGGTTGGGGGTTGTATTTATAAGCCCCACTGAGAAAGTAGCCGTTGGGGTCGAACTCCCGTAATTCTGCTACTGACCAGATGTTGAATCGTCCTGACCGGACGCGTTCGGTAGTCCCGACCGTTGAGCCGGCAATATGCTGATCAGACGCTGGCCAGCGTCCGATCGCCTGCCACCGGACGCGTCTGGTCATAGATTTGCCGCTCGAGAACCTCTTTGTACTCGATCGGACGCTGCTTCCCTGCGTCCGGTCAATTTCGCTGCCCACGTCCGATCATCCTGACTGCAGAGCCACCAGCGTCCGGTCCAATGTCCGGTCGCCTCTGCGAGCTTGTTTCTTCGCGATCTTGCGTACGGCTTGGTTCCAATCTTCATGCTTGGACTTTGCTTGATCTCTTGGGTCTTTTCTTGTGCTCCTAAGGTCTTGCTTAAGGTGTTGATCATCGGATCATCACGTCGCCTTCGTCCAAGTTACGTCTTAGACCCTATTAAACTACAAAACAAACACTTGCAAATTCATTAGTCCAATTTGGTTGTTTTAGTCATCAAACACCAAAATCCAAAGTAAATGGGCCAAGGGTCCATTTTCCTTACAATCTCCCCCTTTTTGGTGATTGATGCCAACATGACCAAAGCAAGCAAATAATAAGAATTTGGAAGTTAAAAACTACCTACTTGCTAGGATGCAATGCAAAGGGCAAGTTTATTTGATACTTAAAGATACCAATTGAAATCAATTGTAAGATACCAATTAAAACTAAATGAAAGGTTATCTTGCCCTTGCAAAAATCCCCATGTGGCATTATGGATTCCTACAAATTTTACCATTACTTAGACTAATCCATAATCCACTTTCCTCCCTTTCTTGGACCATTACCACTTGTAGACATCAACTTGATGCTTGCCTTTGGTCCTTCAAATTCTCCCCCTTTGGCATCAAACACCGAAAAGGAAGACATTAGTAGCATAAGGGAGGGTCAAATTTCGTGATCCTTTGTGTATAGAATGAAATGGATCACGAAAATTTGACTCTCACATTATATAGACTAAGCTCTCCCTAAATGTATGCATACATATGGTAGAAAGCAAAGCATATGCATAATTAGCAATTTATTGCACAAGAGAGTTTAATCTATATAATGCATGGAGAAAGCATATAAATATGAAATGAAATCAACATGATGATGCCAATTGAAGAATGATGCTTAACTTCGGGGACTCCAATTTCCTTACAATGAGACTACTACACATGTGATAGGTTTGGAAAAATGATACCATATGAAAAAGTTAGTCTCAAAGCATCCAAGTTGTAGAAATACTCCCCCTAAATATGTGCACACAAATGTAGAATACTTTGTAGAAATCATGCACATTGATTTTAGAATAAAAAATACCACTTGAAAGATGACATCTCATGAATGTGAGAATCATTTTCAAAATAGATATTCGGGAGAGATTATCTACAATTTAGACTTTGGCACATATTAGATGAACAATAGTAAGACAAGCTATGTGCCGTGCTCCTAAACAATTTTGAACCATGTAGGTTTGCTCCAAGGGTTAAAAAAGAGACCGAGCAAGCCTACCATAAGATATACCTAGTGTATGCATGACAAAAGATATAAGCATGCAAATGCAAACCTAGGCATGAAGAGTAACTAGATGCTTAAGATATCAATTTGTAAGAAATACCAATTGAAAGATGTACCAATTAAAAAGTAATAACATCTAGTTACCTAACATGGGAAGGGGAATTTGGGTCCATAGTATTCACTAACCCACTTGGCAATGATTTTGTCCATCATGATGCACCCCATGAAATGCACCCACACTTTGCCAAGTCTCCAAATTCCTCGAAGTCCGATGGACTTCTCACTTCCCTTTCGGGATCCAAACCTTCTTGGTGCTCTTCATATTTGAAATGATTTCCTTTGGCACCCAAAAGCGTTTGACCCCATTGTTGGCTTGCTTGTTCACCTTGATGGCCACCACCTTGTCATTTTCTTCTTCTTCAAGAGATAAGGTGTGGAGGCCTTCTTGTCCACCTTGTTGGTGTAGGTGTTGGAGAGCTTGCTTGTTTGCTTTTTCTCCTTCTTCTTTGCTCCTCCCCCATTCTTCACCTTGCACTCATAGGACTTGTGACCTTCCTTGTGGCACACGTAACAAACCACGGTTTGTCCTTCATCAAGCTTCTTCACTCCCTTGATGGTGTTATCTTGATGAAGTTGGGTTTGCTTCACCCTGCCTTTTACTTGAGTCAAGTCCTTGGTGAGGCGAGCTACTTCTTGCTTGAGTTGCTCATTCTCCTTTGCAACCTCTTGTGTGCATGTATCTACAACAACTTTCTCAACACAAACTTGGTTGCACAAAGGTGAGTCTAAACATAAATCATTACAAGAAGTAGAGGCATCCTTTTTAGACATGTTAAAGATAGAACTTTTCTTTTTAGATGCCTTGGTGGGGGTTGTACTAACGGCTTCAAGATTAGCAACTTTATTAGTTAGCTCATCACAATGTTTGCACATGGTTTCCATTTTAGCAAGCAAACTATTATATGCTTCTTGTGAGCTAGCTAACTTTTCTTTTAATTTTTCATTTTTCTTTAAGAGTTGCTCATCATTGATTGTGCATGCATTTGTTGTTGCACTAGTCTCAAGTTTCTCAATTTTAGTAGATAGTTCAACATTGAGATTAGCAAAGTTCTCATATTGTTCAAGCAAGGTTTTGTATGCTTTTTGTGAACTATCTAGCTTTTCTTTTAAACTTTTGAGCTTCTTGTGTTGACTAGTGCAAGCTTTAGCATAATTAAGATTTTCTTGCACAAGTTCATGATAAGAAGGCATATCATCATCACTATCACTCTCACTAGAGGAAGAGTGTGGGGGATATACCCCCAGGTACCACAAGATGGTACATGGGCCGCACCATATGAGGTGGCCCGGCCCGTAAGATCAAGGCGTGCACATCAAGATTACAAGTTGTACTAGATATTGTAATAGTACCAAATAGGATACTTTACTTGTAACCTTGTCCCTTCAGAGTATATAAGGAGGGGCAAGGGTCCCCTAGAGGACAGATCAAAAGAGGTTAATCTGTATACATCTCAATACAATACACCAAAGACACAGGACGTAGGGTATTACGTCGACCAGACGGCCCGAACCTGTCTAAATCGCTGTCTCTGCGCCTTGTGTCACCATCTGGTTCCTGATTACACGCACCGTCTACCGACAATCTACCACCACGGGCACCCCCCTCGGTGGACTGCCGACCATATTTCGTCGACAGTGGCGCGCCAGGTAGGGGGTGTGCGCTTGATCCATGGCGAGCCAGATGGACCTCAAATCAACAACGCGTTCTCGTCGTCAATCTCGTGGAGATCCATCCCGGTCCACGACGACGATTCATCACTGCTACACCAGCCCCTGCGATAGCAGATCCGATCTCGGAACCACCTTCGAGGTCGTCTTCACCAACAACTCGCCGTCGCTGCTCTCGTCAGCCCTCGTCGACGACTAGCCGCCGCTGCTCTGGTTGGCCCTCATCAACGACTCGCTGCCAATGCTCTCGTCAGCCCTCGTCGATGACTCACCGCCGCTGCTCTCGTCAGCCCTCGTCGATGACTAGCCGCCGCTACTCTGGTTGGCCCTCGTCGACAACTCACCGCCGATGCTCTCATCAGCCCTCGTCGACGACTCGCCGTTGCTGGTCTCATCAGCCCTCGTCGACGACTCACCACCGCTGCCCTCGGCGGCCTTCGCCGATAGCCTTCGCCGACATCCTTCGCCGACGTCCCTCGCCGTCGACTTGTCATCACCGCTCGGCGGCCTTCGCTGACATCGTTCGCCGACGTCCCTCGCCGTCGACTCGTCGTCACCGCTCGGCGGCCTTCGCCGATATCCTTCGCCGACGTCCCTCGCCGTCGATTCGTCGTCACCGCTCGACGGCCTTTGCCGATGTCCCTCGCCGTCGACTTGTCGTCACCGCTCGACGGCCTTCGCCGATGTCCCTCGCTGTCGACTCGTCGTCACCGCTCGACGGCCTTCGCCGATGTCCCTCGCCATCGACTCGTCGTCACCGCTCGATGGCCTCCGCCGAGCTCCGACCACCTCGACCACCAGACCACGTCGACCATGTCCCGAGCAGCTCCGCCGAGCTCCGACCACCTCGACCACCAGACCACGTCGACCACGTCCCGAGCAGCTCCGCCGAGCTCTGACCATGTCGACCACCAGACCACGTCGAAAACATCTCGAGCGGCTCCGCCGAGCTTCGACCACCAGACCACGTCGCAATGATGATCGCCGCGAAGAACGGCGCTACGACAATCGCGACCACAGTCATGAAGACAGGTCGAAAAGCTCGAGGACCGGACAACTTCATCGCCAACGACACGTCAAGCCATCTCTCGAACATCGCAACACACTGACTACACCCACCGGTCGTCAATAAAGCTAAGTATTATTTTTAATTGAAAATTTCTTCGATCATCGTACACCTCCGCCGACCACCCTTAGGGTGCGCTCCGCATCGAATTTTCTCCATACATATAGTCCAAAACATGTATAAGTTTTTACAATGGTTCGCCGATACGTTTTCCTTCCTGCTTGAGAATCCCAGAGCCGGCACTGTCTCCGGCTCCACCCCACGCGTGCATGAGAGTCCGCCCTCTGCGCTACGGGTAGTCGGCAGTCGCTCCCTGGTAACACTAGCACTCTACGCGCGGCAGCGTTCCGTACCTCGCGCTACGAGATGTTGGTCAGCCCAGGGCTGGCGCATTCTTCAGGACAGGTTAATACATCGCGCTACACCTCTACATAACAAAAGGGCTAAAAACAGCTAATGTTATTTTTCGAATATTACACCAAGTATAATTCATCGCCAACCGAACACCAAGTGTTTACTTCACCTCCTATAGAGAGGTCAATATATTTCGTACACCATCATGTACTACCGCTCTCCGTGTTTATTTTTCAGGAACACAGTTCGGTCAGCGAGCTCATGCTTCAGGGTTCGCCAAGACCACTACGGTGCTCGAGGACTCTGGCCAGACCACGCTCGTGCTCGGGGGCTCTGGCCAGACCACGCTTGGGGACTCGCCAGACCACTCCGTGCTCTGGGACTTCTCGCTAGACCACTCCGAGCTCCGACCACGTCGATCACATCTCGAGCAGCTCCGCCCAGCTCCGACCACGTCGATCACATCTCGAGCAGCTTCGCTGAGCTCCGACCACGTCAAGGGGACTTCGTCGGTCGCTCCTCGACCTGTGCTCGGGGACTGCCTCGACCACGGCTCAGGGACTTCGTCGCTCGCTCCTCGACCTATGCTCGGGGACTGCCTCGACCACTCTCCGACCATGGCTCGAGGACTTTGCGTCTCGACTACATGCGACAGACAACTCGCATACAGTTGGGGATATTCTTTCTCATTTAGACGTTGCTACAAGGCTCATACCTCGCCTTCCAGCAAGCTCGGGGACTACATCGGTACGATGCACCTGCCGGTGCATCTTGTATCGCCTGTACGACGGTTGGATTCTCAACTTAACTAGGAATTCTTTTTAGACCCTGGCACCACGTGCCTACGTCACCTACTACCAGGCTCGGGGACTAAGTGGGCACACTTCACCTTGCGGTGAATGTGTTTGTTTTTCGACCTCTACGCCTCTGATGATCAAGGACGCTACGCTTCAAGACGCACTTACATTTCTTTTCAGAAATACAAGTGGGCACACTTCCCGGGATGGAAATCTTTTTCTTTCTTCTTAAGAGCACCATACATTCTTTGGACAACCTACTTCTCCGGCGACAACGGTGGTCGTAGATGTCAAGAACTCAAGCCTCACTGTTCGGAGAAGGTTAAAATGGCGTGTCGCATCAGAATACATGGTGCTCGGGGACTAGCTGTGGGGGATATACCCCCAGGTACCACAAGATGGTACATGGGCCGCACCATACGAGGTGGCCCGGCCCGTAAGATCAAGGCGTGCACATCAAGATTACAAGTTGTACTAGATATTGTAATAGTACCAAATAGGATACTTTACTTGTAACCTTGTCCCTTCAGAGTATATAAGGAGGGGCAAGGGTCCCCTAGAGGACAGATCAAAAGAGGTTAATCTGTATACATCTCAATACAATACACCAAAGACACAGGACGTAGGGTATTACGTCGACCAGACGGCCCGAACCTGTCTAAATCGCTGTCTCTGCGCCTTGTGTCACCATCTGGTTCCTGATTACACGCACCGTCTACCGACAATCTACCACCACGGGCACCCCCCTCGGTGGACTGCCGACCATATTTCGTCGACAAAGAGCTTTCGTTACATCGTGCCATAAGGCACACACGAGAAGAGCTTGATGATGAGTGCTTGCGGCCTTGCCTCTTGTGATGGGGTTCTTCTTCACTTGAAGAGTCATCCCATGATCTTATTGATGTGAGGGCTTGGTTCTTGCATGCTTTCTTCTTTGTCTTGGGTGTGGCCTTGTTTGGACAAACTTCCACAAATTGCCCCAACTCGCCGCATCCATAGCATCCTCTCTTTCTTTGCTCGTTTCTTTGATTAGTGAAAATGAGGTCTTGAATTTGGATGGGCGCACCCTTGACATTGAGCCTTACGATCATCTTCTCCACCTTTTTGATAAGTTTGATTGATTCTTCATCAAGGTCAAAGGTGGAGGAGGAAGATTGATCATCATCACTTGATTCTTGTTCATTATCATCATCATCCTCATCTTCTTCACTTGAGGAGCTTGAGCTTGAGCTTGACTCAACTTTCTTGCCCTTCATCTTTTTCTTCTCGCTATAAGCGAGAGCTTTGCCTTTGCTTGATGAAGATGCTTCTCCTTGACCCATCTTACGTGACATTTCAAATGCCACTAGCTTGCCAATGACAATGCCTAGGGTCATGGTGCTCAAGTTCTCCATGTTGTGAAGGATGGTGATGATGCTTGCATATTTCTTTTGTGGTAGAACGGAGATGATCTTCCTCATGATGTTCGTGTCATCTAGCTTTAATAATCCTATTGGATGGAGCTCATTGATAATTAGATTCAATCAAGAATACATATCACGAACAAGCTCATCATCATTCATAGCAAAGGAATCATAATTTTGCTTAGCTAGACAATGTTTTTGCTCACAGACATTACTTGTGCCGTCATGGAGCTCTTGGAGTTTTAACCAAATTTCATGTGTCGTATTTAAGGTGAACACTTGGTTAAACACATCCATGCTAAATGATTCAAACAAGCAATTCTTAGCTCTAGCATTAAAATGCATTTCTTTTTCATCACTCTTTGTGGGCTTTTCAGGATTCTTAATGGGTTTCATCCCGTCACGAGTGACTCTCCATACACCTAAATCAACCGCCTCAAGGTGGCAAGCCATTCTAGCCTTATAGTAGAGGAAGTTAGTGCCATCAAATTGTGGAGGCCTAGCGGTATCCATCCCAACCACTATACAATAGCGTTGGCTCAACGGCGGTTAAGCCAAAGGTCCAAATATGAGCCAACCAGCTCTGATACCAATTGAATGGACCGTGACGCCTAAGAAGGGGGGGTGAATTAGTGTCGGGTACCATAAAAAGGAGTCCCCTAAGCAAGAGCCGAAAAGATCGCTTAGACCTTGTTAAAATTGAAACTAAGAAACAAACACCGGCAAACCCCCACCTTATCCAAGGCTCGCCTAGACCGCCTAGCCCACCTCGAACAATATCCGGGCTCACCCGAAGTAGGCTCGGCCCAGAGCGAAACCACGAGGCCTCGAACGAGGAACCGACTCTCCGCCTCGCTCAAGGCCCCGCCCGTAAGGCCTCGGACGAGGTACCGATTCTCTGCCTCGCCCGAGGCCCCACCCATAAGGCCTCGGACGAGGTACCGATTCTCCGCCTCACCCGAGGCCCCGCCCGTAAGGCCTCGGATGAGGTATCGATTCTCCACCTCGCCCGAGGCCCCGCCTGTAAGGCCTCGGATGAGGTACCGATTCTCTACCTCGTTTGAGGCTGGCTTAGCAACAACCCCGTCGCCTCTGCCTTGACCGACTTCTCTGACAGGACGTCACGTCCAACTAGCGCATTCAACCACTCCCGCGACATCAGCCGAATGATGGCTCGATATAGCGGAGTGGCCAATGAGATGTGAGTCACATCGATGCCATGCCGTCCGGGATAAGATGGGGCGGGGGTTACCGGTCGCTGTGCTCGACGCTGTGCCCACGGCTGACACCCGCGCTGCACTGTGTTGCCTAACCCCACCTGCTCCGAGGATAGCGCGGCATGGAGAGTCATGTTCGGGTCCCTGTAGCCTTGGAATCGATGTACAAAGACCAACTGCTCCCTCCGAGCCTCGGCTATCCGCTTTGGGGTCTTGGTAGCCTCAAGACTCGTGCCCGCCGAGCCCCCCACAATGGTTTAGCCTGTGCACCAACTAGGCCTCGGCTCTCTACATTATCAACATACAGTGACCAGCATGTCGTCCATAGTATGCGCCATGCCCTGTGTCAAGCCATCACAGGAGCTCCCACGTCGCACAGGATTGAGCGTGACTGGCGCATCGCTCCAGTGCATCGAGGACAAGACCGCTCCACCGACCATGCCGCCATAGTGATAAGCTACAGGGCTTGGACATGCCGCCTCTGCTCATAAAACACCACATAGCAAATCCATGTACCCCCCCCCATGCCTCCCTTCGACTATAAAAGGGAGTGACCGGGGATGCTTCAGGGGGGTCGGACATAGAGAGACAGACGAACACACACATGCAAGCAACGCACAATGCTCTGTAATACACTCGCTTCCTCACTGCAAGAGATCAACATCTGAAGTAGCCCATGCCACTCTATGCAGAGACCTAGGACTAGCTCCCTCTCTCGCCTAGCTTGTAAACCCCTACTACAAGCACCTCGGTGCAAGGAATACAAGATCGCTATCTCGGACTGGACGTAGGGCACCTATTGCCTGAACCAGTATAAACCTTGTGTCTCTTTGCATCACCATCCAGGATTAGGGACATGCAGTACACTTTCACAAGTCAGTTGAGGGCCTATCGGTCCAAAACACCGATAGTTGGCGCGCCAGGTTGGGGAACTACTATGTGTCAGCTTAATCATCCCAACAAGTTCCGAATGGCAGACCCCGTGCGACCACTGCGTCTTGGCACGGTGATCTAGTTCGGGAGCCTAGAGTTCATGTCTCTAGGATGTGAGTACAATATGGTACTCCTCACACCCAGAGCCCCACCACCCGATGACAACATCACGCAGCCCAGGCGTAGGCGGCGCCTGGGCCACCGCTCTCGTCACGCTCGCTAGGCACGACGTGAGCGGGACCACCCCGACACAGTGCGAGCTCAGGGCGACACACTGCGCTCTACCAGTATCCCACACCCGGCTGTTGGTATAGAGTCCCTGGTTGTGGACCTGTCCAGCTTAAGCCTAGGCAAGGGAAAGACACCGGTGGCACGCAGTGATGCCCCATCATCAAGCTCTGCCCTGCCACCTCCTGAGGAATCGACTCCGGTGGAGCGTAGCCCAGCGATGGCACCATCCCCATACCCCTTCTGGTTGAGCAATGCCACCGCTGCCTACGCTTCTGCCTACGCTTCCGCTCATGCGGAGCCCCTAGGACACCACCAATGTTTTGCCCTTTACCTCATCGCCACAACCTCAACCCACACCCACACTGACTCCTCGGAGGAGGATGAGGCATGGGTCGGAGTGGACTTCTTTAGGCTTCGTGACCCTAAAGCCATGCGCCGCTTCATGGCCACAAGTGACTACTGCTTCGGCTACTTCGACTCCGATGACGAAGGCACTTATGATCCCACTCGTGAGTGCTTCAACGTCGAGCTCGGGATGCCGAGAGCAAGCGATGAGGATGAAGGGGTAGGCAATCGCTCCCTGCCCCACGAGGGGGCAGGCGATGCCACACCTCCACGCATCGAGCCCCCGACGGCACAGAACGAGAACCCCACCCATGAGGAACTTCGACGTCTTGACTTGGAGCAGCTCCGTGAGCTTCAGGCCAAGGTTGAACAAGACCGACTCCTTCTGTAGCAGCTCCGAGACACTCTCGAGCAAGAGCAGTGGGGTCACGGTGATGGTGGAGCAGCCTGGTGGAGGGCTCGCGATGTCAACCATCGCATCAACAATGACGAAGGGGGCGGACAACCCCCTATCTTCAATCGTGCTAGCTAGAACGTCGTGGTAGCTATGATGCTACTCTGGACAATGCCCAAGCCCTCTACCTCGGAGGGATGATGGTCCCACGGCGAGCTCCAAGACCTCCTCAAAACCGCCGCGGTACAGCAGGCCAAAAGTTCCGCCTCTTGATGGCGTGGGGGCGCCTCGAAACTGCCCACGGTACCGCCTCGGTAGGATAGAGAGGCCTCAGTTCATCCAGAGCCTGGTCGGGCACCAAAAGCCAACAAGGCCCCCTCGGTGCACGACCACCTCGGCGACCGACGTGAGGCGCAAGGCGACCATGATGTGGTCAGCAGGCGATGGCGCCATGACGACGAGGAGCCCACCTGAGGCTACCACTAGCACCGGGGTAGTCGCTATGATAGTGGGGAGGACCGCAGTCCTTCTCCTGGGCCACCTGGCCCTCGAGTCTTTAGCAAGATCATCCGCGGCGCCCACTTCCCAGCTCAGTTTCGGCAACCGACCAACCTCTCAAAGTACAGCGGCGAGACCAATCCTGAGCTATGGCTGGCCGGTTACTGCCTGGCTTGTCAGCTAGGCAGCACAGATGATGACCTGCTCATCATCCGCAACCTCCCCTTGTTCCTATCAGACTTGGTGCGAGCCTGGCTCGAACACCTCTCTCCCTTTCAGATCCACAACTGGAGCGACTTGGTAAAGGTCTTTGTCAGGAATTTCCAGGGCATATACGTGCGCCCCGGGAACTCCTGGGACCTCAAGAGTTGCCACCAGATGCCAGACGAGTCTCTCTAAGACTTCATCTGATGTTTCTCCAAGCAATGCACCGAGTTGCCCCACGTCGGTGACTCAGAAATTGTCCAGGCATTCCTCTCTGGCACCTCCTACCGAGACCTGGTCCGAGAGTTAGGCCGAAACGTACCAACCACGGCGACCGCGCTCCTCGACATCGCCACCAACTTTGCCTCGGGCAAAGAAGCTATCGGGGCCATCTTCCCCGACAACGACGCCAAGGGGAAGCGGAGGGATGAGGCCCCAGGGGCCTCGGCCTCCCACCTCCCCAAGAAAAAGAAAAAGGGTCACCAAGGAAAGCAGGAGGTCCTCAAGGCTGGTCTAGTCATAGCCACAGAATGCAAGAATCCCCGAGGCCCCACCAGAGGCCCCGGGCTCTTCGACGACATGCTTAAGAAGCCCTGCCCTTACCACCAGGGCCTGGTGAAGCACACCCTCGAAGAGTGCACCATGCTCTAGCATTACTACGCCAAGCTTGGACTCCCCAACGATGAGGCCAAGAAGAGGGACGCCGGCGATAGGGACAACGACAAGGATGATGGGTTCCCCAAGGTGTACAACGCCTTCATGATCTTTGGTGGGCCTTCAGCGTGCCTCACGGCGCATCAGCGAAAGAAGGAGCGCCGGGAGGTCTTCTCGGTTAAGGTGGCCACTCCTCGATACCTCAACTGGTCTCAGGAGGCGATCACCTTTGATCGGGATGACCACCCCGATTATGTCCCAAACCCCAGGCAGTACCCACTTGTCGTCGACCCGATCATCGGCAACACCCGGCTCACCAAGGTGTTGATGGACGGAGGTAGTGGCCTCAACATCCTCTATGCCAACACCCTAGAACTCTTGGGGCTCGACCAGTCACAGCTCCGAGGTGATGTCGTGCCCTTCCATGGCTTCGTGCCAGGGAAACGCACGCGACCCCTTGGGCGCATCGACTTGCCCGTCTACTTTGGCACTCCCTCCAACTACCGCAAGGAGGTCCTCACCTTCGAGGTGGTTGGGTTCAAGGGGACCTATCATGCCATCCTAGGCCACCCGTGCTACGCCAAGTTCATGGCGATCCCTAGCTACACCTACCTCAAGCTCAAGATGCCAGGCCCCAATGGCGTCATCACTGTCGAGTCCACATATGAGCATGCATACGACTGCGATGTCGAATGCATTGAGTACACCGAGGCTCTCATGGAAGCCAAGGCCCTCATTGTCAACCTCAACCAACTTGGCAGCGAGGCGCCCGACTCCAAGCATCATGCCGGGACTTTTGAGCCCGCAGAGGACGTCAAGCTCGTCCTGGTCGACCCCACCTGCTCCAACGGCCGAGCGCTGAGGATCAGCGCCACCCTCGACAGCAAATAGGAAGCTATGCTCATCGACTTTCTCTGTGCGAATGCCGATGTATTCGCGTGGAGTCCCTCGGACATGCTGGGCATACCAAGGGAGGTCACCGAGCACGCCTTGGACATCCGGGCTGGCTCTAGACCGGTGAAGCAGCGCCTGCGCTGATTCGACGAGGAAAAGCATAGGGCCATCGGTGAGGAGGTGCAGAAGCTTTTGGTGGCTGGATTCATCAAGGAAGTGTCCCATCCAGAGTGGTTAGCTAATCATGTATTAGTTAAGAAGAAAAATGGGAAGTGGAGGATGTGTGTAGACTACACCGGTTTGAATAAGGCATGTCCAAAGGTCCCATTCCCATTACCTCGAATCGACCAGATCATCGACTCCACTGCAGGATGCGAAACCCTATCTTTCCTTGATGTGTATTCTGGTTACCATCAAATCAAGATGAAAGAATCCGACCAACTCGTGACTTCTTTCATCACCCCATTCAGCATGTACTGCTATGTGACTATGCCATTCGGCCTCAGAAATGCAGGGGCCACATACCAGCGGTGCATGACCCAAGTCTTTGGTGAGCACATCGGGTGAACCATCGAGGCCTACGTGGACGACATCGTGGTCAAGTCTAGAAAGGCCAGTGATCTCGTCGACGACTTGGAGATAGCCTTCAAATGCCTCAGAGAGAAGGGCATCAAGCTCAACCCCGAGAAGTGTGTCTTCGGGGTCCCCCGAGGCATGCTCTTGGGATTCATAGTCTCGGAGCACGGCATCGAGGCCAACCCAGAGAAGGTCTCGGCCATGACCAACATGGGACCAATATGAGACCTCAAGGGAGTGCAGAGGGTTATGGGATGCCTTGCGGCCCTAAGCCGCTTCATCTTGCGCCTTGGCGAAAAAGGCTTGCCTCTGTACCACCTCTTGAGAAAATCCAAACGCTTTTCCTGGACCCCCGAGGCCAAAGAAGCCCTCACCAAGCTCAAAGCACTGCTCTCCAATCCTCCCATCCTGGTGCCGCCGACCAAGGGCGAGGCCCTCTTGCTCTACGTCACCGCAACGACCCAAGTGGTTAGCATGGCAGTAGTGGTCGAGAGGTAGGAAGAGGGGCATGCTTTACCCGTCCAATGACCTATTTACTTCATTAGCGAGGTGCTCTCTGAGACTAAGATGCGCTACCCCCACATCCAGAAGCTGATCTACGCCATAGTCTTAGCTCGACACAAGCTGCGTCACTACTTCGAGTCCCACCCGGTGACCGTGGTGTTGTCTTTCCCTCTAGGAGAGATAATCTAGAACCGGGAGGCCTTAGGTAGAATAGCCAAGTGGGCTGTGGAACTCATGGGGGAAGCCCTGTCTTTTGTGCCTCGGAAAGCAATTAAATCCCAGGTCTTGGCTGATTTTGTGGCTGAGTGGACCGACACCCAACTGCAACCTGCTCAAATCCAGGCAAAATGCTGGACCATGTACTTTGACGGGTCCCTGATGAAGACCGGGGCAGGCATGGGTCTGCTCTTCATCTCACCCCTCGGAGTGCACATGCGCTACATGATCTATCTCCACTTCACCACCTCCAACAATGTAGCCGAGTATGAAGCCCTCGTCAACGGCTTGCAGATCGCCATCGAACTTGGAGTACGGCGTCTTGACATACAGGGTGATTCACAGCTCGTCGTCAATCAAGTGATGAAGGAGTCGAACTGCCATGACCCCAAAATGGAGGCGTACTACAAGTTGGTATGTCACCTAGAAGACAAGTTCGACGGCCTCGAACTCAACCACATTGCGTGAAAATTCAATGAGGCTACGGATGAACTAGCCAAGATGGCGTCGGCACAGGCCCCAGTCCCTCTGAACATCTTCGCCAGAGACCTCCACAAGCCTTCCATCGACTATGTCTTGGCGGCAAAAGAGGGCCCACCAGTCGAGCCCACCGTAGGGCTCAAGGCCCCCTCTGTCACCAAGACCCCTGCGGCCGAGCCTGAGGTCATGGAAATCAACACGGAGCCTCCCGAGGCCAACCAGGGCATGGACTGGCAAGTCCTGTTCCTTGATTACCTCGTTCGAGGAGAGCTTCCTACAGATAGGACCAAAGCCCGATGGCTTGCACGACGAGCCAAAACTTACGTTCTCAGCAATGGCGAGTTGTACAGGCAAAGCCCATTTGGCATCCTCCAACGGTGCATCACCACCGAGGCAAGCCAAGCCCTACTTTGGGACTTGCACGCAGGGGCCTGCGAGCACCATGCAGCACCTCAGACGCTCGTCGGAAATGCCTTCCGCCAAGGGTTCTACTGGCCAACGGCGGTTGCTGATGCCACCAAGCTAACACGCTCCTGCGAGGGATGCTAGTACTATGCGCGGCAGACGTACCTCCTAGCCCAAGCCCTCCAAACCATCCCCATTACATGGCCATTCATCGTGTGGGGGCTGGACATGGTTGGGCCTCTGCAGAAGGCCCCCAGGGGCTATACACATTTGCTGGTAGCGATCAACAAGTTCTCCAAGTGGATCGAGGCTCATCCGATCACTCGAATCAAATCTGAGCAAGCGGTGCTGTTCTTCACTGATATCATCCATAGGTTTGGGGTTCCAAACACCATCATCACTGACAATGGGACACAATTCACCGGTCACAAGTTCCTAACGTTCTGCGACGACCACCACATCCATGTGGCCCGGTCAGCCATAGAACACTCTAGGACAAATGGCCAAGTAGAACATGCCAACGGCATGATCCTACAGGGCCTCAAGCCAAGAATATACAACCGGTTGAAGAAATTTGGCAAGAAATGGCTTGTCGAACTCCCGTCGATCATCTAGAGCCTGAGGAACACTCTGAGCCGAGCCACGGGGTTCACACCATTCTTCTTGGTCTATGGAGCCAAGGCCATCCTCCCCACTGACTTGGAGTATGGTTCCCTGAGGCTATAGGCCTACAACGAGCAGAGCAACCGCACTGCCTACGAGGATGCCCTCGACCAACTGGAGGAAGCCCGAGACGTTGCGCTGCTACATTTGGCCAAGTACTAGCAAGCCCTACGACGCTATCAAGCCCAGCGCATTCGAAGCTGAGACCTGAAGGTGGGCGACCTGGTGCTGAGACTGAGGCAGAGCAACAAGGGCCGCCACAAGCTGACCCTACCATGGGAAGGGCCATACATCGTTGCCCAAGTGCTAAAGCCCAGAACCTACAAGCTAGCCAACAAGAAGGGCAAAATCCTCACCAACGCTTGGAACATAGAACAGCTACGTCGCTTCTATCCTTAAATTCCCAAGCATTGTATACATTGTTTCTCGAAATACATTAAAGAAGCGTTCTTTAGTTGTTCTAATTTTTCGAGAAACCCCCTGAGCCCATCGACGGGGGATCGGCGTTACGATAACGCTATAAGGGAGACTCGGCTCTGCCTCTGCAGAGGTGCCCACCACAGGGCTCGAACAAGACTCGGCTCTACCTCTATAGAACCAAGCCTCCCTCAGGGGCTAGAGGGGGGACCCCCCCCCCAAAAGTCCTAGACACCATTTTTTAGTCATTTTTCAAAAAAAATCTACGCCAAACTCTCTCACGTGCTCTGACAAATCGATTGTAAAAAACCTAAGGACCGAAAGTCTGTCTCAGGGCCAAAAGGCCGGCCGAGTCATGAGACAGCCTATGCCTCTGGGCTATGGCAACTCCCTCACCACCTTTTGCCCGAAGGGCAGCTTAGGCTCCGAGGAAGTTTTTTGCAAAAGATATGTTCAAAGACGAGACAGAGGGCAGAGGCTCAAAAATACAATAAAAATGATTAAAATGCGTATACACATAAGTACTTTAAAAAGGCCTCGATGGCCACAAGCGTCACGGTACAATAATGTAAAGTCCTAATCTATTTACATGGCCCCTTTGGCCCAGGTCAAAACTCTAGGTTGCCAGCGTCGGCGGTCGGCATAGGAGGAACCACCTCCTCTTTGAACAAACTGGCCAGCGCCGTGCCAGGGGCCTCAGTCACCTCCACCAGCTTCATGACCTCCTCTTTAGCCTTCTCATCATCCTCGGCCATGACGTAACCATCGCTGATGGCCTTGAGGTCGATGCCGGCGTAGTGCGAGGAGACGATGGCCAGGGCGTGCTTGACACCCATGTGCAGCGCCCCCCGGAGCCGCTCGCGGACTCGGCAGCTCAACGTGATCTAGCAGCTCCCGAGGGAGCTACCTGACTTGACCCCCCCCCCAACCTCTAGGGCCTCGCAGGTGGTATGGCCGGCGCTCTGTAGCATGTTGTGCTCCCAGATCTTGGCCTCGAGCATCGCCTGCACTTCAACGGAGGCCTCAGCGACCCAGGAGGCCTCCTTCTCCAACCCTACGCCAAGATAGGTGGGATAGGGTTAGGCACGAAAGAAAAACAAGCCGAACAGGGGCGTGAGCCTATGAGACTCACCCTTGGCTTTCTCCTTCCAGTTTTGGACCTCAACCCGAGAGGCCTCGGCCGCCCTGGAAGCCTTCTTCTCTAGCTCTACGTCGCATCGAGGAGTTAGGAGTCGAACGCAAGAAAAACAAATAAAACAAGGGGCGCGGCTCAACAGGACTCACCCTTGGCCTTTTCCTTCTAGGCTAAGGCCTCAACCCAGGAGGCCTCGGCCACCTTGAGGGCCTCCGCTAAGGCACCTTTCGTCAGTAGGTGCACGCCCTGCTTCGCCCCTAGCTGCTCGGCGACGGCCTTGGCAGAGACCTCCACTTGTTTGGCCCAGGACCTGAAGGTGTCCCGCTCGTCGGCCACCCGGGTCAACTCCTCCTCTAGCTCCTTGATCCACGCTGCCAAAGGGGCAGCCAGCTCCCGAGCCGTGGCTGCCTCAGCCTTTAGGTCAGCACAGCGAAGGCGGAGGTCCTCCACCTCCGCGCTCCGCACCGATAGAAGCTCGTTGGCACCAGTGAGCAGGTCCTTCTGCTGCCGGAGCTAGTCCTAGACGTCCCTCTTCCACCGGAGGAACATTGACTTCTTGAGGGACCAGGCCTCGAGCTCTTGGATAGGCAGAATAAACGTCAAGCACTGCAAGAAAACTCAGGAAAAAGACGACACAGCGCAAGGAAAGAAAGCGTGCACCTGGGCAATGCCGGGCAGATCGTTAGCCAAGACGGACAGCGATGTCCGCAGCGACCGCTCCGCTAGCTAGCGGAATTGCTCGAAGGAGCCCCAGCGCCCCCCCTCGACCATGTCCTCGAGGGCGAACAGAGGCTCCCCCTCAGGGTCGTCCCGGCTCTGCCACAATACACACGGGCTATCCCACCCACGGGGCTCGGGTTGTACCTGGACGAGGGCTAAGCTCCCCTCGCCAGAGGTCAGAGCCAGCTGCTTTGAGATGCTGGCCGCCTTGGCGTCTGCCACCTCCTTCCCCTAGGAAGTATCGTTGGAGGAGATTGAATGAACCTCCACCTCTCGGGCACTCTCCTGCGATGGCGGCGGGTCTTGGACCAGGGGCGGTACCGAAGCTTGCCCTGCCTCCATCTCCACATCCTAGGCCACCGGCTCCGCCGTGCCCAGGCCGACCTCTGCCGCCTCGGCCTCGGTGGTCCCGGGAGCTCTAGCCTCCACCACCGCTGCCTCGGAGGTCCTAGGGGCCTCGACCTCACCCTCGGTGGCCTCAACAACTGAAGGCGCCTCGGCTTCATCTGACTCACGGGCCTCGGCCTCGCGGGGCGTAGGCGCCTCCTCCCCCGCTTGCTTTGTGGCCGCCTCGGTAGCCTCTTCTTGGGCGACCGGCTCCTTTGAGTTGGCCCTCGCCGACGCCGTGCCACGCTATATGGCGGCCTGTGCCTCCACCACCCATTGAGCGGTGGAGCTGGTGCTCACCTTGAGCACCTTATGTGGCTCTAGGGCGGGCGCTTCCGCCTGACGCTTCCGGCTGAAGGCAAAGCACTCACAAGGTCAGCATATGACCAAGGAATGAGTGGGAGATGCTACAAACTCCACTGACAAAACACTTACCTCGAACGGGGGCACAATACCTTCCGCATTGTGTCCCTTGTCCTATGCAACGGTGGTGGCGGTGGCACGGCCCCCATGTCCACCGGTGCTGGCCGGCCCTCATCGGACTCCGACGCCCCCTCGACCCTCTACGGAGGCTGTTGGGTTGCCCCCACTGTCGCCTGTTCCACCTCCGCCGTCGAGCCCATCGGGCTGATGGCAAGCTTCCCCAACACCCGTGTCTTGGGCGTGTCGGCCTCGGCCCTAGGGCGGGCGATCGCCAGCCTCGAGGTGTCCTCTCCTCCTCCTCCTAGAGACGCCGGGCTGCTCGCTAAGGACCTGGGCGTAGTCCCCCTAACGTTAGGGAGATGGTCTAGAGGACCCCGCCCCGCCTCGCTCTTGTCGTCATCACTCGAAGAATCCATCGACGACGGTGACGGAGACGGCTCCACCGGGAGACCGTCGCGCCTCTGCTACCGGCGATGTTTCTCTAGCTCGTCGCACTCGAGGCCCTTCCTCTTGCGCCTTGCCTCCTTGGCATCCTTCCACTCCTTCTGCACCTTGGCATGCGCCCTGTTTGCCGCCCGCCGCTCTGCGTCCTCAGGAACGGGCGGCGGGGAGGCTCGCACATCTCTCATCCCCTATAAGAACGGCAAACACGAATAAGGGAACAGATTGAAAATATAAGGAGCGAAGAGGCCTTGGGGGGCCACAGCGGCACAGGACTCACCAGAGAGATGTACCCCCGCAACGGGCGCATCGGGAATGGGGTCAGACCACTACTCCTCAGCCGCCCCTCCACCGTCTCTCTCACCCGACGTAGAATCTCCTCGTTAGAGAGGGCGACGGTGGACAACCGGACACCATCGATCGGCTCATCCGATGTCATCTCGAACAGGCGCTACTGCCGAGCCATCAGCGGCAGCACCCTCTAGCGGTGGAAGGCCGCCATGACCATGGCTGCCGTAAGGCCACGGCTGCGTAGCCTCTCCAACGCCTCTAGGAGCGGCCGCAGCTTGGGCTGATCAGCCATTGGGACGCCATACCTCCACTTCTCTGGCTGGCTCTCCTTGACCCGCCCGGTATAGGGGGGAAGCCCGCCGTCATCATTGCAGAGGTAGAACCAGCTATTGTACCAGCGACGGTTGGATGACGTGAGCTAGGCCGGGATGTAGAGGGGCTGCCGGTCTTGGCGCACTTGGAGAGTGTAGCCACCGGCCCTTAATGCCTTCCGTGTGCCCGCCGTGCCCGCCGGCTTGGTGGTGAGCCCCGCCCAAAAGAGGTGGAGCCATAGCTCCTAGTGGGGGGCAATGCCCAGGTACCCCTCGTAGACAACGACGAAGATGGCTGCCTACGCGATGGAGTTGGGGTTGAAGTTGTGGAGCTCCACGCTATAGTAATGCAGGAGCGCCCGCATGAACTGGTCCACCGGCAAGCCAAGACCACGCTCGTGGAAGGCCACGATGCTCACGATATAGCCATCGCGTGGCCTTGGCTCTGGCTCGCCCCCCGGAGCAATCCACTCCGGTCTATTGGGGTCGGTAACCGGGTGAAGGAGACCATCGTCGACGAGCAACTACAGCGTCGCCGCAGACACATCGAATGGACCCCAAGGATCCGCCTGGATGACAACAGCGCCACCGGCCATGGGTGCGGTGGAGAATGTGGCTACGGCGGTAAGGCGTGCTCTCGCTATCCCTCACTCTCTCTCTCTCACCTTTTCTCCCCTTTCTCCCTTCTTCTCCCCGGCGCTCTCCTCCTCTGTTCTTAGCAACCGCTCGAGGGCAGAAAGGGCGAACATAGGCAGGCAAGGTAAGGAGGGGCAAGGTGAGGCTCATCACGTATTTATGAGGGAGGGAGGGAGCGAAATGGATGGGCGACGAAACCGGGGAAGTTTCTCTCAGATCTAGCGCAGTTAATTCGGATCCGACTAAACCGCCCACGCGTACACCTTTTCCTTATTAATCGCGCACACACAGTAACGTCCCATCTATAGATGTTGCGTCGCATCCAACCATAGCAATGGCAGGCGCCGTTCTGTCTCCCAGAGGAACCGCCTCAAAAGGCGCACCCACCGTTGTCAGCCGATGGGAGGGGAATATCCCCCACCCGATTCCTTTTAGACTAAGGAACTAGGCACTGAGCCCGTTACAGTCCAGGGGTTCAAAGGCTAGGCCCCCGAAGGTCTCGATAGCCACCTCAGGACAAATAGAGTCAGGGATCACTATGGGCGAGCCCGTACATGGCTGAGGCCCAAGCAAGCAATTGCTTGGGATGCCCTAAGTTGTGTCCGAGACTGGTAGGGAGGTCTCTGAATGGGATCCCACCGTAGGGAGGCACCAAGCCCCCGGAGCCAATCGAACGGCCCTGGGACCCACTAGAGAAGCCCTCTGGTACTTTTGGAGTGCGTCTCTGGACCACTAGCCGACCCCTATCGAATGGGGCATAGGCCTCCACTCAGACTTACCCAGTAACAGCTCAACAGAGGTGTCACTGCTCGTGCCCATTGAGGGTAGCCTGGCATACTCCACCCCTCCTTTCGAACAAAAAGGATGCACGAGGGCTGCACAAAAAAGACAGAGAAACTCCTGATCGCCCTCTTGCTCTAGGACTGCACGAGGCTCGGGGGCTCTTCCTGCAACCAACCCGATTCCTTTTAGACTAAGGAACTGGGCACCGAGCCTGTTACGGTCTAGGGGTTCGAAGGCTGGGCCCTCGAGGGTCTCAACAGCCGCCCTAGGACAAATAGAGTCAGGGATGACTATGGGCGAGCCCGTACATGGCCGAGGCCCAAGAAAGCAATTGCTTGGGATGCCCTAAGTCATGTCCGAGACCAGCAGGGAGGTCTCTGAATGGGATCCCACCATAGGGAGGCACCAAGCCCCTGGGGCCAATCGAACGGCCCTAGGACCCATTAGAAAAGCCCTCTGGTACTTTTGGAGTGCGTCTCTAGACCATTAGCCGACCCCTATCGAATGGGGCATGGGCCTCCACTCGGACTTACCCGGTAACAGCCCACTAGAGGTGTCACTGCTCATGCCCACCGAGGGTAGCCTGGCATACTCCACCCCTCCTTCTGAACGAAAAGGATGCACGAGGGCTGCACAAAAAAGACAGGGAAACTCCTGATCACCCTCTTGCTCCGAGCAGAGGCTCGAGGTCTCTTCCTACAACCAAGCCAAGACCCAACGACCCTAACTCGCACTCGAGGGCTTGGCAAACGCGATAAACACCCCTCCTTCCGAACAAAAAGGATGCGCGAGGGCCGTGCAAAAAAGACTGGGAAACTCCTTATCGCCCTCTTGCACCGAGCAGAGGCTCAGGGGCTCTTCCTGCAAACAAGCCGAGGCCCAGCGACCCGAGTTCGCACTCGTGGGCTTGGCAAATGTGATAAAACCCCTCGCTCAACATGACAAAAGCCCCTAGAGAAATAAATCCACTCCTCCAGGGCCTCAGGGGCTACACTGAACAGGTGCGCTCGCGCGCACCCACTGAGGCCTCGAGTACGAAATACCATCCTGCCAGGAGCTACCGTGAGCCAAGTCTCATCAAAACCTCAGGAAGAGCGCTCACACTCTCCCCGAGGCTCGGGGGCTACTGTCGGGTATCATAAAAAGGGATCCCCTAAGCAAGAGACGAAAAGATCGCTTAGACCTTGTAAAAATTGAAACTAAGAAACAAACAGTGGCAAACCCCCACCTTATCTGAGGCTCGGCTGGACCGCCCGGCCCACCTTGAACAATAGCCGGGCTCACCCAAAGCAGGCTTGGCCTAGAGCGAAACCACGAGGCCTCGGACGAGGAACCGACTCTCTGCCTCGCTCGAGGCCCCGCCCGTAAGGCCTCGGACGACGTACCGATTCTCTGCCTCGCCCGAGGCCCCACCTGTAAGGCCTCGGATTAGGTATTGATTCTCCGCCTCGCTCGAGGCCCCGCCCATAAGGCCTCGGATGAGGTACCGATTCTCCGCCTCGTTCGAGGCTGGCTTGGCAACAACCCCGTCACCTCTGCCTTGATCAACTTCTCTGATAGGACGTCATGTCCTACTAGCGCGTTTAACCACTCCCGCGACAGTAGCCGAACGACGGCTCGATACAGTGGAGTGGCTGACGAGACATGAGTCACATCGACACCATGCCGTCTAGGACAAGACGGGGCGAGGGTTATCGGTCGCTGTGCTCGGTGCTGTGCCCATGGCTGACACCCATGCTGCACTGTGCTGCCTAACCCACCTGCTCCAAGGACAGTGCGGCATGGAGAGTCATGTCCGAGTCCCTGTAGCCTCGGAATCGATGTACAAAGACCAACTGCTCCCTCCTCACCTTGGCTATCCACTTTGGGGTCTCGGTAGCCTCGAGACTCGCGCCCATCGAGCCCCCCACAATGGTTCAGCCTCTGCACCAACTGGGCCTCGGCTCTCTATGTTGTCAACATACAGCGACCGGCACATCGTCCACAGTATGCGCCATGCCTTGCATCAAGCCATCACAGGAGCTCCCGCGTCACACAGGATCGGGCATGACCGGTGCGTCGCTCTAGTGCATCGAGGACAAGACCGCTCCACCGACCATGCCGCCACAGTGACAAGCTATAGGGCTTGGACATGCCGCCTCTGCTCACAAAACGCCACGTAGCAAATCCATATACCGCACCCGTGCCTCCCTTTGACTATAAAAGGGAGTGACCGGGGACGCTTTAGGGGGGCCGGACATAGAGAGATAGACGAACACACACATGCAAGCAATGCACAACGCTCTATAATACACACGCTTCCTTGCTGCAAGAGATCAACATCTCAAGCAGCCCATGCCACTCTACGAAGAGACCTGGGACTAGCTCCCTCTCTCGCCCAGCTTGTAAGCCCCTACTACAAGCACCTCGGTGCAAGGAATACAAGATCTCTATCTCGGACTGGACGAAGGGCACCTATTGCCTGAACCAGTATAAACCTTGTGTCTCTTTGCATCACCATCTAGGATTAGGGACACGCGGTACACTTTCACTAGTCGGTTGAGGGTCTGTCGGTCCAAAACACCGACAATTAGGCAACTTAAAAATTCAAACTCTAAACTATGGCCTCTTTATCTAACCCTAGCAAAACCTATGCAATAGATAAACTATCTAGATGTGCAACTATGGTTTTGCTAGTGTGTTGCTATCTCTACCACAAACGTAGTAAGGTAAACAATGTAAATGTGGAAGCTAAAGAGCAAGGTAGAGATATGCAAACTCTCGTCGATGACTCTGGTATTTTTACTGAGGTATCGAGAAGCGTGCAAGCTTCCCCCTAGTCCTCGTTGGAGCCCCTCGCAAGGAATCCCTCGCAAGGGCCAAGCTCCCGGTCGAGTAACTCCGTGGATATCCTCGGGCCTTCCCCATGCGCAAGTGGGTCTCCGACGTGCCTTTCGGCAAGCCTCTCCCGGATGCTCCCCGCCGTCTTCACTATCAAGCTTCCAGCCAAAACGCCGTGGGCCTTGTTCCCTCCGGTACACGGTGGTGGCCACACCACAAACGTGGTTGGTGTGATCTTGCAAGACTTCAAGCCCCTCCAATGTATAACAATGGTGCTCGTAAGCACCGAGTGGTAAGAGGTATGCAAACCTAGAGCAAGCGCATGAGCGGTGGTCTAATCAACCTAAGCACTTCGCAAAGCACCTATGCTAATCACCTAATGAATCACTAAGCTCTATGCAAGTGGAGATCACTAAAATGGTGTATCAACACCCTTGGTATGTTTCCTCAGCTCCACTTCTTTCAAATGGCCGGTTGGGGGTTGTATTTATAAGCCCCACTAAGAAAGTAGCCGTTGGGGTTGAACTCCCGCAATTCTGCTACTGACCGAACGCGTCCGGTCGTCCCGACCGTTGAGCCGGCAATGTACTGATCGGACGCTGGCCAGCATCCAGTCACCTACCACCGGACGCGTCCGGTCGCAGATTTGCCGCTCTGGAACCTCTCTGTACTCGATCGGACGCTGCTTCCCTACGTCTGGTCGGTTTCACCGCCCGTGTCCGGTCGTCCCAACTGCAGAGCCACCAGCGTCCAGTCCAGCGTCCGATTGCCTCTGCGAGCATGTTTCTTTGTGATCTTGCGTACGGCTTGGTTCCAATCTTCATGCTTGGACTTTGCTTGATCTCTTGGTTCTTTTCTTGTGCTCCTAAGGTCTTGCTTAAGGTGTTGATCATTGGATCATCACATCGCCTTTGTCCAAGTTACGTCTTGCACCCTATTGAACTACAAAACAAACACTTGCAAATTCATTAGTCCAATTTAGTTGTGTTAGTCATCAAATACCAAAATCCAAAGTAAATGGGCCAAGGGTCCATTTTCCTTACAAGCGTGACCCCATGCATCATACATAGAGAGCAGAGGTGGTCGTTGACTAGCGAGAAGCTGACTAACGGCGAGGTCTCCGACGACACAGTCACCACCGTTAGCTTCGACTCACCATCCCGCATCCAGCGGTGTAGGCGGTTGGAGCTATTATGGCCTCTAGCTAGGGCGGCGGCGCTCATAGCGGCTTGGCGGCACTCCGGCCATCACCGTCCACGGCAAGCTATAGGGTTACCTAGCGGAGATCTAGGGTTAGGGTTTGGGCTCTCAGAGATGATGGTGAGGCACGACCATGTGCATGGTGGTATGGCGACGTGGGCACGATGGCGGCGCTATGGCGTTCCTATGAGCCAATGACGACATTGTTCAACCAAGTCCCGTTCTAGTTTCCCCATCCTATGGCTAAGCTCTAACGCTGAAAGGTCCTTGTGTGGTTTTTGTAATTGAGTGACAACCTAGGTGGACTAATTATGTTTATGTGAGATACACAGGTGATTAGTCCACAGGTACAAATGTGTGAGCAACATATGCCATGAAGGTGAAAATGGCTTGGAGATGTTGCAAAGCTCACACATGTGATGATGAAGGAGCTTATTGCACATGAGATATGACATTGAGTCATGTGATCAAGGTGGAGAAGATCAAGACAAGACTTGGCTTGATGGACCGGTTGCAAGCGTGAAGGGCAAGTCGGAGGCTTTGGAGCGATGGACCGCATGGCGGTGAAGCTTGAGCAAGACTTGGCGCCGATAGACGAAGGCAACGGTGAAAAGCAAGTGAAGTCAAGATCAATGAACCAATATGATCACATGATGATATGAAGTGGATCATATCATTGTTGATCATGTTGGTGCATGTGTTGCATCGACATTGGAGGAGATGGAATGGAATGCGCAAGGCAAAGGTATAACCTAGGGCATTTGAGATGCTTAGCTGAAGCAATCAAAAGAATTGATCAAGAAAAGCAAGCAACACCCAAAAGAGAGCTAGTCATGATATTTCAAGTGGTATTCCAAATAGTTCTCTCATGCAAGCAAACATCAAAAGATGAAGCAAGCCAACCATAATAAGAAAGTGCATGTTGGGTACCTTAGAACGGGGTACCCCAAGCAAACATCAAATGGGTCGCTAAAGTCCCATCTAAAAAATAAAGCTAGAAGGCAAGCCGTGGGCCCCTCACCTGCCACAACCGAGCCCACTGAGTCCTCCTCCTCCTCGCCTCGAGCCTCGAGCAGCAGGTCTCGGCATCCTGACACAAACTCCGCCTCGTGCGAGGCTCCCTAGGGAAGGCCTCGGCAGGGAGCGTCGTCTTCGCCTCGCCCGAGGCTCTCCACGGAAGGCCTCGGCATGGGGTGCATTCTCCGTATCGCACGAGGCGTCCCACGCGAGGCCTCAGCAAGGAGCCTGATCTCTGTCTCGCGTGAGGCCTCATTCTCTATCTCGTGCGAGGCCAGGTCGTCCATGGCTCACCACCCCCCGCCTCGACTGACCCTCCAGACAACGTGTCATGTCTCATTAATGCTTCAACCACTCCCGCAATCTCAGCCGGACGACGGCTCAACGCCATAGAATGGCCGACGCGACCCGAGGTCGCATCAGCGCCATTCCAGCCAGGATAGGGCACGGCGGGGATTACCGGCCACTGTGTCCTAACACTGTGTCCACGATCAGCGCCATACCGGCTGGGACAGGGTACGGCGGGGATTACCGGCCACTATGTCCTAACGCTGTGCCCACGATCAGCCGCCCACTCGAGGCCTCGGCACTGTACACCAAGGTCTCGGTGATCTTGGGGTTCATGCCTGCCGAGACCCCTCCACCGCAGTGCAAGCCTCGGCACCGACCAAGTCTCGGCCTCATGCATAGTCCGTCCATAGTGACTTGCACGTTCACCGCCGCACCCACTCCGAGGCATTCCGGGGGCTCCCACGATGCACTGGATCTGATGGGACGACCATGCCGCCCTAGTACTCCAAGGACAGACCACTCCGACGACCACACCGCCGTAGGAATAGGCCATAGGGCCCAGACATGCCGCCTCTGTTCACACGACACCATACAGTTAGCTCATGTACCATCCCTGTCCTCCCTTCAGGCTATAAAAGGAGAGGACTTGGGCCGTTTTAGGGGGACGGGGAAGAACACCTTGTAACACACACACACACACATACATCTCTGCCGCCTGAGAGCAACGCCTCAAGCAGCCCGCACGACACCTTGCCGAGACCTGGGACTAGCTCCCTCTCTCCCTTAGCTTGTAACCCCCTACTACGAGCACTTCAGTGCAAGGAATACAAGACCGACCTCTCAGACTGGACGTAGGGCCTCGATTGCCTGAACCAGTATAAACCTTGTGTCTCTTTGCATCACCATCCGAAATTGGGAGCACGCAGAACAAATTCACTAGTTGGTTGAGGACCCCCCCCCTGGTCCAAAACACCGATAGTTGGCGCACTAGGTAGGGGCCTCTACGTGACAGTTTCGTCATCCCAGCAGGTTCCGGATGGCAGACCCCGTACAACCATTGCGTCTCGGCACCATGGTCTGGTTCGGGAGCCTAGAGTTCATGTCTCTAGGGCATGAGTACGACATGGTACTCCTCACTCCTCGAGCCCCATCGTCCGACAACGAAGTTATGCACCGGCAGCCCAGGCGCAGGCGGCGCCCGGGCGGCCACTCTCGCCGCGCTCGCCAGGCACGACACGAGCAAGGCCACCCCGACGCTACGCGAATCCGGGGCGGCACATCACCCCCCGCCGATATCCTACGACCAGCTGTTGGCACAGGGTCCCTAGTCGGGGACCTGTCTAGCCTGAGCTTGGACAAAGGAAAGTCACCTGTGACACGCGGCGATGCCCAGTTATCAAGCTCCGCTCCACCACTCCCTGAAGAACCGACCCCGGTGGGGCAGAATCTGGCGACAGCACCATCCCTATACCCCTTTGGGTTGAGAAATGCCGCCGCCTCTTACGCCTACGCTTACGCTGCCGCCCACGAGCATCCCTCGGAATGCCGCCAGCGCTTCGCTCTCGACCTGAGCACCCACGCTGACTCCTCGGACGAGAACGAGGCATGGCCCGGAGTGGATTTCTCTGAACTCAACGACCCTAGGGCTTTGCGCCAGTTCTTGGCCGCAAGCGACTACTGCTTCGGCTACTCCGACTCCGACGACGAAGGCACTTATGACCCCACTCGGGAGTGTTTTCACGTCAGGCTCGGGATGCCGAGGGCGGGCGAAGAGGACGAGGGGGCAGGTAGCCGTTCCTCGCTTCGCCCAGGTGCGGGCACCGCCACACCTCCACGCGCCGCCCTGCCGGCCGCACAAAATGAGAACATCGCTCTTGCGCGACCTCAGCGCCCAGACCTAGAACAACTCCGTGAGCTCCAGGCCAAGGTCGAACAAGACCAACTCCTTCTGCAGTAGCTTCGAGACTCTCTCAAACAGGAACAACGAGGTCGCGGGCGAAGGCGGGGGAGCCCGACGTAGGGCCCGCGATGTGCATCACCGCATCCATGACGATGAAGGGAGTGAGCAACCCCCAGTCTTCAATCGCGCTAGCCAGAACATCGCGGCTGCGGCAATGCTGGTCCACGCAATGCCCGAGCCTTCTACCACGGAGGGGCGGCGGGTCCGCGGCGAGCTCTGGGATCTCCTAGAGACCGCCGCGGTTCAGCAGGCTAAGAGTTCCGCCTCCCGACGACATGGGGGCGCCTCGAACCTGCCCACGGCACCGCCTCGGTAGGACAGGGAAGCCCTAGCTCATCCCGAGCCCGACCGAGCACCGATAGCCCACAGGGCCCCTGTGCTTCTGGACCGCCTCGGCAATCGATGTGAGGTATAGGGAGACCATGAGGTGGTCAGCAGGCGACGACGCCACGACAACGAGCGGCCTACTCGGGGCTACCACCCACACTGCGGTGGTCGCTACGACAGCGGGGGCTACTGTCGGGTATCATAAAAAGGGATCCCCTAAGCAAGAGACGAAAAGATCGCTTAGACCTTGTAAAAATTGAAACTAAGAAACAAACAGTGGCAAACCCCCACCTTATCTGAGGCTCGGCTGGACCGCCCGGCCCACCTTGAACAATAGCCGGGCTCACCCAAAGCAGGCTTGGCCTAGAGCGAAACCACGAGGCCTCGGACGAGGAACCGACTCTCTGCCTCGCTCGAGGCCCCGCCCGTAAGGCCTCGGACGACGTACCGATTCTCTGCCTCGCCCGAGGCCCCACCTGTAAGGCCTCGGATTAGGTATTGATTCTCCGCCTCGCTCGAGGCCCCGCCCATAAGGCCTCGGATGAGGTACCGATTCTCCGCCTCGTTCGAGGCTGGCTTGGCAACAACCCCGTCACCTCTGCCTTGATCAACTTCTCTGATAGGACGTCATGTCCTACTAGCGCGTTTAACCACTCCCGCGACAGTAGCCGAACGACGGCTCGATACAGTGGAGTGGCTGACGAGACATGAGTCACATCGACACCATGCCGTCTAGGACAAGACGGGGCGAGGGTTATCGGTCGCTGTGCTCGGTGCTGTGCCCATGGCTGACACCCATGCTGCACTGTGCTGCCTAACCCACCTGCTCCAAGGACAGTGCGGCATGGAGAGTCATGTCCGAGTCCCTGTAGCCTCGGAATCGATGTACAAAGACCAACTGCTCCCTCCTCACCTTGGCTATCCACTTTGGGGTCTCGGTAGCCTCGAGACTCGCGCCCATCGAGCCCCCCACAATGGTTCAGCCTCTGCACCAACTGGGCCTCGGCTCTCTATGTTGTCAACATACAGCGACCGGCACATCGTCCACAGTATGCGCCATGCCTTGCATCAAGCCATCACAGGAGCTCCCGCGTCACACAGGATCGGGCATGACCGGTGCGTCGCTCTAGTGCATCGAGGACAAGACCGCTCCACCGACCATGCCGCCACAGTGACAAGCTATAGGGCTTGGACATGCCGCCTCTGCTCACAAAACGCCACGTAGCAAATCCATATACCGCACCCGTGCCTCCCTTTGACTATAAAAGGGAGTGACCGGGGACGCTTTAGGGGGGCCGGACATAGAGAGATAGACGAACACACACATGCAAGCAATGCACAACGCTCTATAATACACACGCTTCCTTGCTGCAAGAGATCAACATCTCAAGCAGCCCATGCCACTCTACGAAGAGACCTGGGACTAGCTCCCTCTCTCGCCCAGCTTGTAAGCCCCTACTACAAGCACCTCGGTGCAAGGAATACAAGATCTCTATCTCGGACTGGACGAAGGGCACCTATTGCCTGAACCAGTATAAACCTTGTGTCTCTTTGCATCACCATCTAGGATTAGGGACACGCGGTACACTTTCACTAGTCGGTTGAGGGTCTGTCGGTCCAAAACACCGACAATTAGGCAACTTAAAAATTCAAACTCTAAACTATGGCCTCTTTATCTAACCCTAGCAAAACCTATGCAATAGATAAACTATCTAGATGTGCAACTATGGTTTTGCTAGTGTGTTGCTATCTCTACCACAAACGTAGTAAGGTAAACAATGTAAATGTGGAAGCTAAAGAGCAAGGTAGAGATATGCAAACTCTCGTCGATGACTCTGGTATTTTTACTGAGGTATCGAGAAGCGTGCAAGCTTCCCCCTAGTCCTCGTTGGAGCCCCTCGCAAGGAATCCCTCGCAAGGGCCAAGCTCCCGGTCGAGTAACTCCGTGGATATCCTCGGGCCTTCCCCATGCGCAAGTGGGTCTCCGACGTGCCTTTCGGCAAGCCTCTCCCGGATGCTCCCCGCCGTCTTCACTATCAAGCTTCCAGCCAAAACGCCGTGGGCCTTGTTCCCTCCGGTACACGGTGGTGGCCACACCACAAACGTGGTTGGTGTGATCTTGCAAGACTTCAAGCCCCTCCAATGTATAACAATGGTGCTCGTAAGCACCGAGTGGTAAGAGGTATGCAAACCTAGAGCAAGCGCATGAGCGGTGGTCTAATCAACCTAAGCACTTCGCAAAGCACCTATGCTAATCACCTAATGAATCACTAAGCTCTATGCAAGTGGAGATCACTAAAATGGTGTATCAACACCCTTGGTATGTTTCCTCAGCTCCACTTCTTTCAAATGGCCGGTTGGGGGTTGTATTTATAAGCCCCACTAAGAAAGTAGCCGTTGGGGTTGAACTCCCGCAATTCTGCTACTGACCGAACGCGTCCGGTCGTCCCGACCGTTGAGCCGGCAATGTACTGATCGGACGCTGGCCAGCATCCAGTCACCTACCACCGGACGCGTCCGGTCGCAGATTTGCCGCTCTGGAACCTCTCTGTACTCGATCGGACGCTGCTTCCCTACGTCTGGTCGGTTTCACCGCCCGTGTCCGGTCGTCCCAACTGCAGAGCCACCAGCGTCCAGTCCAGCGTCCGATTGCCTCTGCGAGCATGTTTCTTTGTGATCTTGCGTACGGCTTGGTTCCAATCTTCATGCTTGGACTTTGCTTGATCTCTTGGTTCTTTTCTTGTGCTCCTAAGGTCTTGCTTAAGGTGTTGATCATTGGATCATCACATCGCCTTTGTCCAAGTTACGTCTTGCACCCTATTGAACTACAAAACAAACACTTGCAAATTCATTAGTCCAATTTAGTTGTGTTAGTCATCAAATACCAAAATCCAAAGTAAATGGGCCAAGGGTCCATTTTCCTTACAAGCGTGACCCCATGCATCATACATAGAGAGCAGAGGTGGTCGTTGACTAGCGAGAAGCTGACTAACGGCGAGGTCTCCGACGACACAGTCACCACCGTTAGCTTCGACTCACCATCCCGCATCCAGCGGTGTAGGCGGTTGGAGCTATTATGGCCTCTAGCTAGGGCGGCGGCGCTCATAGCGGCTTGGCGGCACTCCGGCCATCACCGTCCACGGCAAGCTATAGGGTTACCTAGCGGAGATCTAGGGTTAGGGTTTGGGCTCTCAGAGATGATGGTGAGGCACGACCATGTGCATGGTGGTATGGCGACGTGGGCACGATGGCGGCGCTATGGCGTTCCTATGAGCCAATGACGACATTGTTCAACCAAGTCCCGTTCTAGTTTCCCCATCCTATGGCTAAGCTCTAACGCTGAAAGGTCCTTGTGTGGTTTTTGTAATTGAGTGACAACCTAGGTGGACTAATTATGTTTATGTGAGATACACAGGTGATTAGTCCACAGGTACAAATGTGTGAGCAACATATGCCATGAAGGTGAAAATGGCTTGGAGATGTTGCAAAGCTCACACATGTGATGATGAAGGAGCTTATTGCACATGAGATATGACATTGAGTCATGTGATCAAGGTGGAGAAGATCAAGACAAGACTTGGCTTGATGGACCGGTTGCAAGCGTGAAGGGCAAGTCGGAGGCTTTGGAGCGATGGACCGCATGGCGGTGAAGCTTGAGCAAGACTTGGCGCCGATAGACGAAGGCAACGGTGAAAAGCAAGTGAAGTCAAGATCAATGAACCAATATGATCACATGATGATATGAAGTGGATCATATCATTGTTGATCATGTTGGTGCATGTGTTGCATCGACATTGGAGGAGATGGAATGGAATGCGCAAGGCAAAGGTATAACCTAGGGCATTTGAGATGCTTAGCTGAAGCAATCAAAAGAATTGATCAAGAAAAGCAAGCAACACCCAAAAGAGAGCTAGTCATGATATTTCAAGTGGTATTCCAAATAGTTCTCTCATGCAAGCAAACATCAAAAGATGAAGCAAGCCAACCATAATAAGAAAGTGCATGTTGGGTACCTTAGAACGGGGTACCCCAAGCAAACATCAAATGGGTCGCTAAAGTCCCATCTAAAAAATAAAGCTAGAAGGCAAGCCGTGGGCCCCTCACCTGCCACAACCGAGCCCACTGAGTCCTCCTCCTCCTCGCCTCGAGCCTCGAGCAGCAGGTCTCGGCATCCTGACACAAACTCCGCCTCGTGCGAGGCTCCCTAGGGAAGGCCTCGGCAGGGAGCGTCGTCTTCGCCTCGCCCGAGGCTCTCCACGGAAGGCCTCGGCATGGGGTGCATTCTCCGTATCGCACGAGGCGTCCCACGCGAGGCCTCAGCAAGGAGCCTGATCTCTGTCTCGCGTGAGGCCTCATTCTCTATCTCGTGCGAGGCCAGGTCGTCCATGGCTCACCACCCCCCGCCTCGACTGACCCTCCAGACAACGTGTCATGTCTCATTAATGCTTCAACCACTCCCGCAATCTCAGCCGGACGACGGCTCAACGCCATAGAATGGCCGACGCGACCCGAGGTCGCATCAGCGCCATTCCAGCCAGGATAGGGCACGGCGGGGATTACCGGCCACTGTGTCCTAACACTGTGTCCACGATCAGCGCCATACCGGCTGGGACAGGGTACGGCGGGGATTACCGGCCACTATGTCCTAACGCTGTGCCCACGATCAGCCGCCCACTCGAGGCCTCGGCACTGTACACCAAGGTCTCGGTGATCTTGGGGTTCATGCCTGCCGAGACCCCTCCACCGCAGTGCAAGCCTCGGCACCGACCAAGTCTCGGCCTCATGCATAGTCCGTCCATAGTGACTTGCACGTTCACCGCCGCACCCACTCCGAGGCATTCCGGGGGCTCCCACGATGCACTGGATCTGATGGGACGACCATGCCGCCCTAGTACTCCAAGGACAGACCACTCCGACGACCACACCGCCGTAGGAATAGGCCATAGGGCCCAGACATGCCGCCTCTGTTCACACGACACCATACAGTTAGCTCATGTACCATCCCTGTCCTCCCTTCAGGCTATAAAAGGAGAGGACTTGGGCCGTTTTAGGGGGACGGGGAAGAACACCTTGTAACACACACACACACACATACATCTCTGCCGCCTGAGAGCAACGCCTCAAGCAGCCCGCACGACACCTTGCCGAGACCTGGGACTAGCTCCCTCTCTCCCTTAGCTTGTAACCCCCTACTACGAGCACTTCAGTGCAAGGAATACAAGACCGACCTCTCAGACTGGACGTAGGGCCTCGATTGCCTGAACCAGTATAAACCTTGTGTCTCTTTGCATCACCATCCGAAATTGGGAGCACGCAGAACAAATTCACTAGTTGGTTGAGGACCCCCCCCCTGGTCCAAAACACCGATAGTTGGCGCACTAGGTAGGGGCCTCTACGTGACAGTTTCGTCATCCCAGCAGGTTCCGGATGGCAGACCCCGTACAACCATTGCGTCTCGGCACCATGGTCTGGTTCGGGAGCCTAGAGTTCATGTCTCTAGGGCATGAGTACGACATGGTACTCCTCACTCCTCGAGCCCCATCGTCCGACAACGAAGTTATGCACCGGCAGCCCAGGCGCAGGCGGCGCCCGGGCGGCCACTCTCGCCGCGCTCGCCAGGCACGACACGAGCAAGGCCACCCCGACGCTACGCGAATCCGGGGCGGCACATCACCCCCCGCCGATATCCTACGACCAGCTGTTGGCACAGGGTCCCTAGTCGGGGACCTGTCTAGCCTGAGCTTGGACAAAGGAAAGTCACCTGTGACACGCGGCGATGCCCAGTTATCAAGCTCCGCTCCACCACTCCCTGAAGAACCGACCCCGGTGGGGCAGAATCTGGCGACAGCACCATCCCTATACCCCTTTGGGTTGAGAAATGCCGCCGCCTCTTACGCCTACGCTTACGCTGCCGCCCACGAGCATCCCTCGGAATGCCGCCAGCGCTTCGCTCTCGACCTGAGCACCCACGCTGACTCCTCGGACGAGAACGAGGCATGGCCCGGAGTGGATTTCTCTGAACTCAACGACCCTAGGGCTTTGCGCCAGTTCTTGGCCGCAAGCGACTACTGCTTCGGCTACTCCGACTCCGACGACGAAGGCACTTATGACCCCACTCGGGAGTGTTTTCACGTCAGGCTCGGGATGCCGAGGGCGGGCGAAGAGGACGAGGGGGCAGGTAGCCGTTCCTCGCTTCGCCCAGGTGCGGGCACCGCCACACCTCCACGCGCCGCCCTGCCGGCCGCACAAAATGAGAACATCGCTCTTGCGCGACCTCAGCGCCCAGACCTAGAACAACTCCGTGAGCTCCAGGCCAAGGTCGAACAAGACCAACTCCTTCTGCAGTAGCTTCGAGACTCTCTCAAACAGGAACAACGAGGTCGCGGGCGAAGGCGGGGGAGCCCGACGTAGGGCCCGCGATGTGCATCACCGCATCCATGACGATGAAGGGAGTGAGCAACCCCCAGTCTTCAATCGCGCTAGCCAGAACATCGCGGCTGCGGCAATGCTGGTCCACGCAATGCCCGAGCCTTCTACCACGGAGGGGCGGCGGGTCCGCGGCGAGCTCTGGGATCTCCTAGAGACCGCCGCGGTTCAGCAGGCTAAGAGTTCCGCCTCCCGACGACATGGGGGCGCCTCGAACCTGCCCACGGCACCGCCTCGGTAGGACAGGGAAGCCCTAGCTCATCCCGAGCCCGACCGAGCACCGATAGCCCACAGGGCCCCTGTGCTTCTGGACCGCCTCGGCAATCGATGTGAGGTATAGGGAGACCATGAGGTGGTCAGCAGGCGACGACGCCACGACAACGAGCGGCCTACTCGGGGCTACCACCCACACTGCGGTGGTCGCTACGACAGCGGGGAAGACCGCGGTCCTTCCCTTGAACTGCCAGGCCCTCGAGTCTTCAGCAGGGCCATTCGCGCTGCCCTTTTCCCCATCCAGTTTTGGCAACCAGCCAATCTCGTGAAGTACAGTGGCGAGACCAACCTTGAACTCTGGCTTGCCGATTACCGCTTGGCCTACCAGCTAGGTGGCACGAACGATGACCTGCTCATCATCCGCAACCTCCCCTTGCTCTTGTCAGACTCAGCACGAGCCTGGCTCGAGCACCTTCCTCCCTCGTAAATCCACGACTGGCGCGACTTGGTTAGAGTCTTCATCGGGAACTTCCAGGGCACATACGTGCGCCCTGGGAACTCCTGGGATCTTAAGAGCTATCGTCAGAAGCCGGACGAGTCTCTCCGAGACTTCATCCGGCGCTTCTCCAAATAGTGCACCGAGTTGCCCAGTGTCGGTGACTCGGAGATCGTCCAGGCTTTCCTCTCCGGCACCACTTGTCGGGACTTGGTTCAAGAGCTAGGTCGGAACATGCCACGCTCTGCTACCGCGCTCCTTGACATCGCCACTAGCTTCGCCTCGGGTGAAGAGGCTGTTGGAGCCATCTTCCCCGACACTAGGGGTAAGCGGAGGGATGAGGCCCCCGAGGCCTCAGCCTCCCACCTCCCTAAGAGAAAGAAAAAGGGGCGCCCGGGGAAGCAGGAGGTCCTAGAGGCTGATCTAGTCGCAGCCGCAGAACACAAGAACCCCCGAGGCTTCAAAGGCCCTAGGCCCTTCGATGACATGCTTAAGAAACCCTGCCCTTACCACCAGGGCCCGGTCAAGCACGCTCTCGAGGATTGCACCATGCTGCGGCGTTACTATGCTAGGCTCGGGCTCCCCGACAACGACGCCAAGCAGAAGGGCGCCGACGACCGGGATGAGGACAAGGACGACGGGTTCCCTAAGGTACGCAACGCCTTCATGATCTTCGGTGGGCCCTCGGCATGCCTCACGGTGCGGCAGTGCAAGAGGGAACGCCGAGAAGTCTTCTCGGTCAAGGTGGCCACCCCCCAGTACCTCGACTGGTCCCAAGAGGCGATCACCTTCGATCGAGATGACCACCCTGACCATGTTCCAAATCCTAGGCAGTACCCACTGGTTGTCGACCCGATCATCGGCAACACCCGACTCTCCAAGGTGTTGATGGACGGAGGCAGCGGCCTCAACATCCTCTACGCCAACACCCTGGAGCTCTTGGAGATCGACCGGTCGAGGCTCCAAGGCGACGTCGTGCCCTTCCACAGCATCGTGCCAGGGAAGCGCACGCGACCCCTCGGGTGCATCGACCTTCCTGTCTGCTTTGGCACCCCCTCCAACTACCACAAGGAAGTCCTCACCTTCGAGGTAGTCGGGTTCGGGGGAGCCTACCACGCCATTCTGGGGCAGCCGTGCTATGCCAAGTTCATGGCAGTGCCCAACTATACCTACCTCAAGCTCAAGATGCCAGGCCCTAGCGGTGTCATCACGATTGAGTCCACGTACGAACATGCATACGACTGCGATGTTGAATGCATCGAATACGCCGAGGCTCTTGCGGAGGCCGAGACCCTCATCGCCCACCTCGACCAACTCAGTGGCGAGGTGCCTGACTCCAAGCATCGTGCGGGGGCATTCGAGCCCACGGAAACCATCAAACTCATCCCGGACGACCCCGCCTGCCCTGACGACCGAGCGCTGAGGATCAGCACCACCCTCGACATCAAATAGGAAGCCGTGCTCGTCGACTTTCTCCGTGCGAACGCCGACATATTCGCATGGAGTCCCTCGGACATGCCGGGCATACCAAGGGAGGTCGCCGAGCACGCCCTGGACATCCAGGCCGGATCTAGACCCGCAAGGCAACGCCTGCGCCGCTTCGACGAGGAAAAGCGTAGGGCCATCGGTGAGGAGATACAGAAGCTCTTGGCGGCCGGGTTCATCAAGGAAGTGTCCCACCCAGAGTGGTTGGCTAACCCCGTGTTAGTCAAGAAGAAAAATGGGAAATGGAGGATGTGTGTAGACTACACCAGTTTGAACAAAGCCTGTCCAAAGGTCCCCTTCCCATTACCTCGAATTGATCAAATCGTTGATTCCACCGCAGGGTGCGAGACCCTGTCTTTCCTCGATGCGTACTCTGGTTACCATCAAATCAAGATGAAAGAGTCCGACCAGCTTGCGACTTCTTTCATCACGCCATTTGGCATGTACTGCTACGTGATGATGCCCTTCGGCCTCAGAAACGCAGGTGCCATGTACCAGCGGTGCATGACCCAGGTCTTTGGTGACAACATAGGGCGGACCGTCGAGGCCTACGTAGACGACATCGTGGTCAAGACCAGAAAGGCCGAGGGTCTCGTCGATGACTTGAGGACAACCTTCAAATGCCTTAGAGAGAAGGGCATCAAGCTCAATCTCGAGAAGTGTGTGTTCGGGGTCCCCCGAGGCATGCTCTTGGGATTCATAGTCTCGGAACACGGCATTGAAGCCAACCCAGAGAAGGTCTCGGCCATAACCAGCATGGGAACGATCAGAGACCTCAAGGGAGTACAGAGGGCCATGGGATGCCTTGCGGCCCTGAGCCACTTCATCTCGCGCCTCGGCAAAAAGGGTTTGCCTCTGTACCGACTCTTGAGAAAATCCGAGCGCTTTTCTTGGACTCCTGAGGCTGAAGAAGCCCTCGATAGACTCAAAGCACTGCTTATGAATCCTCCCGTCCTGATACCCCCGGCCATGGATGAGACCCTCTTACTCTATGTCACCGCAACGACCCAAGTGGTCAGCGCTGCCGTAGTGGTGGAGAGGCAGGAAGAGGGGCATACTCTGCCCACCCAATGACCTATTTATTTCATCAGCGAGGTGCTCTCCAAGACCAAAGCACGCTACCCCCACATCCAGAAGCTGGTCTACGCCGTGGTCCTAGCCCGACGCAAACTGCGTCACTACTTCGAGTCGCACCCGGTGACTGTGGTATCATCTTTCCCCCTGGGCGAGATAGTTCATAACCGGGAGGCCTCGGGCAGGATAGCCAAGTGGGCTGTCAAGCTCATGGGGGAAACCTTGACCTTTGCACCTCGAAAAGCGATCAAATCTCAGGTCTTGGCTGATTTCGTGGCTGAATGGACAGATACCCAACTGCCACCTGCTCAAATTCAAACGGAGTGCTGGACCCTGGACCGGGGCAGGCACGGGTCTGCTCTTCATTTTGCCCCTCGGAGTACACATGCGCTACATGGTATGGCTCCACTTCGCCGCCTCCAACAACATGGCCGAATACGAGGTCCTCATCAACGGCCTACAAGTCGCCGTCGAACTCAGGGCACGGTGCCTCGACGTCCGAGGCGACTCGCGGCTCGTCATAGATCAAGTGATGAAGGAGTCAAACTGCCTCGATCCCAAAATGGAGGCTTACTGCAAGTTAGTACGATGCCTTGAAGACAAGTTCGACGGTCTCGAACTAAATCACGTCGCGCGGAAGTACAACGAGGCCGCCGACAAGCTGGCAAAGATGGCCTCGGCATGGGCCCCGGTCCCCCCGAACGTCTTCGCCAGAGACCTCCACAAACCTTCCATTGGCTACACCTCGGCAACAGAGGAGGGCCCACCTGTGGAACCCACAGCAAAGCTCGACGCCCCCTCTGTTGCCGAGACCCCCTCGACCGAGCCCGAGGTCATGGAAGTCAACGCCGAGCCTCCGCAGACCAATCAGGATGCGGATTGGCGAGTCCCGTTCCTTGATTGGCTAGATCGGGGGGAGCTCCCTGACGATAGAACCGAAGCGCGACGGCTTGCGCGCTGAGCCAAGACCTACGCCCTTTACAATGATGAATTGTACAGGCGAAGTCCCTCAGGCGTCCTCCAACGATGTATCAGTTCTGAGGCGGGCCAAGCCCTGCTTTGGGACTTACACGCAGGCGCCTGCGGGCACCATGCGGCGCCTCGGACGCTCGTAGGGAACGCTTTCTGCCAAGGGTTCTACTGGCCGACGGTAGTCGCCGACGCCACCAAGCTAGTACGCTCCTGCGAAGGATGCTAGTACTATGCTCGGCAGACACATCTCCTGGCCCTGGCCCTGCAAACCATCCCCATCACATGGTCGTTCGCCGTGTGGGGGCTCGACATGGTCGGGCCTCTGTAGAAGGCCCCCAGGGGCTTCACCCATTTATTGGTATCAATCGACAAGTTTTCCAAATGGATCGAGGCTCGACCGATCAACCGAATCAAATTCGAGCAGGCGGTGCTGTTCTTCAATGACATCATCCACAGGTTTGGGGTCCCCAACACCATCATCACCGACAACAGAACGCAGTTCACTGGCAAAAAGTTCCTGATGTTTTGCGACGACCACCACATCCGTGTGGCCTGGTCGGCTGTAGGACACCCAAGGACCAACGGCCAAGTAGAGCGTGCCAACGGCATGATCCTACAAGGCCTAAAGCCAAGGATTCACAACCGGTTGAAAAAGTTTGGCAAGAAATGGCTCGCCGAACTCCCATCGGTCATCTGGAGCCTGAGGAACACTCCAAGCCGAGCCATGGGATTCACGCCTTTCTTCCTAGTCTATGGGGCCGAGGCCATCCTCCCCACCGACTTGGAATATGGTTCCCCGAGGCTGCAAGCCTATAACGAACAAAGTAACCACACCACCCAAGAGGACGCCCTTGATCAACTGGAGGAAGCACGAGACGTTGTGCTACTACACTCGGCCAAATACCAGCAGAGCCTGCGGCGCTATTAGGCCCGACGCGTCCGAGGCCGAGACTTGAAGGTAGGCGACCTGGTGTTGAGACTAGCGCAGAGCAACAAGGGTCGCCACAAGCTGACCCCGCCATGGGAGGGACCGTACATCATCGCCCAAGTGCTGAAGCCCAAGACCTACAAGCTGGCCAACGAGAAGGGCGAAGTCTTCACCAACGCTTGGAACATAGAACAGCTACGTCGCTTTTATCCCTAAATTTCCAAGCATTGTATATATCGTTTCTCGAAATACAATTAAAAAGCGTTCTTTAGTTGGTCTAACTCTTCGAGAAACCCCCCGAGCATGTCGTAGGCCTCGGCAATATAGTAACACGGCAAGGGAGACTTGGTCCTGCCTCGGTAGAACCAAGCCTCCCCCGGGGGCTAGTTAGGGGACCCCCCTAGGCGTCCCCTAGGTCCCATGCACCATTCTTCAGTTGTTTTTCGCAAAAATTCCTACGCCAGGTCCCTAGTAGGCTCTAATGAATCAGTTGTAAAAACCCCTCGAACCAAGGTCTGTTCCTAAGCAAGAGGCCAGTAGAGTCGCGAGACGGCCTATGCCTCTGGGCTATGGCACTCCCTCACTACCTCTCGCTCAAGGGACGGCTTAGGCCCCAAGGGGGTGTTTTGCAAACGAAATCCGATCAGGAGCGACAGAGGGCAGAGGCTCGGAAACATAAGAAAAACAACTAAGAAACACAAGTACCTCAAAAATAAAGGCCTCGACGGCCACAAGCGTTACGATACAAAAAATAACCCCTATTCTATTTTTACATAGCCCCCGGGGCCCAGATCAAGACTCAGGGCCTTCAGCACCGGTAGATGGTAGGGGAGGAACCACCTCCTCTTCGAAGAGCGTCGCCAGCGCCGTGCCAGGGCCTTCCACCACCTCCATCAGCTTCGCGACCGCCGCGTTGGCCTCCTCGTCATCATCAGGCAGAACATAGCCATCACTAATGGCCGAGAGGTCGATGCCAAGGTAGTGAGAGGAGATGACAGCCAACGCCCGCTTGACACCCGTGTGCAGCGCCCCTCGGAGCCGCTCACGCATCTAGCTGCTCAGCGCAATCAAGTGGCTCCCAAGGGAGCTGCCTGACTGGACCCCCTCGACCTCCAAGGCCTCGTAGGCAGAAAGGGTAGCACGTTTCAGCGCCTCGTGCTCCTCGATCTTGGTCTCGAGCACCGTCTGCACCGCGTTGGAAGCCTCGGCGGCCCGAATGACCTCCGCCTCTGACTCTGCACCGTAGAAAAATGGAATGAGGTTGAGCGAGAGAAAGAACAACCTAAGTTAGGGACGGAAGCCCACAGAACTCACCCCTGGCCTTCTGCTCCCAGCGTCGGGTCTCGGCCTGACAGGCCTCGGCCTTCTCCTTCAACTGCTGGGCCTCGACCTGAGAGGCCTCGGCAGCCCAAGAAGCTTCACTTCCCAGCTCTGCGTCATACAAGGAAGTCAGGGAGCGAACATAAGGAAAAGGAAACAAAACAAGGGGACTGGAACTCACCCTCGACTGCCCCCTTCAAAACCACAGCCTCGATTTACGAGGCCTCAACCGCAGCAAGGGCCTCGTTCAGAGTGCCTTTGGTCAGCCGGTGTGCACTCTCCTCGGCCCCCAGCTGCCCAGCGAGGGCCTTGCCCGAGGCCGTCGCTTCTTCGGCCCAGGACCTGAAGGCATCCCGATCGCTGACGGCACGGGTAAGCTCCTCCTCCAGCTCCTTGACCCACGCCGCCAAGGGGGTGAGCTGCGTCTGGGCTGTGGCCACCTTGACCTTCGCGTCGGCACAGAGAAGGCAGAGGTCCTCCACCTCCATGCTTTGTGCCGACAGAAGCTCGTTAGCATCAGCAAGAAGGCCCCTCTGCCGCTGAAGCTGGTCCCAGACGCCCCTCTCCCGCCGAAGAAAGACCGACTTCCCAAGCGACCGGGTCTCGAGCTCCTGGGGAAGCAGAACGAGGGTCATTGGTCACAACAAAACCAGGAATGGAAACATCGCGCGAGAAAGGAAAACACGAACCTAGGCGACTCTGGGCAGTTCGTCGGCTACCACGGATAGCGCCGTCCGTAGCGACCGCTCCGCCAGCTGGCGGTACTGCTCGAAGGTGTTCCAGCGCCCGCCCTCAGCCGCATCCTCAAGGGTGAACAGAGGCTCCGCCATAGTACCCGCGGGTGATCCCACCCACGAGGCTCGGGTCGCACCTGCATGAGGGCCGAGTTTCCCTCGTCCAAGAGCGGTGCCGGCTGCTCCACAACATCGGTCTCCTCGGCGTCGACCACCTCCCATGCCCGGGAAGTATCGTCGGAGGAGATCGGATAGACCTCCACCTCCTGGGCGCTCTCTCGCAACAACAGCGGGCCCTGAACCAAGGGCACCACTGAGGCCTCCGCCGCCTGCATCTCCGCCTCCTACACAGACGGCCTCGCCACCATCACGACGGCCTTGGTAACCTCGGGGGCTCCGGCCTCTGCAATTATGGCCTCGGCGGTCTCAGGGGCTCCGGCCTCCGCCATCGTGGCCTCGGCAGACGCAGAGACACCGACCACGGCCACGGTGGTCTCGGCGGTCGTGGGCGCCGTAGCCTCCTTCGCCTCAGCCTCAGAGACCCCAGGAGCCTCGGCAACACAGGGCACGCCGGCCCCATCCGACTCGTGAGCCTCGCCCCCATGAGGCGGAAGCGCTCCCTCCCTCGTCTGTGTAGGGGCCACCTCGGTAGCCCCTCCTTGGGCGGCCGGCCCCTTTGGGTCGACCCTCACCGAAGCCACGCCACGTTAGATAGCGGCTTGTGCCTCCGCCACCTAGTGGGCGGAGGAGCCGGGGCTCGCCTTAAGCGCCTTAAGGGGCGCCAAGGGGAGGTCGTCCATAGGCCGCTTTTGACTAAGGAAAATTAACCTACAGGGTCAACGCAAAACCAAAAAAGCGACTGGAAGGCACCATGACCCTGCCAAGAATACACTTGCCTTGAACAGGGCGGCCCCCGCTTCACCACGGCAAACCTCATTCGCAGCGGCGGAGGCGGCGGCAGAGGCGTCGCCTCCATATCCATCAGCACCGATCGGTCTTCAGCGGACCCCGGCGCCCCTTCGGTCCTCTACAGGGGCGGTGGCGTCGCCTCCACCGCCACCTGCTCCACCACGGCCGCCGAGCCTACTGGGCTGATGGCGCGTTTGCCTAACGCCCGCGCCACGGGCGTGTCAGCCTCGGCCTCGGAGCGGGCAACCGCTGGCCCCGGGTCTGCTTCTCCTCCCCTTCCCGGGGGTGCCGGGCTGCTTGCCGACACCCCGGGTGCCACCTCCACGATGTCAGGAAGGTGGTCCAGGGGACCTTGCCCCCCCTCGCCCTTGTCGTTCCCATCCGAGGCCTCCGTCGACAACGACGTCGATGGGGATTCCTCCAACGGGAGACCATCCTTCCGTTGCTGACGGCGGCGCTTATCCAACTCCTCGCGCGTGAGGATGTGCTTTGTGCGCTTCGCCGCCTTAGCGTCCTTTCGCTTCTTCTGCGCATCGGCGTGAGCGCGGTTGATCGCTCGGCACCTTACGTCCTCAGGAACGGGCGACAGAGAGGAGCGCACGTCCCTCATCCCCTGAAGGAATGACAAACGCGCATTAGGGAACAAGGGGAGACTGAAGAGGCTCAGAGGCTATAGCAATGCACAACTTACCAGCGAAAGGAACCCCCGCGACGGTCGCATCGCGAAGGGGGTCAAGTTGCCACCCTTCAACTTCACCTCTACCGTCTCCCCCACCCGACGAAGAATTTTCTCGTTGGAGAGGGAGGAGGAGGACATCCGGATGCCCTCAACAGGTTCGCCCGGCCTCATCTCAAACAACCACCGCTGCCGAGCCATCAACGGCAGCACCCTCCGGTGGAGGAAGGCGGCCACGACCACAGCCACGGTGAGGCCATGGCCTCACAGCCTCGCCAGCCCCTCCAGGAGCGGCTCCAGCTTGGGCTGGTTGACCTTCAGGACACCCCACTTCCATTTCTCCGGGCAACTCCCCACAATCCGCCCGGTGTAGGGGGGAAGCCCTCCGTCGTCGTTGCGGAGGTAAAACCAACTTGTGTACCACCGGTGGTTGGAGGACGCGAGTTGGGCCGGGATGTAGAGGTGTAGGCGGTCCTAACGCACTTGGAGAGTGTAGCCTCTGGCCCTCGCCGCCTTTCTCTTGCCCGACGTGCCCATCGGCTTAGTAGTGTGCCCCGCCCGGAACAGGTGGAGCCACAACTCCCAATGGGGAGCGATCCCTAAATACCCCTCGCAGACGGCAACAAAGATAGCCGCTTGAGCGATGGAGTTGGGATTAAAATTGTGGAGCTCCACGTCGTAGTAGTGCAGGAGCGCCCGCATGAACCGGTCCACCGGGACGCCGAGGCCGCGCTCATGGAAGGAGACAAAGCTCACGATGTAGCCATCGCGAGGCCTCGGCTCCGGCTCGTCGTACGGAGCAATCCACTCCGGCCTAGCGGGGTCTATCACCGGGCGGAGGAGTCCACCGTCGACAAGCGACTGGAGCATCTCCTCGGTGACATCCGACGGATCCCAAGGGTCCGCCTCAACAACAACGATGTCGCCGGCCATGGGTACGATGGAGGAATCGAGGGCGACGGTGAGTTTTTTCTCTCCCTCCCATGCTCTTGCTTTTTTCTTGTTGTCTCCCTAGGCTCGCTCTTCTCTCCTCTTCTTCCCGGCACCCGCTGCGCTAGCGACAGCACGACGAAGACGGTGCTAATGCAGGCAAGGTAAGACGAGGAGGGGCGAGACTCCTTGAGTATTTATGCAGGGAGGAGGCGAAACGAACGGGCGACAAAATCGGGGAGGTTTTCCCCGTCCGGCGCAGTTAACCACGAGCCGACTTCGTCGGCCCACGCGCCCACGTCTCCCGCATTAAATGCGAGGACGGTTACGTCCCATCCATCACAACATGCTCGGCCACTACGGCAGCAGGCGTCGTTTTGACTCCCCATGAAACCGCCTCAAAAGGCGCGCTGCCCGTGCCGAGCCAATAGGGAAGATATTCCCTGCGGCCTATTCCTTTCGTATGAAGGAACCGGGCTCTGAACCTATTACGATCCAGGGGTTCGAAGGCTGGGCCCCAAAGGGTTTCGATAGCCGCCCCAGGATAACAGAGTCAGGGACAACCGTGGGCGAGCCCATATGGGGCCAAGGCCCAAGCAAGCGAAACGCTTGGGACGCCCAAAGTTGTGTCCGAGACCAGAGGAAAGTCTCCGAATGGAATCCCACCGTAGGGAGGCACCGAGCCACCGAGGCCCAGCGAACAGCCTCGGCACCCACTAGAGACATCCTTTGGTACTCTTGGAGTATGTCTCTGGACCGCTAGCTGTCCCCTAGCGAACGGGGTATGGGCCTCCACTCGGACTACCCGATAACAGCTCACCGGAAGTGCCACCGCTCATGCCCATCGAGGGTAGCGAGGCACATTCCACCCCTCCTTCCGAGCGAAAAGGAAGCGTGAGGGTCGTACAAAAAGACAGGGGAGTTCCTGACGGCCCTCTCACCCTGTGCAGAGGCTAGGGGGCTCTTCCTGCAAATACGCCGAGACCCCACAACTCGGGCTCGCGCCCAAAAGGGGCCTCGGCAAACAAACCCTCACACGCGAGGGGCGTATAAAAAGTCAGGGGAACTCCCGACAGCCCTCTCGCTCCGCGCAGAGGCTAGGGGTTCTTCCTGCAACCTTGCCGAGACTAGAACGAGCTGGGCAAACAAACCCTCCGTCCGAACGAAAAGGATATATGAGGGGCGAATGAAAAAGTCAAGGGACCCCCGACCGCCCTCTTGCTCCAGGCGGAGGCTCGGGGGCTCCTCTTGCACCCGAAGACCAAGACAAACGGTCCAAGCCCACGCCAGAGTTTTCATTACAAAACACGATAAAGGGCACCGAGCCCGTTACGGTCCAGGGGTTCGAAGGCTGGGCCTCCAAGAGGTTTCGACAGCCGCCCCAGGGCAACAGAGTCAGGGACGACTTCGGGGCGAGCCTATGAATGGCCCAGGCCTGAGCGAACAGTCGCTCAGGGCGTCCCAAGTCGTGTCCGAGACCGACAGGGAAGTATCCGAATGGGATCCCACCGTAGGGAGGCATCGAGCCACCGAGGCCCAGCAAACGGCCTCGGCACCCACTAGAGAAACCCTCTAGTACTATTGGAGTGTGTCTCTGGACCGCTAGCCGTCCCCTAGCGAACGGGGCTCGGGCCTCCACTCGGACTACCTGATAACAGCTCACCAGAAGTGTCCACGCTCACGCCCATCGAGGGTAGCCTAGCACATTCCACCCCTCCTTCCGAGCGAAAGGAAGCGTGAGGGTCATACCCAAAGTCAGGGGGCCCCTGACAAACCTCTCGCTCTGTGCGGAGGCTAGAGGGCTTTTTCCTGCAGCCTCGCCGAGACCCTGCAACCCAAACTTGCGCTTATGGGCTCGGCAAATGCAATAAGAACTACTCACTCAAACGCGAAAATGGGGAAAGCCCCTGGAGGAGTAACTTCACTCCTCCAGGGGCTCGAGGGCTACACCCGGTGGGTGCGCTCGCGCGCACCCACCGGAACCTCAAAAAACAAACCCCAATTCCTACGGAGCAGGTATAAACCCAGCCTCGGCAAACCCTCAGGGATAGTGCACGCACTCCCCCCGAGGCTCGGGGGCTACCGTCGGGTACCTTAGAACGGGGTACCCCAAGCAAATATCAAATGGGTCGCTAAAGTCCCATCTAAAAAATAAAGCTAGAAGGCAAGCCGTGGGCCTCTCACCTGCCACAACCGAGCCCACTGAGTCCTCCTCCTCCTCACCTCGAGCCTCGAGCAGCAGGTCTCGGCATCCTGACACAAACTCCGCCTCGTGCGAGGCTCCCCAGGGAAGGCCTCGG